>NC_058416.1:25111757-25114418 GCF_002201575.2 Neomonachus schauinslandi | reverse complement strand
CCTGTCCCATGTGGGGTTCCCCCCCACCCCTCTACTGCTCTGGGTAGCTTAGCTCTTCCTTCCCAAGCCCTTCTGTCACTTATTACCTGGACCTCACTGTCACAGTTCACCCCACTTGTCCCCCACAGGCTTGTTTGGCACCTGCTTGGGCCAGGCCCGGGGCTCGGGGCTGGAGATGCATGGGGGATGAGGTCAAGCTCATAGTCAGTGGGCATGGGCCACCTACACGCCCATGGTCACACACAGTGAGCAGGGCCATGGTAGGAGCGTCCCTGGGAGCTGCTGGAGCCCAGTGGGGGATGGTCAGTCAGGGCGAACTTCCTGGAGGAGGTGACATTACAGGAAGGTGCATACTAGTACCTCCCACCACCGTAATTTACCGGGTGCTAGCTTTGTCCCCCATCATCATAAAGGGAGGCCTTGGTGTAGGCCAGAGATTGGGCCTGGATCTCTGGCCTTGGGGAAGGGTATCTGACTCAGCCTCAACGTCCTTGTCTATGAAATCAGAATGTCAGCTTTGTCCTTGTGGAAGAATAATTGAGGTAGCATAGTGAGGTGGGCGCCGGAGCCAGATAGGCTGCTTTGGAATCCCAGCCTCATCAACATGAGCTATTCAACCTTGGGAAAGCGAGCTCATCCCTGATGCGGTGCCCTCATCCGATGCCAGGCTGGGGTGTGTTTGCTGTGCTCTCCTGAGACTCACAATCAGCCCGGGCCCTGGTTTGCGGAGCGGCGCGGCAGGGACAGGGAAGTGCCATGGGTCACTTGGTGGGTGGCCACAGGTGCGGGCTCTGAACTTGTCTCCTCCAAGTTGGCACTGTGACTGGGAAGATGGCGGTGCCACTCATGGGGATCTGATTGCTGTTGGGCTATTGTAACTTCTCCCTCCCCTGAACGCGGTGCTCACCTTGGCTTTAAGCAGATTTCCATTATCATTGGCATCCTGTCATTCATCTTCTTCTTGGAATAAATATACAATACCACCCAGTCCAGCTGTGTCTCAAACAGTTAGAGTTACCCTATGATCCAACCGTGCCACCCCAAAGTACATACCCAAGAGTCGTGAAAACGTGTGTCCTCATCTGTGACATGGAGGTCATAGTGGGAACGACTTAGCGGGA
Source organism: Neomonachus schauinslandi (assembly GCF_002201575.2). NCBI lineage: Eukaryota > Metazoa > Chordata > Mammalia > Carnivora > Phocidae > Neomonachus > Neomonachus schauinslandi. The sequence continues at coordinate 25,113,297 of NC_058416.1, read as the reverse complement.
AGGTTCATGGCAACACTATTCACAATTGTCTAAGGGCGGAAACAACCCAAATGTCCAACAACAGACAAAAGGATAAGCAAAAATGGTATATTCGCGCAGCGGCATATTATTTGGCCATCAAAAGGAATGAAGTGCAGATACACCCTAGAACGTCATGACGGGCCTTGGAAACATTATGCTAAGTGAAAGAAGCCAGATGTGAAGAGCTACATATTGTCAGATTCCATTTATTTGAAATGTCCAGAATGGAGAAACCCATAGAGACGTAAAGTCAGGTTGATGTGGAAGTGGGGAGTCTTGGTGGAGGCAGGTGGATAGGAGAGGGATAGCTAAAGGACACGGAGCTTCTTCCTTTTTTGGTGGGGGCGGGGAGCGAGGAAGAGAGAGAGAGGAGGGGCAGAGGAAGAGGGAGAGAGAGAATCTTAAGCAGGCTCCACGCCCAGTGCAGAGTCCCAACACGGGGCTTGATCTCACGACCCTGAGATCATGACTTGAGCAGAAATCAAGAGTCAGACGCTTAACCGACTGAGCCACCCAGGTGTCCCAGAGCTTCTTCTTGAGGTGAGGAAAATGTTCTAAAATTGATGGTGGTGATGTCTACACATGCTTGTGAATATTCTAAAAACCATTCAGTTGTATACCTTGAATGAATGAATTGCATGGTACGTGAATTATATCTCAATAAAGCCATTAAACAAATATGTGTGTAAGTACAAGGCCATTCCTCCTGCCCAGAGAATTTATTGGACTGATGGAGATCCACACCATGAGTGGGGACAGTCTTGGGCACAGAAGCTTAGCATGGGGTCCTCCTGGTGGCCCCCAAATATCTCTCCAAGCCCACGGACACCCCTCAACCAAACCACCCCCTTGTCTTTCATCTGTGGCTCCGTGCAGCCCACAGCTGCTCTGACCCTCCCGTTTTTCTCTCTCCTCATCCACTGCCTGGGAAACCCCTCCTCATTCACTGTTCTGTGCCAAATCCACAAATCACCCCTCCAAGGCCAGGCTCACCCCTCCAAGGCCAGGTCACTCGGTGACCTCTGCCATTGTTCCTGGGGGGTCTTGTTCCTAGGGAGTAAGACTGTTTAGTTGTTTCCTTCGCCAGAATGAGCAGAAACCGTCCCACCCCCAATCCTGGAACAAATTAGGTGCTAAATATTTAATGCTTGTTGAGTTCATTTGAACAACAGGGACTTGAACTGAACCAGTAATCAAAACCTTCCACCTGAAATGTTCAACCCTGAATTCAAATTTTTCTTTTACTAACTCACTGCTTAAATTATTTATTTATTTATTTATTTATTTATTTTTAAAGATTTTATTTATTTATTTGACAGAGAGAGACACAGCGAGACAGGGAACACAAGCAGGGGGAGTGGGAGAGGGAGAAGCAGGCTTCCCACAGAGCAGGGAGCCCGATGCGGGGCTCGATCCCAGGACCCTGGGATCATGACCTGAGCCGAAGGCAGACGCTTAACGACTGAGCCACTCAGGCGCCCCTTAAATTCATTTTTTAAAAAAGATTTATTTATTTATT
>NC_058416.1:25046886-25111747 GCF_002201575.2 Neomonachus schauinslandi | reverse complement strand
TCTCAGGACTCTGAGATCATGATCTGAGCCGAAACCAAGAGTTGGTCGCTCAACCGACTGAGCCACCCAAACACTCCTTAAATTCATTTTCTTTTTATTTTATTTTTAAAGATTTTATTTATTTGACAGAGAGAGACACAGCGAGAGAGGGAACACAAGCAGGGGGAGAGGGAGAGGGAGAAGCAGGCTTCCCGCGGAGCAGGGAGCCCGATGCGGGGCTCGATCCCAGGACCCTGGGACCATGACCTGAGCCGAAGGCAGACGCTTAACGACCGAGCCACCCAGGCGCCCTCATTTTCTTTTTAACTTGAAAAGTACCCAATGAACCAGTTTGAGTTGAAACCAAATCTGTGCATTTTTCTAAGTGCATTCAAGGTGAACCAGGATACAATTAGAACATAATGTGTTCCAAGCTGAAAATTTCCCAGGGTGAAGAAAGGCCTCCATGTCCTTTGATTTGGGTGTCTCCCTTCCTCACCCCCTCCTGCAAGTCAGAACCCCACCTAGTCCTGAAGGCCCCGAGAACCTCAAGGTTCTCACCCCTCCTTGAAGCTTGGTGACATTGACGCTAAGGACGATTATCCGGTTTTACAGATGGGGAACAGATGGGAGAGGGTAACGCCTCGGTGAAGGTCACAAAGGTGGGACTGGAGGCCAGATCTTCCCCTGCAGCTACTCACCTCCATGGTAGGAAAAACATCTGCCCAGTGAATTCCCTAAAGATGTCACTGTAAAAAGGCTCATGGTATTAGTCCTCTCTGGGGGATTTGCAGACAGTTCTTGGGGAGTAGCTGTTTGTTAAAAAGAGCTCACTGTTTATGGGTCTAAATTATAAACTCTTGGTAGAAAAGCACCTGCAATCATTGGCTTTGTATTCTTTTTGGGGTAGGACCACAGGATGTAGGAGATTCTTGAAGATTCAGCCGATCAAATGGGTGGGGAGGGGAGTTCTGCATATTGTAATGAGTCTCCTTTGGGGTTCTGCTGCTTACTGTAAGTTTAAGAACACCTGCCATGTGGGATGGAGCACCTGGTTTCCGAAGCATCCAGATTTGCTTATGAAAGGAGGGAAGAGCAGAGAAAAAGGGAGGGACTGAGAGCCCATCAGACTATTTCATGTGATAATCCTTTTCCCCGTTGGGGGTTACATGGTAGGTGCTTAATAACTGTTACATGTACAAAAAACCCCCAAAAAACAAAACAGAAAAACCCCACCTGTTGCATGTGTAATGAATGAATGCCTGTCCCGGACACGGGGCAGTTAGCAGCTCCTCTGTGCAGCCTCAGAGAACCCTGTGGAACCCCTCAAGGGTCACTGTGCTGTCCAGAAATGGCAGCCACGAGCCACTTGTGGTTATTTAAATTAGACTCAGAGGTTAACTTCCTCAGATGCACTAGCCACTTTCATAGAGCCCAGGAGCTCACCCAGGGGCCTTAGTGCTGATGGGTCGCTGGCCTGGGCAGCTCATGGATGCAGGTGCCCAGGGCCCAGTTCTCTTCTTGCCTCCAAGTGAGCTTCAGGGGAGCCCAAGAGCTTGCTGGAATCAGAGCCTCCTGCAGTAAAACCTCTACTCCCAGGCTCAGTGGAGAAGAAACCTGATGCTCTGATACATGAGTATTTATCCCATGAAACAATAGAGCTATGTTCATTGTTTGGTTCTGAATATAAATCTTTCTTTAAACCTATCACATACTCCCCCAAGCAGAACTGAATGCTTTCTTGGTGACTTGTGGTTGGTCCCGAATGTGAATCTCATTATTTCCTTGGGCCATGGCTTCAGAGCACTGTGATGGTGAGCCCCTCATCCTATTCCCAACTGACCAGACTGCCGGGTTTGGATCTTTTCCCCCCCCCCTTTCAACAGTACTTTTCCCTCCCACTCCTTTCTTCATTTACTCAACCTTGGATTTGGGTATCAGCTCATGTGGGCAGTTACAATTATATGTAAAGTATGAGTTCAAACGTTTTGACTAAGGTCTCACCAACAAATAAAGAGCTTGTGTTTCAGAGCATGGGTTTTTGACATCTCTTCTGGCTGATAAGTCCTTTCTAGTTCAATCCTGTTCCTGTGGGAGTATTTTATTTTATTTTTTATTTATTTATTTTTTAAAGATTACTTATTTAAGAGAGAGAGCAAGTGTGAGAGAGAGAGAACATGAGTAGGGGGGCGGGGCAGAGGAAGAGGGAGAAGCAGACTCCCCCTCTGAGCAGGGAGCTCGCCGCGGGGCTCGATCCCAGGACCCTGGGATCATGACCTGAGCCAAAGGCAGAAGCTTAACGACTGAGCCACCCAGGCGCCCCTCCTATGGGAGTATTTTAGAGCTTGGACTTTTAGTTGGCATGTCACCACTCGTGGTAAATATAATTACTGTACTCAAAGATTAAGCTGCTCCTGCCCCCAAAGCTTGCTTTAAGTTACCCATGACTACCTTGTGTTTGACAGTGGGGATAAGACCTAAGACTGCCTTGAACGTTCTACTCATCCTTTTCTTCTTTTCTTTTCCTTCCCAAATACCGGGCTTGGAGTTTTCCTATATGATGAGACACCAGATCCTGACTTTGAGGCCACAGGGAGAGCTTTGGGGGACAGTTGTCTCTGCCAGAAAAGGGAACAGCTAACCCATAGCCCCTGGGGTCAGGTCAGGATACTCCCACCCATCAGTTCCGAGTTTCGAGGTTCGTCAGAGGCACATATTCTGGGAATCAGCCCTCTCAAGAGTATTTGCATTTTCAAATAAGAACTTGGGGAGAACAGTGTTTAACTTAATAGAGTCACTCTCCAAGGGTGGAATGTATGTCTGGGGAATATATTTTTAGGCTGAGTCCGTGGCGCCCTGGCAGCCCCGCCGGGCCCTCAGAAGTGGCAGTGGCTGAAAGAGGGGGACACAGCTCCCCAGGCCCAGGCTACCCCAGACAGAACCCTGGCCCAGAGCCCTCAGCCTTCTGCTTTGCTGTTTCCTTGGAAAACAAGAACAGACCGTTGTTTTCTTCCTGGACATGGCACGGGGGGGTGGGGAAACACATGGATTCACCCCCCATCACCAGACCCACCCTTGGGAGCCTACCAGGCACCCAGCCTGAGGGAGGATATAGACAACGAGTAGGAAAGCGGTCACATTCTTGCAGCCTATTTTTGGGATTAGTTAGGGTTTTTCATACCCCAAGATGGCTGTCCAAATGTTTTGACCTGTAACCTCATTAGAAGTTGGGGATTTTTGGTCTCCAGGCCCATATGGGGTTTAGCAGTGCTCTCCTGTCATCATCCTGTTTCTGTTTGGACCACCCATCCACCTACTGTAGCCCGGGCACAGGGTGCAACAGCACCTGGTTCTGGGGTTCCCAAACAGAGCAGGTTTGGCCACTCGCCACTGACAAAATCCAAAGGCAGAGGAACGAGTGGTGGTGAGACAAGAAAGGAATTTATTTCAGGGAGGCCAACACACCAGGAAGACGGGGGGCTAGCGTCGCAAGGACTGTCTCCCAAGTGCTGAAAGCCCCTGACCCTGCCTTTCCTGCCGGTTCCTGGAACCGCCACCCCCCCCACAGCATCAGATTCTATACTTTCCCTGTTTTTTATTTTTTAAAAAGATTTTATTTATTTATTTGTCAGAGAGCAAGAGACAGAGAGGGAACACAAGCAGGGGGAGTGGGAGAGGGAGAAGCAGGCTTCCCGCTGAGCAGGGAGCCCGATGCGGGGCTCGATCCCAGGACCCTGGGATCATGACCTGAGCCGAAGGCAGATGCTTAACGACTGGGCCACCCAGGCGCCCCTCTTTTTTATTTTTATTTTTTTAAGATTTATTTATTTGGCAGAGACAGTGAGAGCAGGAACACCAGCAGTGGGAGTGGGAGGGGGAGAAGCAGGCTTCCCGCCGAGCAGGGAGCCCGATGCAGGGCTCGATCCCAGGACCCTGGGACCATGACCTGAGCCAAAGGCAGATGCTTAACGACTGAGCCACCCAGACGCCGCTGCACTTTCCCTGTTTATAAAAGTCTGTCCATTTTGATCAGTGAGGTGCAGTTCGGCTCTTCATTGTCTGTGGCCTGGAATATTTTTCCATCTTGAGTCTCCCAGTGGCCTCGGAGCTGGGCCTGCGGAGTGGCCGCTCCCCTTCAGCCCGGGGGTAGAGCCCCGCAGGGCCGGCGGCACCCAGAGACCCGACGGCACCCAGGGATCCGGTGGCACCCAGGGACCCAATGGCACCCAGGGACCCGGTGGCACCCAGGGACCCGACAACAGCCACATTCTGAGAGAATCAGGCTTCCCTCCCGCAGAGCTGCGAACTTGTTTAAGGAGACGTGAGGTGCACGCGTGATGGCTCAGGGAAGGCCCGAACCCCAAACATAATTTTCTACCAACGAGACTCCCCAACAACTTCTGGCTCTGACTGAAAACAAACTGGCTTTTCTGCTGTCCTTTTTTCCTTCCTTCAACCAAATATGCTCTCTTCTGTCGCCCCCCCCCCCCCCCCCCCCCCGCACGCAAGTCCTCCCGCCCCCCCCCCCCCCCCCGCCCCACCGGAAACCCTACTTACGATTTGTAAATGGTCCGAACTGGGGGGAGGAAGTGGCGTGGCTGCAGAGAGAATTCCACACGCAGTCCGCATCCCACGGGGCCGGGAGTCAGCAGAACAGCCCTCCGGGCTCCAGGCGGCAGGAGACCGGACAAGCCACGAAGTATTTATTTTCTGTGGCTTTGCTCAGGCCTCTGCAGACAGAGCTTTTATTGAATCTGGCCCCCAAACTGCTGGGATTAGGCCTTGCTTGGCTACTCAGAGAGAAATGAGTGTTCTCCTGAAAAAAAAACAACAAAACAAAACAAAACAAAACAAAACCAGTTGCCCTCTCCTGCCCTCCCCTGCCCTTCCCTTCTTCACCCTTTTCCACTCTCCCCACGGGATTTCTTTGTTTAAAAGTTTTCCCGAATGTGCTTGTACTGAGGAAGAGAGTCCTGTTTTTCTGAGAAGCCCAGCGTGGCTCCTCTCTGGACCTGTGCTTGGCCGTGGTCGCTGCAGCTCCTGGCCCCCCACACTCCCCCCCCAAGCCGAACTCCAGGAGAAGGGTCCCCAGGAAGGAAGGCCTGGCCTCACTGCGGCCTGCCCGGCACTGAGGCCCTGCAGGGAGGCCGGCGGGGTCATTCCCAGGCCTTTCCCTACAGCTCGGAGCTCGGAGCCAGCCCCAGGCCCCAGGGAGCCTCAGTCACAACAAATGCAGCCTTGCGGAAGTGACAGCTAAGGGGGCATGCTGAGGGCCCTGGCAGGCGGCCGGTTTTTCCCATGGTCACAGGCCCTGGCCTGGCAGGGCCAAGATCGGAATCAGGCAGAGTTGAGTTCCCCAGTCAAGGTTCTGCGAGTCCTTGTTGGACCCTGGAAAGTAGGCTACTGAATGCTCCAGGAGGCTCATGAGTTGGCACCAAAACCATGCTCTGGGCTGTGCCCTGAAGGCGCTGGCCCACTGTCCTGAGGAGGCCTCTGGTGGCCCACGGCGGGGGGGGGGGGGGGGCCCGGGGGGGGGGGGGGGGGGGGGGTGGGGGGGGGGGGCGGGCGGCCCGGGGGGGGGGGGGGGGGGGCCTCAGGGGCGATGAGAGAGTGGATTCTGTCTAGGAACCTCTGCTAGCAGTAGAGGGGGCCAGGCCCTGAGGGAGGCACTGAGGGGCCAGGGCCAGGGGCACCCCAGCCCCCAGCCGTGCCCCCGGCCATTTGCTCTGCTTTCACAAACTTGGCTACAGGGTGATTGTTCTGGAGGTCCTAGCTAGCAACCAGGTAGGCTCATTTCTGTGACTCATTCATTCATTCACTCACTCAAGGAACAACTGCAAACACAGGAAATAGCTCTAAGAAGATGGTGCTTGGGGGCCTCAAAGGGGAGTAGCCTGGCACTCAGGAACTGGAAACAGGAGACACTCGGGGCAAGAATTAGACCACCACCCAGAGGCACACCTCTGCCTTTGCCTTGTCTGGAAGACAGCCTGTGGGGGCACAGAGAGCCTCCCAGGAGGTGGGGTTCGAACTGGCTGGCTGGCCTGGGCTTAACTGTGGGCTGGCAGGAAGAGGGGCGACATCTCTGGAGGAAGAACCGGGGTGGGATGAATGTTGCATCTGCAGCACAAAGAGACACTCCTGGCAGGCTGGGGGGACCAGTGAATGGGGTGCCCTCTTGGACACAGGCTGTGGAATTGTTACGGACCAAGCCCAGCCATGCTGGGTCTGGCGGTTTGTTCATCTGGTTCCTTGTTCCCAACTTGAAGACTACCTGTGTCAGGGAGGAGGAGGTGGCTTATTGCTGGGGTTTACTGTGGGGCTAATAATAATAAGCACACTTCCACTCTAAGGATGGGGGAGATCGGCCTGCCAGCCCAGTCCCTGGAGCCCCTTCCTCCCTCCCTGCCAAACCCCTCAGAGCCCAGCGGATAAGATCAGCGGTTTCTACTTCCCAAAGGCAGAGCCAGCCCTTGGGGGATGGGAGCTCCAAGACCCCGGTCAGGGACCAGGCCAGGGCGAGGGAGAAACCCCCATTCAGAAGTGACTTGAGTCAGGAATCCTCGGGGCCACTCTGCAGAGCCTCCCGCCCCTCTCCCCGTTTCCAGGCCCCTACTGCTCTCCAGAGTCACAACCTTAAAGACAATTCTACAAGAGGGTGAGTGCTGGGGGCTCACATAGCAATGGGCAGGAAGGAGAAAGGGGCAGGGAAGCCAGGGCTGGGCAAGCCCCAGAGGCCCTGCCTACTCTGGGCCCTCGTTCCTGTCCTGACTCCCTCCACCCCCCTCCCGACAGCTGCCCTCGCTCAGGACCTCCGTGCCCGTTCATTCCTGTGGCTGGTACCCCCAGTAACTCCTCATATTCCCTTGGCCTACCGGCCTCTTACCCAGGCCCTACCTGCCTTTCACCAGGTCTAGACTGAGTAGAGACACTGCTGAATTTGCAAAGGTTTCCCCCGACCCCACCACTAAGCCCTGTGAGCTCAGGGAGAGCTGTAGTGCAAGCACCCCTGGGTGCCACATTTGGGCTGGCCTCAAGGCATTTGGTCGTTTTTCTGCGTGGAAGAAGGGTCTCTACTACTCAGCGGCTGGCTCCTGGGCCACACACACACACACACACACACACAAGTCCCTCCCTTCAGTGAGCTTCAAAGAGGGGAGAAGGGCACGGAACCGATGCTGGGTATTCATCTGACCATGAAATGATTTGTGGGGTGCATTTAAAATTCCCTGCTGGCAGCCATCGGGAGACCCGAACTCTAGAACTGGTTCTTCTGCTTGGTGCTGTGGGAGCTTGGAAAAGTCACCTGACCTCTCTTAGGTTTCCTACTCTGGGAGGAGATTAGATTAGCCTATCTGCAGAACCTGCTAGGAATGAGGCCAGGAAGAGGTCATAAGTCACAGTGGGGTCAAGGCATTTGTAAGTTCCTCCTGGGAGGGGTGTTAGGGCCACCCTACCTTGAGGCTAGACAAGATGCTGGCGCTGCCTGCAGTTTCTAGATTCCCAGTAGATGAATGTCTCCACTGATCTCCCAGAAGCTCTCTTCCAGGGAGGAGGCCACCACACTGACCTGGATCCACTCCTCCTTTCTCCTGAGCACCAACCTGCCAAGCCTGCTGGCCTCCCACTTGGAGCAGAGCTTGACTCTGAACTCAGTGACCCCAGTGGGCTGGCCCCTCACTCTGTTCTGATTTAACCAGGACAGGTGTGGGAACCTTCAGATGGTCCTCCACCTTCTTGAGGCTGGAGAGGGGTTCCAGGGGTGATTTGTGGGTCAGCCACAGGTGGGGACCTTGGCGAGCACAGGAGTCCAAACAGGCTGGTTTTCTCTTTTCTTTTTTCTAAAGATGTATTTATTTATTTTGAGAGAGAGACAGAGAGAAGGAAGAGAGAGAATCTCAGGCCGACTCCCCACTGAGTGTGGAGCCTGACATGGGGCTCAATCGCACCACCCCAAGATCACAACCCAAGCTGAAATCGAGAGTCGGATGCTCAACCGACTGAGCCACCCAGGCGCCCCCAGACAGGGTGGTGTTCTAGAAGTTCTAGGGTTGCTTGGAGGCCTTCCCCCTTGCAAGGGGAGGGAGGGGCCTGAGTGGATTTTGCATGCCATGGGTCTGTCAGCTTCCGCTTGCCTGTCCAGCACGGGGGACAGTGCCCCCCACCCGCCACTAGGCAGACAGCCACTTCCCTGGCAGGAGGCAGTGTGGACTGTCACAGCGGCAGCTGCAGGCCAGGCCAGCCTGGGGTGTCCACATCTCCACTGACCGGCCTCTCCGTGGTCTCCAGCTACACCTTGTATTCCCTTGCCATTTCTCAGGCCCTCCCACCAGGGACTTCTCAGGGATGCTGATGCCATGGACCATCTTCTCCTCTGATTCCTGCCTTGGCTTCTAGAATGGCCCCTGCACCAGTTCTCCTCTTGAGGGATGCCTCAGTTTCCCCTGTATTGCCCCCAATACAGGGTCCCCTGGGGCCCGTCGTCAGCCCCGTCCTCACTTCAATGCCCCCAGGAGTGACTTGTTCTAAACCAAGCCTCCAAATGCTATCTGTACCCCGGTTCACCTCCAACCTGGACCCCTCTTCTGAGTTGCAGACCCGCGCATCTTACTGGACCTCCCCTCGGTGTCCCACAGACACATCCAATCCATCCGCACCCATGCTGCCCCTCCTCCAGTTTTCCCTGTCTCAAAGCCGCGGTCCATCTAGTGAATTGCCTCCACCTCGTCCTGGACGGCTGCTCACCCCACCCTCCAGCCAAGCCCCCACCTCACCTCGGCACCTGTCTGTATCCCATCCGCGGCTGTCCGCCCCCCTCCAGCAGCCTGGTCCCGGCCTCCAGCTTTTCTCACCCAGACCCTACAGGAGTCTCTTAATTGAGTTTCCTGCTCCCCTTCTCATCCCCCTTCAAACCTTTCTCTACGTGCAACCACTGGGAAGTTTGAAACATGGGAGTCTGGTTATGCCACTTCTCTGCCCAACACCTCCCTTGTAGGACAAGGTCCTCTTTAAGGAGCTTGGACCTTTCTTCCTCTCAGCCCCCGGCTGACCTCCTCTCCTCCTCCCAACTCTCTGCTCCAACTCCTCCACCCACATTCCAGCCATTCTGCCTCCTCGGAGTTCTCCAATACACCGTGGCCGATGCCTCTGAGATATCACACCTGCTCTGGAATGCCCTTTCTCCCTTCGTCTAGCAAACTCCTATTCATTCCTCAAAACCCCACTCAAGTGCCACTTCCCCTCAGAAGCTTTCCAGGACCTCCTGGTCTGTGCGCAGGAGTGACTCGGACTGTGCTTTTGTGTTTCACGGCGGGAAGCACATCTAACGCTCTGGCTTTCAAGGTGGCAACTCTTCCTACTGCCATGATCCATGGGGAATTCGGAGCCCTGAGAGGGAGCCACAGAGTGTTCAGAGGGGAAAGAGGTCATCACACAGCCCTGAACTGAGTGGGGCTTATGGGTGGGGACTTATCAGACTTTTGTGGGATGCACCTGGCAGAGCTCTCGGTGTCAACCCTGCCCACACGTCTCAGGTGAGAACTTCGTAAGGAGCTTTCCCAAGTAAGAAGCAGAGGCCCACCGTAAGGGAACTTTCTGGAGGTGATGCCCATGTGCTGTATTTTGTTGGGGTTTGGCTTACATGGTGTATTCATTTGTCAAGACTCAGAAAATATACACTTAAGATTTCTGCATTTTGTTGTATATGTATTTTACATTAAAAGAAAATACACTTTAAATAAATATTGAATTCTGGGGAATGACACGCATGCTGAAGTATGTAGGGGGAGGTGAACTGAGGTCTGCAATTTATTTTGAAATGTGTCCTGCAAGTGTGCGGGGATGGAGAGAGAGAGAAGCTGATGGACGAGGACAGCGCAAGGACCATAGGGTGTTTGTGATAGAGCCTAGGTGGTGGGTGAACACTGTTCCCTGCAAAATTCTTTTAACTTTGCCCTATGTGTGCAATTCTAAAACAAGTTTTATAATAAAATGCTGGGTGGAGAAATTGGGGGTCCAGGGCTGGAGGAGCACCCCTTCCCACTCCTGGAGGATGCAGCCCAGACTTCCGCTGGGAATCATCCCAGCTCCTCTCTGAGGGGCCCAAGACGGCTGGGTACACAGTTTTCATTTACACAAACTATGTAAACTGGATATGCTTTATCATACCCAGGTACGATAGGTAGAGGCCCTACCCCTTTCAGCAGCCCCCTTCGTTGTCCTCACAACCTCCCAGGGAGGAGGCCTGGGAGGACTCTCCTGCTCTTGTGGTCAGAGCCGGGTAAGCATGGCCGCCGTGCTCCTCCTGCTCCCAGCACACAGCTCTTCTGTCGTGACTTCTGTCTGCTGGGGGTCGACTGCTACCCAGCAGGATTCTCGTGTCCTCCAGTGCCCCCCACCCCCGGCATGTGGACTCCCTGGGACAGGGGCCACAGCTGAGTTTTCTTTGCATCCCCAGCCCTTGGCCCAGTGCCTGGCATGTGGTGGGGGCTCAGAACCGTTTGCTGGGTGAGGGAATGTTCTCGGCTATTTCTTGTCACCCACCGATTTGGCCAGCCTTGGCACCCCGACGGTGCTTGGAGCTGAAGGCGACTCCAGCCCCCACTTACTGCCAGTAGAGATACCCTAGAGTCACTTCCCTAGTGGGAAAGGGGGGGGGGCTGGCGCTCAGAGGCCCTCTGTCCTCTGTCAGGAGGGAGCTACCCAGTCTGGAGCTCTGAGCGCTCCAGAACTTTCCTGCTTCCAACCAGCTCCGTCTGCCCCAGCCACCCAGCTCGGGTCTTGCCCCCTACCTCTCCCTGGCATTTTTCAGCCCGTGTGCCTTTGCTCACCCCGCGTCCCCTGCCTGGAATGCCTTCTCCAGCTCCGCCACCCATCTGAACCAGCACCAGCCTCCACCGCCCTCTGCCTCCCAGGCCTTCCCTTTGACTTGTGCATCGCTCCCTGGCCTGTCTGTCGGCCTAGCACCAGACGGTATTAATTAATTATCCAGCACTCCCAGTGAGTTTTTTTCTGTGTGCCCAGCTGATCTCCCAAGCTCTACCTGGCTATCCACACCCCTTCCCCTCCCCCGGGCTTGGCGGGGTGACCAAGAGGGACAGGCACCCCGGTGAGCTGGCTGACAGAGAGAGCCAAGCTTCGGAGCCAGGGTTTCGGTCTCAGGTCCAGAACGGGAGCCATTTTTATGAATGAAGCATCTGAAATTGAAACCCGCCAACATGAAGACAAGAAGCAAGGCCCAGGGTGGCTACTGGCCCTCCAGCTAGAGAAGTGTGGACTGTAAGAGACCAGTCTCCTTGGTTCTCGTTTCTGCAGCGCCTCATCTCCATCTCCCCCTTGGCCTAGAAGGGGTCTCACATTTGCCGGCTCCCCCATCTCTTCCTGAGCTGCCTTCTGTAAAGTGATCTTTCTATATTGACTTAAACTTCTATTTAAAGAGGAATTCCTCATAATTACTCAGCCGCAGAGAGCTGACACTGTTTGGCTCTGTTTATTTAGTTTCTCCTAGTGATTGGCAAGATGTCTTCAGTGGCTTTAAAGAGCAGATATAGACGAATGACCTGTTGGTCATAAAATAAAGTATGATGTTCTTTTCTGTCCTCCTGGGAGATGGCATGTGGAGGGGACGTGCCTCACCATCCTGTCCCGTAAAAATGCCAAATCCAGTCATTTCTCAGGTTGGATTAACAAAGCGGTTTTATAATTTTTGAAAGGCACCCGATTATCCGGGACGGGAACACATGTTGCGCGTAGTGTGAGTTCACATGAGCTATAAAACACTGCCGCGCACACGCGGACGTTCGCACCCACACACAACCTCACAAACAGCCAAGGGCAGACACGCCCACAGAGGGATGAAGTGGGGATTCATACATCTATTTTTTTCTTCAAAAAAATTTAATTGATAATTGGCTTTTAGTCTAGTAGTGAAACTAAAATAGTAAGTTATCTATATAGAGATGTCCCCAAGGCACTTCCCTCTCTTCTCCCTGCCCGCTTCTGTCCCCTTCCAGCCCTCACCCTCCACACAATGACCTTACAGAACATTCAGGGAAAATCCCGCTCTGACAAACCCACAGAGATGTGCTGGGCTCAGAGACGGTGGCGATTTGGGGGATTTGGGGGGGGAGGGGTATTGCGCTGTGTGCTCTCCAGTTAATCCCAATGAGTCTGGAAGCATGCAGGCAGTAGGGACGATTGTCACGCCTCCTCAAATGTGACCCGACTCACCTCACCCACTGCAGCGCCCCCCCCCCCCCTGCTGCTTCCCGTGAGCCCTGCTCAGCCGCCACACCACAAACCCTACAAGACCTGCCTCTGGGGGGAACTTCCTGTCACTACACCCGCTTCCCCATCCCTTCCTGATGTTTCCCACCAGCCAGTCTTCGAGCAGACCCTGCTGTACTAGGGCAGCCCTCAGAGACCCACTGCCTTCTCAGTGCATGCTTTTCGGACGCCTTTGTGTGGCTGCATTTGTCCGCCCTGAGTGGGACAGGGCCTGGGCCTTGAGCCCCTGCAGTGTCCCTACATCACCCGGTACACAGGGTGGGGACCAGCGGGGAGCCGGTGGGACAGCGCGGGCTTGTTGCCTTAACACGGCACAGCTCAGGAGCCCAAAAGATGTCTGCTGTTGACCAAGTGCCCTTTCTGGAAACCTCATTTCTGTGGGCACACACGGCGGCCAGCGATGCAGGCCCAGAGCCGGACTGTGGGTCGGACAAGGAACAAATGTCACCTCCACCATCGGCTCCTCTCTTCCAAAAATCGTTGTCAGGGAGTCAGTCCCCTGAGTCCCAGGCTAGTGTCCAGTTTGTGATGATCCCGCTAACCTTCCTGCTCCTTCAGGGGCCTTGCTTCCTCTAAAACCAAGAGGACCATGTCTATGAAGAAGATTGGGTGGGTCGGGCCGGCATGAGAAGAGAGGGCCTCCCCGCATCTGCTACAGGCCGGGAGCCCTGCTCAGGTGTCCAGAAACAAAGCAGGTGGGTTGCTGCTCTCATGGGTTTACAGTCTAGCAAATTTGGGGTGCATCAGAATCACCTAGGAGGCTGTTAAAATACAGAATGTTGGGCCCCAGCTCCAGAGTTTCAGATTTAGTAGGTGTCTGGGGTGGGGCCTGAGAATTTGTTCGTCTAGAAAGTTCACAGATGATGCTGATGCTGTTGGTCTAGGGACCGCACTCTGAAAACCACGGGTCTAGCAAATCCCCCAAGGAGCAGAGCCCGGAGCAGTGGTTTTTAAGGAGGAAAAAAAACAGGTGGTCTCGAAAAACAAAAGGGGTCTGAGGAGGCCAGCAGCACGTGGCCTCCAGCCTCTCGGCTCGTCAGAGCCTTGCGATTTCGTCGGAAAAGCCACGGGAGTCACCGACTGGAGGATGGGAGAATCGGCACGAGGGAGGAGGGTTGGCATTTCAGGAAGGAGGCTGTAGGCAAGGGTGGGCAGGCCGGGGCAAAAGGTTCTGGAAACCACTGAGGTTGGGCAAGGGATGAAGAGGAGGCGCCGAGCCTTCCTCTGCCTCCCCAGCTCGTCTGGGCTGCAGCCCCCCTCCCGGGCACCAGCCTGCCCCTCGGCCCCCAGACACAGCGGTGGCCCGGCCCGGGCCGGCGAGACCTGGGAGCCTTCGCTGCCCACGACACCTACGGTTTTAGAATCTGGAGAGCAGATGGCTCTCCTTGCTAAGCAACTCGTGAAACAAACAGTTTGCTTCAGGGCTTTCTTTTTTGAAGCTGACTTTGTTGTTGGGGTGGGGAGATGTGTGTACAGATAAGCTTCTCAGAGTGATGACATCACAAGAATAATAAAATTGCCACTTTGCCCGCTGTGTCTCTCACTTCTGAGGCGTGTTCTTCAAATAATCCCAGGTCCGTTCCCCTTATTACCGGCTCCAGGGCCTGGGGTGAACGCAGGGGGAGGGTGCCCCCCGACAAACGGGAGGCTTTGTGGCAGCTCTCTGAGGGGCTTGGGGCAAGCTGCCTCACCTCTGAGAGCCTCAGTTTCCCCCTCTTAAAAGTGGGCTGAGCTAGGTGGTTTTTAGAGTCCCAATCCGTTCACATTACATACACAGAACTGGTTTTCACTGGGAAGACTTTTTTCTATGGAATTTTCGCAGCAGTGGTGTTTATTGTAGGCGAATTTGACCTGGATACACAGAAGTTTTGTTTTTTTTGTTTGTTTTTGGGGGGAGGGTATGGTCAGAGGTGGCTCCAGGTTCGGGGGCGGCCCTGAAGCTTCTACAGTTTGTGAGGGCGTCTCCTTAAGAAAAGTCACACAGAATTACTACTCAAAATTAGGTGTGGGGCCCTGGCAGGAGCCCAGGCTAGGAGGTGCCCTAAGGCCCAAGCTTCTTAACTCCGCGGAATATCTTCTCTGGGTGCGGTGAAAGGCCCACTAGTGTCCTGGCCAAGTGTTAGGGTCGGAGTATCGGAGACCCTTGAGAATGTCACGGGCTTGCGTTGGCACTTGGCAAACCTGAGTATCTCCTGCGCCCACCCTGTCCAGGCCCATGTTTTGGCC
Organism: Neomonachus schauinslandi; assembly: GCF_002201575.2. Taxonomy (NCBI): domain Eukaryota; kingdom Metazoa; phylum Chordata; class Mammalia; order Carnivora; family Phocidae; genus Neomonachus; species Neomonachus schauinslandi. Next base: position 25,097,257 of record NC_058416.1, on the reverse strand, counting down.
TTGACATTGCAGTTGCCAGGCAACTGTCTATCCTATAGGAATTCACACTCGTTCTTGCAGGCAGACACACATTTAATTTCAGACCCAGAGTGCTCAGTGACGCGGGGTGTCACCAGCCTGTGCCCTCACAGAAATAACCCGAAGCACCGAGTCAAAAGTAGCTGGGGGAAATGATACCCGCATTTGATCTTATTCCCCTAAAATAGCTTGGTCCTGTTTATGGGGCCTCTGTATGAGAGGGACGCGGGAGCCTGGCTGTGCTGGCGGCTTCCTCCCTCCCCCTGGCCACTCGCCTCTCTGTGCCCATCGCCAGAGACACCGCAGTGACTCAGGGCCCTGAGCATGATGTAACACCCTTGGCTCCTGGGCGGGATGATGGGGAACGTTGACAGCCTTGGAATCCCAGGCAGGATCCTTGGTGCCCGCCTGCCAGTTCTTGACCAAGGTCAGGTGCCGCTAAGAGCTGGACTCTTGAGCCTTGTGGGAGCCGGGGAGAAGCACCCACAGAGGACAGGCCCAGGCCTCAGCTCCCCAGGAATGCAACTCTGACCCTTCTCGAGAGCAGCAGGTCTCCACCTTGGCCCCATACTGGAATCACCTAGGGAGCTTTAAAAAATAGAGATCTGATGTAACGGTGAGATTCTCGTGTGAGCCGAAGTGGCCGGCCATCGGCTCTTGACTAGTGTGACCTCCCCGGCCAGTGGCTGGGCTTTTCCCTCCCCGCAAGCATGTCTGGGGCTGGGGCACCCCTGGGCTCTGACACCCCAGGGCCCTCGTCTGACCGGAGCAGGGCTGTGTGTCCTGTCTGGAGCCCACATTCCTTAGGCTCCCAGGCTCTCGGCCGGTCACCAGGGCTCAGCTGCGGCGTGCTGTGGGTTTCCCTGTGTGGGGGCACCTGGCCCGCTAGGGTACCGTGCCTGGCCTGGGGTGGCAGGAGTTGGGGCCTTCTCGGGGTGGCGAGTCATGAGAGTGGAGGGCAGGGCAGGCTGCTGGCTTTGAAAACAGCGTCAGGGCGGTGGGCGTATTGGTAGCCACGGAGTGCCGGGCTCATGAGCAAGCAAGCAGAGTGTCCGCTGGAGTAAGACGACAGAGTTTGCTCCTTGGTCGGTTTGGTTTTTCTTTCTCTACGTGGTAAAAACACGTAAAACTTGCCCTCTTGGCTGTTTGTAAGTGGACGGTACACTAGGGTTACCTATACTTGCCCTGTTGTGTCTCGGATGCGCAGAGCGTTTTCCTCTGGCCAGACTGAAGCTCTGTCCTTCTGGAACACCACCTCCCCGTTTCCCCTTCCCTGCAAACACCGTTCTACCTTCTGTTTCCGTGAGCTGGACGACTCTAGCTGTTTCCTGTGAGTGCAATCCTACAGTATTTGGCCTTTCTCGACGAGCTTGCTTCACTCAGCATAATGTCGCAAGGTTCATCCGTGTTGCTGGCAGGTGGCACGGTTTCCTTCTTTTTTAAGGCTGAATAATACATATACACACCAGGCTTTCTTTATTCACTCTCCGCCAGCGGACGTTTGGGCTGCTCCCGCCTCCTGACTGTGGGGAACAATGCTGCCACGAACATGAGTGTGCGAGAATCTCAGGAGCGCGCTTTCAGTTCTTTCGGATAGATAAGCAAAGCGGGATTGCTGCCGCGGATGGTCGTTCTGGTTTTTAGTTTTTCGAGGCATTTCCCTACGGTTTTGCACAGTGTCCATGCCATTTTACATTCCCACCGACAGGGCCACAGGGATGCCAATTTCTCCACATCCTCGCCAGAACGGTTTTTTTCTCTTTTTTTAAATTATAGCCATCCTAACAGGTGTGAGGTGATAGCTCATTGCGGTTTTGACTTATATGCCTCTAATGATTGAACATCTTTTCAAAATACGCTTGTTAGCCTTTCGTATATCTTCTTTGGAGAAATGTCCAGTTAGGTCCTTTCCTCATGTTTATTTTTATTTTTTTTAAAGATTTATTTATTTATTTTAGAGAGAGAGTGAGGATGCGTGGAGCGGGGTGCAGAGGGAGAGGGAGAGAGAAACTCTAAGCCAACTCTGTGCTGAGCTCGGAGCTGGATGCAGGGCTCCATCTCATGACCCTGAGATCATGACCTGAGCTGAAACCAAGAGTCGGACACTTAACCAACTGAACCACCCAGGTACCCTGTTTCTTTATGTTTAAAATCAGGTTCCTTGGTATTTTGTTGTTGAGTTGTAGGAGTTCTTTATATATTCAGGATATTGACCCCTTTTCTGATACATGATTTGCAATTATTTTCTCCCATTTTGTAGGTTGCCTTCTCACTCTGTTGATTGTTCCCTTTAACGTGCAGAACATTGGTCAGTTTTGCTTTTTAAGTAAGTTCTACACCCAGCGTGGGGCTTGAGCTCACAACCCGGAGACCAAGAGTCACGTGCTCTACCGAGTGAGCCAGCCAGGTGCCCCCATGGTCAGTTTTGAAGTACAATATAGAGCTGGCCAAATAATTAAAGAGCATTAAATAATAAATTAATTGCATTTCCTGTCATAAAATTCTGACCTCAAAATTGAGGTAAAAATCGAATCAACATTATACCTACCTATTAACTCTAACGACAAGTCTACAGTAATAAATTTGTAGTAAATTTTTTTAGAAAAGGACTTGGATGTTGGGGCCCTACTCCAAGACTGTCCTCTCATGCCTCACATGGAGTCACATGCACTCCCTGCCATCCAGAGAAGCAAGCCCTTGGCTGAAGATCCATCTTCCAGGGAAAAAGGATCTAGATCTTGGGTCCTGGGAGGAGGAAAGTGCTGGGGACTTCTTGGTTACAGCTAGCCCCCTGACATCTACAACCCCATTGGTAGCAACAGGGGCCCCAGGACCCTGGGGGAGCTCCTGGCCCGCCATTCGACGTTGATGTGCAGTGATGGTTAATTTTATGTGTCGACTTGACTTGGCTAAGTGATGTCTAGATAGCTGGTAAAATATTATGTCTGGGTATATCTGTGAGGATATTTCTGGAAGAGACTGGGATTTGAATCTGGAGACTGGGTAAAGAAGATGGCCTCCCCAGCGTGAGTGGGCCATCCACTGAGGGCCTGAAGAGAACAAAAAGATGGAGGAAGGGTGAATTGCTCTCTTTGCTTGAGCTGAGGTATCCATCTTTGGCCCTTGGACAGAGTGCTCCTGGTTCGCAGGCCTTCACACCCAGAACCCTGATTCTTGGGCCCTTGGATTCACACCATTGGCCCTGTTTTTCTAGAGAATGCTGATTAGCATAGGTGGGCAGGGGAGGGTGTTCAGGGCAACCCCTTTGCCCTTAGGGCACACAGGGCTTCACCGCTGGGACTGGGCTAACATAGCCACCTGAACTCTCTCAGCTCTTCCTTCTCTCAGGAAAAGGGGATCTTCTTTCCCTCACCAGTGCCCGCCCCCAAGTGCTCAGCCTGCCTGAAGTCACCTTGGCAGACTTGAACCTGCCTTAGGTCCTTCCTCCCAGGCGCTCCCGGTTTTCTCTTCCTTATGCCTCACATCTCCCTGAGGCCATAGAGATCATAATGATTGGAGGGGTCACCCGTCTCTCCTGAGTGGAAACGGGAGGGTATGAGCACCAGACAGAGTCTGAAATCCTGGCAAGTCATGTAACCTCTCTGGGCCTGTTTCCTCTCCTGTAGAAGGGGAGTGATTTCTCTGTCCTGCCAGGTGCCAAAGGCGGACATGCACCAGGGTCATGAGATGGAGCCCGCGCCAGGCGCTGCAGGTGACAAAGGACCTAAGCCTTGGGCCGGAGCTCAGCCAACACTCAGCTCACACCTGGTCCTGCGGTCGTCAAGTGCAAGGCCCACATGAGCCAAACCCTAGGCATGTTCCTCAGCTGCCTCTCCCAGCCATGTCCAGGAAAGGCGCTCTGGGAAGGGGGCCCGGAATCCTAGGCCCAGGGCTTCCTTGATCAGTCAATTGCCTTTGGGTCTTCCGTCAGTCACTCGGCAACCCGGGCATCTGTTTTCCTCATCTGCAAAGTGGGAGGGATGACACTCCTCTGATCTCACTCTCTGCTTAAGTACAAAAATCCCTTTGGTCTATTTCAAAACTACTCACATACAATATGATAAATGTTGGCTATGGAAGGTTCCACCACAGTGAGCTCTCTTCTTCCCTGTCCTGGGTTGGCAGCAAGCACCCCTTCCCTGCATTTGCGGGCATTGTTGGAACCACATCCTGTTCGTTTCTATCTATTTTGTTGGTGTTTTTTTAAGTCTGTGCTGTGACGGTCTTTCCTAGCTTTTTTTTTTTTTTTTTTTTTGGGGCGGGGGGGGGTGTGGTTGGGGGGGGGGGAGGGGGGGGGGGAGAGAGAGAATCTTTTTTTTAGATTTATTTATTTATTTGAGAGAGAGAGAGTGGTGGGAAGGGACAGAGGGAGAAGCAAGCTCCCCGCTGAGCAGGGAGCCCACGGATCATGGGATGCTGGGATCGTGACCTGAGCTGAAGTCAGACGCTTAACCGACTGAGCCCCGCCGGCACCCCTCTTTCCTAGCTTAATATGGTATCTTGGAGAGCTTTCTGGGGCAGTTCACAGGGATCTCCTTGTGTTTTTCAATGGTGACAGGTTATTCCAGAGTTTGCAAGGACTACAACCGACTCTACCAGTCTTTGTTGGATGGAAAATACCCTGAAGAGACAAAGCTCAGGAAACATAAGGGATCCTGGGACGGGGTGAAGGGAAGGAAAGGTGGATGTTGCGGGGGGAGGAGGAGGGAGGTATTTTGTTTTTTCCATGTAATTCTGTTTCATCTAAGAGCTGTTGTCACAAATAATTAGGTCTCCATGTCCTGAGTAGGCCCAGTGAATGGGGCTGGTGGGTGGGAAAGGGGGGTGCCTTGTAGCTGAGGCCCCTCCATAGCCTTCAGAGCCCCCAGATCCCAGGTCCGGCCTGGAGTTCTTCTCCCTTGCAGAAACAGGTTTTGACCCCAGTAATGAGCCCCGTAGCATCATGCCCTTTGGCATGACCTGAGGCTTTGGCCACACCTGAACTCTACACCCTTCCTAGGCAGAGCTTTCTCAAGACTTAGATCCTAGACTGGAGATGAACTTGGCTGTTTTTCCTCAAGGGCCTGAAATGTGTGTGTTGTACTTGAATCTGAGCCTGCCCGAACTGGGCCCTGAGGCCAGCCCCCCAACCCTGGCTTCTGGAGCAGCTGCTCCCTGGCGGGGTGGGGGTGTTGGAGGTGGGCCTGAGAGACAGGCAGGAAAGGAGAAGGGGGGGTCAGTCAGGCGGCGCGTGGGGACGTTAGGGGAAGAATCCCCCCCAACCCAGGGTACTCCAGCTTCACTGCCCCCAGAGTCAGCATGTATGAAGCATGGGAAGCAATTTTATCAGAGGGGATTAGTCATTAAGTTACATTAGAGACACGCGAGTGCCAGGGCCCTGGGCTGTAGAATGGGGCTATAAAATGTCCTCTTTCTCCAACGTGTGTTTGTGAAGAACGAGGCTGAAGAATTTCTGCAGAAACACCTTGCCGTGGCCAAAGAGCTTTCTATGAGGTGGGGTGCCCTGAACCTGCCTCAAAGGAGGAAGAGGGCTGTCATTTCTCCAGGGCCCTGCCAGGCGCCGGGTACTGGCCTAGCCCGGAGCTGGTGCTCAACCCTGAAGGCATGCATGACTGGGTTAGTCAGGAGCCTGAGAGAAGGGTATCAGTCCAAGCAACCTCCATGTTACTGGGCCTCACGCTCTGCTCCTGGCCCTCACCTGGCTTGCTCTCTTAGCCGCTTTCGGGAGGTCAGCCCCTCCTCCTTGACTCACCAGGCACAGCACTCTGGCTTTCCTCTCCCGCCGCCTCCTCTCCCTCCTCTTCCTCTTCCTCCTTCCCAGCTTCATCCATCTCTTCTCTGCCCCTTGTATGGAGATGTCCAGGGCCTTTCCCGGCCTCCGCCCTCCGGCTCCATGAAAGAGCCCCTCGATCTCGGCTGTCCGCGGAGGACTTCCACGTGCATCCTCCAGCCCTGCCTTCTCCCTTGAACTCCAGGCTCACACAACCGTCAACTTCTTTGACCTCCCCACAGACATCCAACAACCTCATCAAGCTCAGCAGGACAAACCTTGACTCCCGAGCTCCCCCCAGGCTGCTCCCCGTGAGGGCTCCCAGCTCGGTCAGTGGCAAGTCCGTCCGTCTGGGACTCAGGCTAAAACCCCCCTCCTGCCATCCTTGACCTCATCTCTCTCCCCTACCTCACATCCCATTGGCCAGGAAATCCCACTGCCTCTGTCGTCAAGGTATAGCCAGGATCCACCCACTTCTCACCAAGTCCACTCCCATGGTAATCACATCTGAAAGTTTCCATTGCTCACTTGTGTCCTTGTGCCCGCCCTTGTCCCCTGCAATCTAATCTCAATAGAGCAGTCAGAGGGTCCTTTTAAAACGCAAGCCATATCACGCCTCTGACCCAAACCCGAAACCCTCCAATGGCTCCTCGTCGCACCCAGGGCAAACCCCGAAGACCTGACAGGCGTCTGTTACAGTGATTCTCAAAGCAGGGTCCTCGGACCAGCTGTATCCACACCTGGGAACCTGCTAGAAATGCACATTCTCAGGCCCTGCCCCAGACTCACTGAGTCCCAGACTCAGGGGGCGGGTGAGCAGCAGTCTGTTAATAAAGCTCTCCAGGTGATTCGGATGCACATGCAAGTTTGAGACCTACTGGTCTACTAGTGACCTACTCCCTCTGGCCCCCATCAAGGACTCCACTCCGGCCCAAAAGGCCTCCTTGTTGACCCCCAAACACTGCAGACACACCCCTGCCCCAGGGCCTTTGTCCTGGCTGTCTCCTCCGCTCACTCTCTCACCTCCCCCTCAAGTCTTGGCTCAATGTCGTCTTCTCAGCTGGGCTCTCCCTTCCCACCCTACTTACAACGGCCACTCTATTCTTCGTTATAGCACTGATTACCTCCTTATGCTCCATACAGTTTACTTACTTACGAGGCTGCTTGCTGTGGGCTAACTTCTGCCACTAGAATACCAGCTCCACCCAGGGAGAGACTTGCTGCTTGTGTCAGGTGCTGGGCTCAGCATGTGTTTGTTGAGTGAATGCATGAATGCATGCATGCATGAATGAAAATCCACATAACCCCGAAGAGCAAAAGCTATCATTTATTGAGGATGTACTTTGTTCTGACCTTTTTTCAAACATTAGCTCTACTTCCGTCAAGCTCCCTGTAGGCATGCAACGTGATGCCTACATCTCTGATGCCTACATCACAGAGGTTAAGTGTTTTGCAAAAAGTTGTCCAGGTAGAGGGGTTGGTGCTTGGTGTCTTTCTGATTTTGAAGCTTCTGCGCTTTCCCTGATACCAGGCAGCTACTCCCAAATGCCCTCTGCCCATTCCCCCAAAAGGTCACCGCAGCCCCCAGCCTCATGATGCTGCGGCATGCCTACGGAAGGGGTGACACAGGCCCCCACCCACGGGATCTGTGCGTCAGAGCCTGGCCCTCCCAGGTCTGCCAGTGCTGCGGAGGGGCCTGGGGAGTGGGGTGGGCTGGAGGGGCGGTCGGCGCCACTCCAGCCTTCTCTAGATTCTCCTGCAGCCCTTCAGAGAATGTGTCCCTTCACCCAGTCGCTAAGCAACCGCCTTCGGCAGCGGGCGGGAACCGATCCATTCAGGGTAGTTAGGAAACCCTTACTGAAAATAATTACACCCTCCTCTGAGTGCGACGTGTCAAAACACGCTTGGAGGATCCTCAGTTCAGGCAGAGCCCAAAGGCCAGCCCCGTCCCTCAGCCCCCTCCCTCCCACTCGCTCTTCCTGGCCTTGCCTTTCTTCTGCTCCCCAGACCTTCTCTCCCCTCTTACTGACATTGGCAAACGGCGGGCACCAACAAAATCCACATTCCATCTCTCTTTTTTAAAGTTTATTTATGTATTTATTTAAGTAATCTCTACACCCAACGTGGGGCTCAAACTCATGACCCCAAGATCAAGAGTCACATGTTCTACTGACTGAGCTAGCTGGGTCCCCCTGGGCCATATCACACCCCATCTCTTTTATAAACCGCACTACGGAGCTGTCACAGGGCTCAGAGGATGGGCATCATGTTTCCAGAAGGGTTGAAATCAGGGTTGCCTTGGGAAACCCAGGGCAGATGCAGCCGTGGGATCCAATACACAATTCCCGTGGCGGGGTCAGGCAGACCCGCGCTCCAATCCCAGTGTGACCTTGAGCCAATCATTTGACTTTTCTGTGCCTCAGTTTCCTCCTACATAAAATGGCCATAACAACTTTGCAGGGTTCCGATCATTATCTGCCGTTGAACCGATGGGTCTTACTCTGGTGTGACGGAACCGGGCACGTGGTAGGGGCTTCCTGCAGGTGCTGGCCTCTCTCATAGGATGAATGTGGTTTCACAGTGAACAATCACACACAGAGCACAGCTTGGTAGCGAAGACATTTGGAAGAGGAGACAGATCCGGATGGGCTGGGATAATTAGGGAGAGCCGGCTTACAGGATAAGGAGGATTTGCAAAGTCAGAGGGCCAGGCGGGGAGACAGCCAGGGTGCGTCGGGCTGGAGGGTGAGAGAAACACTCGGCCGTGTCCAGGGGCATCTCCTTTGCTTACTTGGCCTCTCCCTCATCACAGTTCAGGCTCCCTGGGACGGCAGTCTGTCTGTCTGGTTGTCTGTCCTCTCACTGCCTGCAGATGCTCAGTAGTAGTTGTTGTCCGAGCTGGGGCCAAGGGCAGAAGCACCCAGGCACATTTAGGGTGAGTGGGGTTCGCCTGGCAGAGGGAAGGGGAACCCAGAGGGTGAGGCCGAGGCCTGCCCCAGCCGTGGGGGTCAGTAAGAAGCTCAGGCTGAGTGGGAAAGGAGGGGTGGAGGGACTCAGGGCTGAAGAGCCAGGAACCCACTCAGGGGCTTTATCCTGTGGGCTCTGGGTGGGAAGCAGGGCCCCTGTGGATCCGGTGTTTCCGGGAGATACAACCTGGTAGGGAGCTGCGTCCCCACAAGGACCGCACCCCAGGGCAACAGCTGTGTCGCTGCCCGGCACGAGGGGCCACGAGTGGCTCAGAGGGGACAGAAAGATTGAGGCCCTGCCTGGTCCCTGCCCATGACCCACCACCTTACCTCGGCCTCCCACCCTTTCTCCCAGATACCGACATGATTACCTACAGCTGACAGCTCTCTCCAGCTCGGATCTTTTTGGTTTTTCTTTGTGAATTTTTAGGGTATCAAATAATACATGTTTGCTGGAAAATATTAAAGCAACACAAAAGTATCTAAATAAAAAATGCACGTCTACCCCATCCCCAGCTACCTGCTTCTTAAACGCCACAATAACAGAGAATAAAACACTGTGGTTGGGGCCGGGGGGGCGGAGAGGGAGAGAGAGCTGCTAGACGGGGGGCTTTGATGCGTCTCATTTCCACGCATTTGGGCTCACCTTCCACATATGTCTCTGTGACTTGCTTTTTCACTCAAAGCACAACATTGTGGAAATTGCCCGCAGCGAGCTGGTGCCCGACACTTGCAGCGCCTGGTGCCCGACACTGACGACAGCGGCCTGGTGCCGATGGGCGCTCGGGTTGTCGCTCGCTTGTCGCTGGTTCGGCCAAAGCTGCATGGATGCCTCTCCAAACCGTCCTTGGTGCCTGTGCCCGTGCTTGGGGGCTCTGTTGTTCCAGACGTGGAATCGCTGGGTTGAAAGTGGGGTGAGCTTAAGCTTTGGGGAGACGTTGCTCCCTGAACCCTGCAAAAGGCCGCACCAGGTTCCTCTCAGACAGACACTGGGCGCTGTCTTCCGCCGGCCCTCACGGCGTCGGGGGGCAGCCATCTCTTCTTCTCCCAGACCCATCGGGGAAAAATACTCTCTCCTTGGGGCCATTCTGTATTTCCTCGTTTCGTGCGTTTATGGACCATTTTATTTGGAGGGGGGAGGATTTCTTCTCCCCATCTTTTGCTTCTATTTCTATTGCGTTCTCTCTCTTTTTTTTTTTCCCCATCTATAGATTCAGGCTGCAAATCCTTTATATTTTACTATGGTGCAAATACATATTTTCTCCTGCCGTGTCATTTGTCTTTGAACTTTGTTTATGACGTCCTTTCCCCCTCTCTCAGTGTCTAAGTATCCAAAGGATTCCTCTCTGCTCTCCGGGTGCCCCGCACCTCCCCAGTCGTACCCGTCGGGGTAAAAACGATGGGGACTCAGACCTTGTTGGCCTAAGAGCCCAGCCTGAAGGGGCTTACTGTGACAGATGCATTTTGTCAAGCAGGAGCACGGGGACCCCAGGCCTGTGGCTGCCCCCGGAACGGCCCCTCCTGCCTGCAGAAGACCCCCCCACTCCGGGCTGTAGATGGACTCCGGACTCCATGGCCCATCACTGCCCCACGGCCATCCTGCTGGGAAACGAGAGAGCAGGGCAGCATTGGCTCCAAGGCACCCAGATAGGGGAGGTATGCTAATGGATTTTTCTGGAAGGCGTAGGGCTCTTGGCTCCAGTGGACAGACCAACTGACCACAGCCCAAGTCTCCTGGAGACACCGGCGTTATTTCCTGGGCCTCTGGAGGGCACCTCTGGAAAAATGGGTCAGCAGAGTTGGCCTCTGGAACACGGCCTCCCCATCCTGAGGCCAGCCCCACTCAGTAGGAACAACCACAGCCCTTTCTTTGTTAAATGTTTGGGGTTTTTCCTGTTATAAACCTATTATACCTAAGCTGTTATAGGTACTATATACTAAAAATACTGTATACTAAAAATCTCAAGCATCACAGAAGCGAACCACTTGGAAAGTGCCAGCCACTTGGAGCTCACCCCAGGCCTGGAGTCTCCACAGAGCTACACAGAGTTTCTGTCTCTTCTTGAGGCTCTGTCCTCAGCAATTCTGAACAAGCATCCACACCATCTTGTTTTCAGATGTTGTGGTGTTGCATTACATATAACAGTTCCTAACAACCTACAAGTCTCATGCTTATCTGTGGCTGGGCTCCCGTTCTCTGGTCCTATTGTTCTGGGCTCCCCCCCCCTTTAAAAAAAAACATTCTTATCATGAAATAGGCAGAGATGAAAGTGTGTTTAAGACAGACGTACAACTGAATAAAGGATTATAAAGGAAATGCCCACAACCACCACACAGATCATGGGGCACCCAGACGCCGCCCCCTATCCCGGGGCCCCTTCTAGACCCAACCTCCTTCTGGCCACTCCCGCTGGAGGTGACTGCCATCCTGACTTCAAAAGTGATGGTTTCTTTGCTTTTCTTGGCATTTGTCCCACCACCGTTTGGTTTTGCCTGTTCGTGTCTCTCCTTTATTCCCCTGGTCAGGCTTGCTAGGCAAGGTCAAGGCCTTGTGTTTCCCAGGTGGGTCTCCTGGGCCCTGCCCCAGACCCCCTGCCTGTACCCTTGCTTCACCCTCCCAAGTGCTCTGCGGGCCCACCCTTCACCCCACGGAGAGAGCTCCCTCGCCTCCAGGCCCATCACCCAGGGGAGGGAATTCCTTCTCCGCTCCTCCCGAGCAGTACGCCTTGTGCAGGTGACTGACCGCTTCTGGCGTCCGTGTCTTCCCGATAAAGTGAGTTCTCAGGGGGACGGAAGGTGTTAGCGGCCGGCAAGCTTTTGGCCCAGTCTCTGGCATTTAGTAAGCAGGACACAAACGTGGGCTTTTATTCTCAAAACTTCCCACCTCCCTGACTCGGCTGCTCCTACCCCGAGTGCTTGCTGGGCTTCTTCCTTCCTTCCCTGGCATGGCCCAGTACAAAGGCCTGGGCTTTTATGACACCCCCTATCCAGGGACTTGCTCCTCCGAGGCTCTTTGCTCACGCTCTATTCCTACATTCCAAAAGGCAAATACAGATCTCTGCCACGTATTGGGAAACTACTCCATGCAGGCTCTTTCTACATGTTATCTGTCATTCTTGCATCAAACAAAAGTAGATTGCAGCTCTGTTTTATAGATGAGCAATCTGAGGCTCACAGAGGTGAAGGGATTTTGGCCAAGGTCATGGAGTTGGGAAGTGACAGAGCTGGGAGTCAAATCAAAGAGGGAGGATCCATCCAGCAGGGCTCCAAGGAGGCAGGAGGGCTCCAAGGAGGCAGGAGAGCTCCAAGGAGGCAGCCGCAAACCACTGACCATGGATCCCGAGGGCTCTGGAAGGCCCTCGTGCGTCCTAGCCCTTCCAGGAAGTCAGGCACTAGACAACATCCGGAGTACACATCACCCTGGGTCCCCAGCCTCCCCTAGCCTGTCCCAAGGCAGGTGCCCCCATCTATCCCAAGGCAGGTGCCCCCATCTGACCCAGGAGCATGAACAGAGGAGAGGGGCACACACAGGCAGCTAACCTTGGCTGAGCACCTTGTGTGTGCTGGAACATATGGGAGGTGCCTTGCAAACATTCATTTTACTTGTTTTTCACAACTCTGTGAGATAGGTGGTATCTACCCCCATCTTATTTTTTTTTAAAAGACTTTATTTATTTATTTTGACAGAGAGAGATTTTCTTATTTTTGAGTAATCTCTATACCCAACATGGGGCTCGAACTCACAACCCTGAGATCAAAAGTCACACGTTCTATCAACCCAGCCAGTCAGGTGCCCCAAGACTTTTAATCCATGAGCATGGGATATCTTTCCATTTATTCAAATCTTTAAAATTTCTTTCAACAATATTTTATAGTTTTCAGAGTACAAGACCTACATTTGTTCTATTAAGTTTAATCCTTAGTCTTTTATTCTTTTCGATGCTGTTGTGAGTGGAATTGCTTTCCTAATTTCATTTTGTGTTGTTCGTTGCTAGCGTACAGAAATAAAGTGGATTTTTGCATATTGATTTTGTATCCTGCAAACTCGCTGAATTGTTTACCAGTTCAAATAGCTTTTTGATGGACTCTGTAGGATTTTTCTATACACAAGATCTTGTCTTCTGCAGATAGAGGTAGTTGTATTTCTTCCTTCCATGTCTTTTCTTGCCTTGTCACTCTGGCTGGAACGTCCAGCACAAGGTTGAACAGAAGTCATGGTGGCAGCGGTCCCTGTCTTGTTCCTGATCTTAGGGGGAAAGCTTTCAACATTTCACCGTGAAGCACGATGTCCGTGGTGGACTTCTCATAGAAATCTGTTATCAGGTTGAGGAAGTTCCGATCTATTCCTTGTTTTTTGACTGTGTTTATGATAGGAAGTTTTAAGATATGGTATCATAAGAATGGTTAAGAAATGGCAAGAGGACCAGCTGATGTGCTCGCTACCTAGGGAACTCAGGGCCACCTGCCCCACTCTTTGCCTCCCCTCCCCTCCTCCCCCCCAGGAGGGAAGCTGTCTGGGTCCTCAGATTCCACTCAAGTCTCAGGATGGGAGGGCTCTGTCTCCATGAATATACCCCCTGCAAAGACAGAAAACATCATCGCGCTGAGGCTCTCTGGGCTCGTACAGGGCCTTCTTCCTCCTGCTGTGCGATTGGACACAAGCTGAAACCCCGTTCTCCCACTTCCCTGGTCCCCAGGAGAGGCCCCATTCTTCTGGGGCGACTCATGCGCCCCACCCGCTCAGCTGTCACGCCTGGGCTCCCGGGGCCTAATGAAGATAATGAGACCAAGGAGGTATTTATGGCGCGTCTTCCTGGAGGAACCTCATGGCTTCCCAGCCATGACCTCACTGCTCATGGGAACAGCCTCGGGTGCACCAGGCGGGTACCAACTCGCAGGAGGAGGAAACTGAGGCCCAGGAGGGAGAGGGTTCACCCAAAGATGCTGCCCTGAGGGCCACAGGGTTCTGGGGAAAGAGAAGCCTCTCTCCTCCCCCCTTCACCAAAGCCATGGAAGTCAGAACAAAGATGCATTTAGGCCCGTCTACTCCTAGTATGGATCTGGGTGCATCTGGTCTCCACCCTCCCCTGCCTGCACGCCCCTCCCTGTCTTCAGATCCATTCATGGGGCCAGCGCACCAGCACCTGCCTGGCCGAGCATCATCGAGGAAACCAAGGAAAGGCTTTGCCCTCATGCTCAGGGAGCCTGAGGGGCGGAGCAAGCCAGCAAGGCCAGAGAGGGGCCAGAGGCGGGGGTGGGGGGGGGCTGGGGGTTGCTAAGGGGCCTTGATCTGGGGCTTTGGAGGAGGGGCGGGCCTTCTGTGCCCTGAAGCCCTGGTGCCCACTCAGCCGGCCGCAAATGGGCAAAGGGGCCTTTGGCCAGTGCTGTTGCTCCCCGGCCCCTGCCAATGGCCCTGTTCAGGGTTAGGGGAGAGGCAGAGACCTCCCCCGCTTTATATCAAGGACCACCATCCACCAGCTCGGGGCGGCTTGGCAGTCAGGGGCTGGTAGGCCCCGGGAATGCCCGTGTCTCCTTAGCAGTGCCCAGCAGGCCTCTGAGCCAGGGGCTGACCCCGCCCCTCAAACCCTGCACAGATCAACAGCTCAGGAGCCCAGGCTACCTGCCAGCGGGGCCAGCTCTCGGGCAGTGAGGCCTCTCCCTCCCTGGGGCCCTGACCTGGCTCATCCTCACCCCCCACCTGAGCTCAGGCTGCGGTGGCCCTGGCTGCCTGGCCCCGGAAAAATGGTTCCATCTACTGAGCAACCCCCTCCCCGTGCTCTTCGTGCATTATCTCAGTTAACCCTGCGGAAGCCTTCCGAGGTGGATGCTTTCATTAAAGCCCTGTCACAGATGGGAGAGGGAGATCTAGGGAGGGCACATCCTTGCCCAAGGTCACAGACCTGGTAAATGACAGAGCAGGAAGCTGCTCCCTCAGCACCTGTTCGCTGTGTTCCAAGGCCCCACCAGCACCCTCCCTCGCCCCCACACTTCCTGGCCCAGCGGAGGGGGAGTCGGCGTGGCTGTGGCTGGTGGGGAGCTTTGAGGCTGGGGTCCTCTGCTGTGGGAGCTGACATTACTTCTGTGGCCCCACCATCTAATTCTTCTCCTTACTCCTCAGGTCAGAGGGGTGGGGCACAGCTCTGGCCGTGGTCGGGGGGGGCTACGTGGGAGGGAAACCCCACCTGCCCAGGAGCTGGTGCTCTGCGTGCACGATGGGCCAGCCAGCTCCTGGGGTGGGGTCCTTGGGAAGGGACCGCTGCGGGGGCACACGGTACCCCCACCTGCCATCAGGCACCAGCCTGCAGAGGGCCCAGCCTGGCCTGGAGGGGAGCAGAGGTCCAGGGGACAGCAGGGGGAGTGAGCCAGGAGTCCTGGGCAGAGGCTGGGGCATCTGCTGCCTAGCCCTCGGGGGCCCTGACAGGCTGGGTGACCTGAGACCAGCCCTTCCCTCTCAGGGCTGCAACCACAGCTGCGAAGTACCACCTTCCCTTGAGTACACCCAGCCAGGGTCCCCCCCACTCCCTCTCCTGGGACGTCCCCTGGTCCCATGACATGAGCGTACATCTTGGCTGCAGGTGTGCATGTGTGTGTGAGCGTGTGTGACGTGTGAGAGTGAGTGTGAGTGCGTGTGCACCGAGTATGTCTGGGAGCTTGGGGGTGAGTTAAGACAGCGGTCTCCAATAGTCTCCAAACGAGCCACCGTGCCCCAGCCAGCTTCCCCCTTCCTGTAATTGTTGAGGGTGAAAGAGCAGCTCCCCAGTCAGCACCAGGGAGTGACCAGCACGAGTGCCCCCACATGAGGGGGTGTGTCAGACGGGAGGGCAGGCAGAGCCCACCAAGCTGCTTGGGCTTTAAATCTTCACCCCCAGCCCCTCAAGCCTCTTCCCCAGGGGCCCCCCGTACAGCCGCAGGGGTCGGGGCCGTGAGGAGAGCACGCAGAGCCGCCCACCCCGGACCACCACCCTACATCGTCCCCACTCCGAATACAAGGTCCCCGGGGGTGCCTTGCTGTGGTCTGGCATGAAGCCTGATGACCCGCGGGCCCCCAGGGTGACGCCTCACCCGCATCCCCTGGTCCCGGGCTGCTCTGCTCTCCAAATCCCCTGAATTTCTGAGGGCCCAGCTGGTCTGGAGTCATCCTTCCAGCCTCTGGGGAGATGGCTTCGGAAATCTGAGTCCGGGCCTGTTCCTGTTCCAGTAGTTTCCCACATGTGCACGGATGCTTCCTCCCCACCACGAAGTCACAGGTCTGGAAACCGTCTCTTCATCTTCTCCGCTCGCCCCCAAACGGCCCGCCTCCCTCACCGACCGCCGCTTCTCCTCTGGCCCGAGTCCCACCACTTCTGAAAGACGGGGCGCAGCTCTGGAGTGGGGGTGCTGGATCGAGCCCCTGCGGCCCCCCGGTGACCCTCTCACAGCCTTAGTTCCCCCCGGAAGCTGTGGCCAGCCTGTCTGGGCCAGGGCTGGGGGACGCTGGATGACTTTACAGCAACAGTGAGCAGCTCCATGCCAAGTAGCTGGGGGCTCAGCGCGCGCGGGTCCTGCCCCTTCCCCGCTCTCCATTCCCGGTGGGGACCCAGTGGCCATCAGTGCTCAGCTGCACCTGCCTTCACGAGGGCCCCTGCAAGCCTGGGGACGGGGCCTCGGTAGGGCCACACACCTCACCTGTGCCAAGCCACGCCCCTGCTCAGAACCCTCCGGGGTGGATTTGTCATCTATACCGGGCGAGTGCCACCACCAGCCAGACTCTGACTTCCTTCCCCGTCACCCCAGAGCTTCCCTGAGACACCCCCACCCCCCCAGGGGAAGACAGCCCCTGCCCTACCCCCTCTCCGTCAGGATGCTCCGAGTCCCCCCCTCCCCCCAGGGCCCACCAGGCTCCTGGCTTCCCTTTCAAGTGGAGGGGACAAAAGGAGGGAGGGGACCTGAAGGCCAGAAGGAGATGCAGGCGCCCTCCCACCTGTGCCAGTGCCCAGGTCAAGGCGGGTAAGCTCCCGGAAACATGAGCTCAGCGGCCACAGCACAGGGAGGGGCGGGGACCATGGTGGACACGACCCATGACCTCACCTCTTCTGGCTCCGGGCTGCAGCCCTGCCCACCTCTGGAGAATTCTGTGACTCAGGTAAGAGGGGTGGGGCCTTGCCAAAGTCCCAGAGCCAAGGTCACACCGCCCTGCCACCCTATCCCTGCTGCATCTATAGGAGATACGTAACAGAACCACCCGGCCGAGGGAGCAGCCTCGTCAGGAGGACAAAGAGGGGAAGCCAGGAGGGGCCCAGAGGGGACTTTGGGCAGTTTGGGGGCCTGGGGAATCGGAAGCCACAAGCTCCTACCTGATTCAGCCTACAGGATGGGGAGTCTAGGGAGTAGCTCAGGAAGGCAGGGGGTGGGGAGCAGGGCCTGGGCCTCAGGGGCTTCCTAGCAGATGGGAGGCAACACTCAGGGCAGTCAAGTACATTTGCATGGGTTGTGCACTGCTTAACTCCAGGGGGCACCCAAAACACACAGACTTTGATATGATGATGACTTCATTCTCTCTTTTTCACACGCATCCACACACAAACACACGTGTGTGCACACACCCATTCACATGGCAGCTGGAGAGTGACTTCACGTCGATGTCCTTATGTGCACACATTTCTTCTGCCCTGTTTAAAGACGGCAGCGGCAGAGTAAGGGTGTGACTGTGGTATGGACTCCATTAATGAGAGGAACGGGTTTAGAATGGAAGAACTGAATTGACCCCTTTCCTGGGCCTGCTCCAGGTTCCCACAGTCAAAATTACCATCACAACCCTCACTAGGACTCCCTGGGGCCAGGCTTGGGGCCACTGGCCTCCTTTGGCCCAGGCCCTGGCTGAGCAGAGCCACTTTCCATCTCCAGGACTTGTCTCTTACCTTTGTGCCAACAGGGCCCTTCCTCAGTGTCCCCCATCCAGACTCTGAGGCACCACCGAAATGTGACCTCGCATGGGGCAGCTGCCCTGGGCCTTGAAAGGTCTCATGCCAGCCAGCCCCCTCCACCCCACCTGAGACTACAGTCTCCCTCTTCCCCTAACCTGTAGACACAGAGCCCCTGTTCCCCGTTACTCTGTCTCGCCGGCCCCGCCCCGGCTCTGATTCTGAGTGTGTGGATGGCGGCCGGTAGCCATTCTGCAGCAGAGGATGGAAATGTCCTCGAGCGTGTCCCTGGGGTCTGGGGTGCTGCCCCCACCGGGCACCCCACTGGACGGGCAGTCCGTCCCCAGTCAACAAATTCACGAGAAAGACACACAAGGGCAGGAACAAGGGTGTCAAAGAAACAAGGCAGAAGAGCGACGGGCAGGAGGGTCGAGCGGGAGGAGCCTCTTCAGGCAGGGTAGGCCAGGGAGGAGGTGGCCGTCAGAGGACCAGGATGGAGAACGGCCCCGCAGCGGACTCGGAGAAGCCCCCGGGAGGCCGTTGGGGCTGGCGCTGCGTCTGAGCGTAGTTCCAGGGAAAGAGGGGTCCAGCTTCCCAGGCCAGAGCTGGAGGATGGTGGGGCTCTGTCCTGGGTGTGAGTGTTGGTGTAAGCATGTGTGTGGGAGCGGGGGCATTGCCTGGGGTGCCCAACAGAAGAAGGAAGCGAGTCAAGGGAGTTAAAAGTGAAGGGGTTGAAGTGGGACCACAGTGGGGACAAACTCCTTCATATGCCTCAGAATGTGACTACATTGACCCTTGGACAACGCAGGGTCCGGGGCACCGACCCCCATGCTGTTGAAAATCCGACTGATTTTAGAGAGAGCGAGAGCACGAGCCGGGGGCGCAGAGGGAGAGAGACAGAATCCCGAGCAGACTCCGCACCCAGCGCAGAAGCCAACGCGGGGCTCGATCTCACGACCTGAGCCGAAACCAAGAGTTGGACGCCTAACCGACTGTGCCACCCAAGCGCCCTGAAAATCTGCCTGCAGCTTTTAACACCCCCCCCAACACCCAGAGACCTAACTACTTCATAGCCTCCTGTTGCTGGAAGCCTTACTGAGAACAAAACAGTCAACTAGCACATAGTTTGTATGTTCTTTGTATTATACACTGTATTCTCACAATGAAATAAGCTGGAGAAAAGAAAATGTTGGGGCGCCTGGGTGGCTCAGTTGGTTGGGCGACTGCCTTCGGCTCAGGTCATGATCCTGGAGTCCCTGGATCGAGTCCCGCATCGGGCTCCCTGCTCGGCGGGAAGTCTGCTTCTCCCTTTGACCCTCCTCCCTCTCATGCTCTCTGTCTCAAATAAATAAATAAAATCTTTAAAAAAAAGAAGAAAATGTTAAGAGAATCCTAAGGAAGAGAAAATACATTTACAGTACAGTGCTGCTCTGTAAAAACTCTGTGTTTAAGTACACCGGGGAGGTTCAAACCCGTGGGCACTGTATTTGGAGATAGGGTCTTTGAAGAGGTAATTAAGGTAAGATTGGGGTGGGCCCTAAGCCAATATAACTGGTGTCTTTAGAAGAAGGGGTTAGGATGCAGACAAGAGCACACACGGAGCGAGGACCGTGAGAGGACACAGGGAGAAGGCCGCCATCTGCAAGCCAAGGAGAGAGGCCTCGGGAGAAACCAGTCCTGTGGACACCTTGACCTTGGACTTCCAGCCTCCAGACTGTGAGAAAATAAATGTCCGTGGCTTAAGCCCCTTAGTCTGGTATTTATTATGGCGGCCAGAGAACACCAGTACATCTGGGTTCAAAGTTGGGACAGGAGAAGGGGCACATAAGTGCTGGGGGTGGTGGTGCATGGTGGTGATTTCAGATTAGGCTGCGCTTCCTACCCCCCCCCCCCCCCCGGGGGGGCCCCGGGGCCCCCCGCCCCCTGCGTCCCTTGCCCCTGAAGCGCTGCCCTCTCCCCCCCAATTCCCGAAGGCTCGGCTCCTTTGCAACACACCGTGACCTGGCAATGAGCCCGGTGGCTCTTTGGGCAACACCCCCCCAGCCCACCCGTGTCCCAGGATGCCCGGGCAGCAATCGCCCCCACCAAAGATGCCCAGACACATGTGTGCGCGAACACAGACACGCGCACACATACGCCAATATGTCATCTATTAAAATTCCAGTTTTACAAACTTGTTTTAAAATTGCCCAAAGGACATGGAAAATAGCCCTGCTTTGAAGATGTGTGCATTCTGGAATGGCCGCCTCAGCTGACATCTGGTTTCCCGGTCTCTGGACGGAGGGGGGAGGCTGAGTCTGGGCTTCCTGGGGGGGTGGTGGTGGGGGTGTGGGTGGGGGATGGGCTGGTCTGAAGGTGTCTGCACCCACCCGGATGCCCCTCCCTCTGCCCGCGCCCAATCCGGTTGGGGGCTTGCACTGACGTGCGGCTGGAGGGGTGCAGATGGTAGCTGGGCCTAGGCCTGGGAGGGCCTGGAGGGGGCCAGGCCTGGTGCAGCCAGGGGCTTGGTGGCAACGTCCCTGTGTGGGACCCTCCTTCCAGGCTGTCCTCCACCCCTACGCACTCGGGAGCACTGCTGGTTGGCGGCCTTGGCGAAGAAACACCTTCCGCAGTCCCTGTCCCCTGACATCCCTTGCCCAGCAGCCCCCTGCCGGCAGCTGCCGCCCCGGCATGCGCCTCTGAGGCCGGGTCTCCCCACACTCGGCGGGGCAGCGGAGGGGCTGGGGCGGCCGCAGACGCAGGCAGGAGCGAGAGCCTGCTCCTTCTCTGGGCCTCGGTCTCCTGTCTGTCTCATGCGGATGACCTCCGGCTGCGCCGAAGAGGGACCGAGGGCCATCCCGACAGCAGTTTGGCCCGCCCGGAGTTCTGGGAGGAAGATGCCATTTGGCAGGGGCACGGCACCCCCCGCGCCGCCCCCCGCAAAGACCTCCTGGGGTGGCAGGGCTGTGGTTGAGTCATGGGAGCCCAGGAAGGGAGAACGCGGGCTGGGCTGGGCTGGAATGGCTTCCTGGAGGAGGCTGCCTTTAAACTGGGTCAACTGGGCGAGGCCTCATCAGAAGCAGCAGGACGCATGCTCAGCCTTGGCCCCGTGCAGGGCTTCTGCGGCTCCCTGTACCCCCCACTTGCGAGATCGACAGCCCCTGACAAGGTCCCGCCAAGCCAGGCTCTGGGCAGAGCTTTCTGGGGCTTAGGGGCTCCCCCGCCCCTCCCCCATCTCCTCAACACGCCCTCGGGGAAATTCCGTCTGTGATGCTGTCATCCAGGCGAATTCCGGGCAGAACCAACATTGCCGGCAGCCTGCTGGTGGCAGCTGCCACCACCAAGCCCCCTGCCACCCGTGAAGCCCCCGCTGCCCGGGCACTTCTTGCCTTTCCTCTCCAATGTTCCCGCAGCCGTGCTCCCAACGGGCTGATCCCCCCGTTCCGGCCCCCGGACCAAGGCCCCGGGGAGATCCGGCGACAGGGTCTCTCCAGGGCAGCCACGGGACCACACTGATCTCGGCCGCAGCTGCAGTGGCCCTCGTGGGAGCAGTGTGTGTGGGTGTCCGCTTTTGCTGGTGGCACCCCCCAGGCCTCAGCCCCGCCGGACACCCGTGGTCCCAGGTGCACGGCCTCCCTTCTCCTGCCCCGCTGTCCGCGGGGGCTTCCAGATGCCGGCGTGGCCACGGGCGCTCCTCTGGTGTTGCCCGGAGGACCTTCCGTGGCTAGTGGGGTAGGGGCCCTGATGGTGACTCTGGGGGCACCAGTGTCGCTGGGCTGCCTGGCCAAAACGACTTCTGAGCCTGGCGGGGAAGGGTAGTCAGGCAGAGAGTGGGAGCAGAGATGACCGGATGAGTAAGGGACAGTCTTGGGGACTGAAGCTAGAGGCGTCCACGGGGCATCTCCCTTTCCAGCCCTGGCCCCCAGCGTAAGTGAAACCAAGGGTTGCCCAGGGCTCCTGTGGGACCATCAGCCCTAAACACCCCCATGTTCTGGAGTGGGGGCAGTGTTGAGGCCAACATAAGGCTAGGAGCCCGTGAGGCTCTGGGGGCCAAGCTGGGAGCCTGGAGACCCTCCTAGGCTGGGGGCTCCTTCACGTTATCCCCTAGAAAGTTCTTGGGTTCCCCAGCCAGGCCGGTGGGCCCCCTAAGGAGCCAGGCTGAGCTGGGCTGGGGAAGTTGTGCTATGGTGAGGACAGATGTTTCCAGTTTGAGGCTGGGGTTGGCATAAAGTGTTTGTTCCCCACCAAATCCTGTTTCCTATTAAGCGGACTCTGGGAGATGGGGAAGCCGCCATTCGTTCATGCAGCCTGTGTGTGGGAGCCCTGATGAGGATGGGGCTGTGGATGCTGTGGGGGCACCACCCTCCACACCTCCTGTGCTTCCATAGGCTTTTGTCCTGGGAACTGTCCCTGGGCTCCTGAGCAGCCTTATCCAACTGGAGGGTCTGAGAGCTGGGACTCAAGAGCCCTGGATGGGGGTTCTTGGGGGGAAACCTGGCTCTGGCCCTTCCCTCTGCCCTGATCATAGCTTATCTGTTGGTTATGTCTACCCTGCTTCCCACTCTCTTCTTCCTAAAGGAGCCTGATTTATATTCTGGTGTTCACTCTCCTCCACACAGCTGATCCAGCCCGGCTCCAGATCCTGATTAGTTTGCTGTGATGGTTTAGGAATGGGTGTGGGAAGCAGGCTTGGGCATGGAAATGTTAGGGGACTTCTGGGAGAGGAGCTCCACTCCCAAGCTGTGCCCTAGATGCCTTGATGCAACACCAGGAACTGGGCAACCCCCTTGTGACTATGAGGGGAGCCAGCCAGAGGGTGTCAAAGCTACAGACAGGCAGAGTTGGTGTCCTTAAGATGGTGTTGGGTTGCTGTATTAGCTTTCTCTGGGACTTCCTATCATGTGAAATAATACTAGCTATTATTTATTAGTGCTTATCATGTTTTAGAAACTGTACTAAATGCTGGCATTATTCAACAAATATTTCTTTTAAACATTTTATTTTAGAGGGGGAAAGAGAGAGAGCGAACGGTGGGGGGAGGGACAGAGGGAGAGACTCTCAAGCAGACTCCTTGCCAATCACAGAGCCCAACGTGGGGCTCGATCTCACAACCCTGACATCATGACCTGAGCTGAAATCGAGAGTCGGACGTTTAACCAACTGAGCCACCCAGGTGCCCCATTCAACAAATATTTCTGGGGGTCAGGTACTGTTTTAGGTGTGGGATGCAGACACGAAATCCCTGTCCTCAGAGAATTTATTTTCTCCATGCTTTTTTTTTTTTTTTTAAAGATTTTATTTATTTATTTTGACAGAGAAAGACACAGCGAGAGAGGGAACACAAGCAGGGGGAGAGGGAAAAGCAAGCTTCTCATGGGATCATGACCTGAGCCGAAGGCAGATGCTTAACGACTGAGCCACCCAGGCTCCCCTATATTCTCCATGCTTTAAATATTATCTCACTTAAGACTCAATAGCGTGAGGTAAAACGACAGCGGCCACAGTTGGGCTCATGCAGCGCACTCCCACCCCGAGTGAAGCCTTTAGCTTCACTGTCCAGGTTTCCTGCAGCCGGGGCTCTGCATGCAGCCGGCTTTCCCCAAGCAGAGCCAATCAATTGGCTGATGCTGAGCGGGGAGTGAGCATTGGGGGGTAGCAGGTACACGGGCATTAAGGCAATGTGCTGGTGCTTGCTTCCTATGGGCAGTTAGTGACTGGTCTCTAGCTGCGTGGATGGGTGCTGAGTGCTGGGTTGGGCAGCAGATAAGCTGCCTCAGTCCTGGGAGCAGTTGGGTATTTCTCCTGGCTGAGCAGGATCCAGGAGATCCTGGTCTACCCCAGAATTTGGTAGCTACCTAATACCCAGAAGTAAGTCCCTTTCTGCCTAAATTAGCTCAAGTAAATTATATGATTACTGTAAATAACATCACGTAAAATGTGCCATCGACTTTAGAGGAGGTGGTTGGGTGGTAGATGATGAGAATCCACCCGTGGTAGGTGAAAAGCCGGAGTCCTTCATTACTCACTGGGAAAATATCAGGCCAAATTGGCTCCTCCTGTGTTTTGGAACAAGACCACAATCAGATGTCAGGCTGAGTGCAGGAACGGGATGGGGCTTTGGGATTATCGTCTTTGAGGAGGGTGTATGGTGCTCTGTGCGTGGGGAAAGACCGTGTGGATGTTGGATAGGCAAAGGGAGGAATTAGGTGGAATCCTCCTGCATCCCAGATGCAATAGCAATGTCAAGCCTCCCAATCCATGAACCTACTACCTTCCACCTATTTAGGTTTTTCATTTCAGTCACTTTTTTTTTTAGATTGATCTCTGAGTACCTAATGGATTTCTGTGTATATGGGTTTTAAATATTTATTTGAGAGAGACGGCATGCGCACGCAGGGATGAGGGGCAGAAGGAGACGGAGAATCTGGAGCAGACTCCCCGCTGAGCACGGAGCCCAACACAGGGCTCAGCCCCACCACCCTGAGATCATGACCGGAGCTGAAATCAAGAGTCAGACGCTTAACTGACTGAGCCACCCAGGCGCCCCTGGATTTTCGTTTCTTAATTTTTTATTTTTTCCTAGTGGATTTTTAAAATTCTATTGTAGACGGTACATTTTTAACATTTCATTTTCTGTTTTTTTTTTTAAAGATTTTATTTGACAGAGAGAGACACAGTGAGAGAGGGAACACAAGCAGGGGGAGTGGGAGAGGGAGAAGCAGGCGGGGCTCGATCCCAGGACTCTGGGACTACGACCCGAGCCGAAGGCAGACGCTTAACCAACTGAGCCACCCAGGTGCCCCTCATTTTCTGTTTGTTGTCGGCATATAGAAATGCTAGTGATTTTTGTTTATGATCTGGTATCTGGAAACCCTGCTAAGTCTACCAGTTTATTGGTAGATTCTTTCAGATTATCTACATAATCATGTCATCTGAAAATAATGACAGTTTATTTTCTTCCCATCCAATCTTTTTTTTTTTTTTTTAAACATTATTGCACTGGGCTAAGACCTCAGGTACTATTTTCCCCCAACATGCAATGAGGTCGAAAGAATTTTACAGTGGACACCTGTATATCCATGATCTAGATTTTACCCAGTTTACCATAGATGTATTCTATCATACATCTATCCATCCTTCTATCCATCCATCAATCCATCCTTTTTTTTCTTTTTGTGATGCATTTCAAAGTAGTTGCAGGCATCAGTACTTCTCCCCTAAATGCTATGGAGTACATATCATTACCTAGTACTGTTTTTTGTTTTTTTTTTAGATTTATTTATTTTAGAGAAAGAGAGCACATGAGCTCGAGTGGATGGAGGGGCCGGGGGTGGGGGGAGAGAACTTCAAGCTGACTCCTTGCTGAGCATGGAACAGGGCTCCATCTCAGGACCCTGAGATCATGACCTGAGCTGAAACCAAGACTCTGACACTCAACCGACTGAGCCACCCAAGCGCCGCTACCTAGTACTGCTTTGAATAGGTGTGTTCTTGGACATCTTTTTCTTGCTCCCAATCTTAGGAGGGAAGTTATTGATATTTTAAGTAGGATGCGCTCACTCTAGGTTTTTTGTGACTATCTTTATCAGAATGACATTTCCTTGTTTTTCTAGTTTGCTAAACATTTATATCATCCAATGACTGCTGAATTTTATAAATTTTATAAAAAGTTTTTTTGCATCTATTATCATTTACTTCTCTGCCTTTATTCTGTTAATGTGAAGGACTCTAATTTTTGAGTGATAATCCAATTTAATCATGACGTATTTTTACATATTGCTTTTTATAACTTGCTGGTTTTTGTTTGCTAACATTTTGTTTAGATCTTTTACATCTATAATGATGAGAGAAACTGGCATGCAATTTTCATTTCCTATACTGTTCTTGTCAAATGTTTTATATATAAGGATATACTAGTCTCTTAAGATGAATTTGGAGGTTTTCTATTATCTAGAAGAGTCTGTGTAAGATTGGCATTATTTTTCTTTAAGATGTTGGCTGAATTCATTGGCGATGCTATCTGGGCCCGTAAATTGCCTTGTGAGATTTAAATTATGGATTCAACTTAGGCAATAAATGTAGGATGATCCCAATTTTCAAGATTTCAAGAAAACCACTATAAAAAAAAAATTTGTTCATTTTATCCAAAGTTTAAAAATGGCTTTATTGAGGCATAACTGACATACGAAAACTGCACATGGGTAAAGTGTACAATTTGATTAGTTTTGACATATGTATATACTCCTGAAGCATCTCTACAGTCAGGATTGTTCCATCTATGGGGCGCCTGGCTGCTCAGTTGGTGGAGCAGGGGACTCTTGATCTCAGGGTTGTGGGTTTGAGCCCCACTCTGGGTGTAGAAACTACTTTTAAAAAAAGATTGTTCCATCTAAATTTAAAATTTAGTAGTATTCATAATGTCCTCTTAAATATTTTTAATGTCTCATTTGAAGTAATTTGCTCATCTTCACTTCTGATACTGGCTATTTCTCTGTTCCCCCTCCCTCCCACCCTTTCTCCTTCCTTCTTGACTGGTCTTATTACAGAGTTGTCAAACTTCTCAGTCCTTTTATGTTAAAATATTATATTTACTTGAGAGAGAGAGTGTGTGAGAGCACATGGGCCGGGAGGGAGGCAGAGGGAGAGGGAGAAGCAGACTTACCCTGAGCAGGGAGCCCAATGTGGGGCTCCATCCCAGGACCCTGAGATCATGACCTGAGCCGAAGGCAGACGTGTTAACCGACTGAGCCACCCAGGCACCCCTTCTTAGTCCTTTTAGAGAGCTTTTTAAAATTTTCCTTGATTTCTTTTATTCCCCTTATTGTATATTTGTGTTCTATATTTTGGCTTTTGTTTTGGGTTTCATTCACTTTGTTCTTTTAAATTTTGAGGTAGTTGCTTGATTTTCAGCCTTTCTTCTTTTCTAACATATGCATTTTAAGTATAAGCAGAGTTTTAGTTGCAATTCACAAGCTTTTTTCCTCCATAGGTTTTGATATGTGGTATTCTTATTATTCAGTTCAAAATATTTCAAGTTTCCATTATGATTTCTTCCTTGACAAATGGGTTACTTAAAATCTGTTCGACTTCCAAATATATGAGGATCATCAAATTGTCTTTTTGTAATTGATTTCCAGCTTAATTGCATTGTGTTTGGAGAACACACTTCATTTGAATTCTTTTGAAGTTTGTTGAGACTTGTTTTATAGCTCAACATACAAATTTTGGCATATGTGCCACTTGCGTTTGAAAAGTGTGTTGTTGAGTGTAGTGTTCTACGTGTATCCATTTGGCCAAGTTTGTTAATTGTGTTGCTTAAATTTTGTATAACTTGAGTTTTATATACCTTTTTAAATCAGTTACTGAAATAGGTGTGTTAAGATCTTACTATATCATTGCATATTTGCCTAAATTTCCTACTTCTATCAACTTTGATGTATTTTGAGATTATATCACTAGTGCATAAAAATTTAGAATTATCGCTTTCTGGTAATTGAACAGACCCTTTTTATTTCTAATGCTTTTTTTTTTTTTTGCCTTAAAGTTTAATATTAATATATCTACACCAGTTTCCTATGCTTACTGTTTGCTGGGTATATATTTCTTCATCCTTTCGAAATTTCTAAATTCATGTTTCAAAAAGTATCTCTTGTAAATGGCATAGGATTTTTATTTTTTTAATTCATTAAAAAAATTTCTTATTTTAAGTAAACTTGATGCCACACATGGGGCTTGAACTCAAGACCCTTAGATCAAGAGTTGCAGGGGCGCCTGGGTGGCTCAGTTGGTTAAGCGACTACCTTCGGCTCAGGTCATGATCCTGGAGTCCCTGGATCGAGCCCCGCATTGGGCTCCCTGCTCGGCGGGGAGTCTGCTTCTCCCTCTGACCCTCCCCCTCTCATGCTCTCTCTATCTCATTCTCTTTCTCAAATAAATAAATAAAATCTTAAAAAAAAAAAAAAAAAGAGTTGCATGCTCTACCAACTGAGCCAGCCAGGTGCCTCTGATTGTTGTGTATGTGGGTTTTTTAAAGAACTTGTCAGAGAGGGCGAGTGAGCCCACAAGCAGGGGGGGAGTGGCAGGTAGAGGGAGAAGCAGGCTCCCTGCTGAGCAAGGATCCTGATTCAGGACTCGATCCCAGGATCCTGGGATCATGACCTGAGCCAAAGGCAGACGATTAAACGACTGAGCCACCCAGGCATCCCATGATTGTTGTTTTTAAAGCTAGTCTGACAATCTTTGTCAACAATGGAGCATTAATTCGTTTACATTTAATGTAATAATGGATTTATCACATATATCTTGCAACTTGCTTTCTATTTGTCCCACTGGTTCTGTTTTTCTTCTCTTTCTTATCCCCTTATCTTCAACCTGCCACCGAATTGGTTATTCCATCCTCTCCAGTTAGCTTCAAAGTTACATACTCTTTTACTAGTATTTTTTACAACATGCATTCTTGACCTATCAAAGTCTAATATTAAATGGGATTTTTTTTTTAGTGTTACAATCAGAAATATAGGATTTATATGGGTACCCCATGGATATTTCTGATCGTAACACTGTAAGTTTTCTTCCTGGTTCATCGATGGTGGTCTTCTTGCTAGGTCTTGACATGGTGGAGAGGACGAGAGATCACTCTCATGTCTCTTTTTATAAGGGCACTAATCCCATCATGGTGGCTCCATCATCATGAGCACCTAAACCTACTGACCTCCCAAAGGCCCCTCCTCCTAATACCATCACATTGGAAGTTAGGGATCATTACATTAATTTTGGGGGAACACATTCAGTCCATAACAGTTCACTTCCTCCAGAGAGAATATACATTTGCTAGGTACCCGGACGCATTAGTAATTTGGTTTCACCTCAATTCACATTCAGGGATTAGAAGGGATTGATTTGGAAGCTGGGCCACAGCATCCACAAAGGATAGTCTACTGATCAGAATGGAGGACTAAGTTATCTAAACCAACCCTCCAGCAAAGAACTCGGAAATCTGGCCAAAATATTTTAAAATTTTGCTTGAAGGCATTCCAGAGCCCACAGGATCGTGACGTAGTATCTGGTTAGTTGTAGAAGACTGCTTTTTTTCTGGGGGTCTTTGCTATTCCAGAGGCTGTTGCCTGAGTAGCTGGCACTTTCAATCACCTTGTAAAGTCAGGAGAGTAGTGGTTGCCATGTATGACCTGACCAAGGGGGTGGGGTGGGGGAGGGGCGGGCAGTTGCTGATGAATCTCCCTTGCTTTGTGTGGAGAACCCCAAATGGATATACTCTAATGAGATTACATTTTATGCTTTAGTAAAGTTCTTACAAAATAAACATGCATTAGCTACTGTGAATTGTGTGCTATAATCCATTCCTCAGCTTCTCATGTTCATAGGAAGCTGGGCTCTTCATCAGAGAACAGAAACCCTGACCGCCTTGACTCTTGGGAGGCAATGTAGGACACTGGAATGACCCTGAATTTGGCGTCAGACAGCCCAAGGATCAGTCCCGAATATCAAATGGCAGCTCCTGAAACTGCAGGCATAGTGCCTAGGAGGGAATTAAGAGACCCAAAGGGTTGACCTTGCAAACTCAAGCCTATAAAGTATCAGCAAGTACCACAACTCTAATTTATGGCTCTGGAAATGAGCGCAGAATGACTCAGTTATGCAGAAAGATTTAATGCCTAAGGCAAAACACTGGCTCCCCAGGAGCTAAAGGACAGTATGCTGCCTAAAGAATATTAAGAGCTCCTAGCCCTAGAAGCATCCCCCCCCCAACCCCACACTGAACATTTCTCTTTACCTTAGTAAGCTTGAGGAAGTTGCTAAGTGTTCTGATTGATGCTGGTCCTATGTTCTTCCCTCTCCCCATCTTGCATGTTTCCAGCTCCTGTGATTTCCTTCTGGAGCGGTGTACTTTCTATGCTTCACCTCAGGGACCTTCGGTCTTTCCTTTCTCGGTCTCTGTCCTTGAGCTCCTCCATAGCCCTGCTTCTGTCTGCACTGTTGAATGATGACCACCCTGTGATGCCAGGGCTCTTGTTCATAGATCTATGGCACCAGCCTCAACGCGGGGGACCGTGGGAACCAGAGTTACCATTTTGAAGCTTTTTGCACAGTGCCCTGAACTCTTGATAGGAAAGGTGAGACTGAAAGGGGCCCATGCTTTCAAAAACAAATAATTGTGGCAGAGCCATTTGTTGATGATACAGTGCAGTAACAGTTTTGTATCTTGGGTAAGAATCAGATGTTCACTTCCATCCAAACACAAGATGGCCCTGTACTGCCTCATTCTACACATTTTTACTTTGTGGAAAACAATTTCTAAGCCAATTAATGCAAGCGTAATTCAAGTTTATCAGTTAAATTTATTGTCATATAATAGATCTTTCACAAAAATCAGAAGACTCCTGGTGGGTCTCCAGAGCTGAGGCAGTGACGCAGTGGTGTCTGGGAGCGTGGGCCCACGTGCTGCCTGAGGCGGTAGCCCCGGCTTAAGCTTTTAGGCCAGTAAGCACTTCCGCTGTTTGGTTCATTAAAAGCGGGTGAGGGAGAGGAGCATGCTGGAGAATGGGGCTTTGAAGGCACCTTGGTGAGCCAGGTGGCCTGGGGAGGGAACTGTGGGATTCCCCTCAGTCAAGGGCTCCTTGGTTGTTGGCCCTCTCTGACTGACTTTTGGGGGACCCTATTTCCTCCTGCCCCGAGAACTGATAGGCCTGCAGCCTAGTGATTATCCCATGGCACTGCCCAGCCCTCAGCCTCCAAGGACAGATCCACGGTCCGAACAGAGGTTCAGGTGCTGCAGGCGACCCTTTTAACATTGTGTGTTTTGGTTTAAAGGAAAGGAAGCAAGTCAAAATGCTTTGGAAGCAAATTCAAGCTGTCTATCATTTCCCCATGTGGGGAACATAAAATAATTGCCACCTAAAATGATCATCATTCAGACTGTGAGGATTGACCCATCCACCTTCAAACCGCCTCTCCCCCTGGGATCGACTAAGCAGGAGCTGTTAACACGCCTCATCTGCCGGTCTGAGGCCCTGTCTGTGTGATCTTAAGTGAGATACAGGAGAGTCCCCAGCCATTTGTGGAGACAGGAAGAGGCCTGAACAGAGCAAGGCCCGAGGAGGCCGCAGGCAACCTGCCCTTGCCTCCTAGGTCCAGCCGCCAGCAATGGCCCTTTGTCCATCAGCCAGCCAGCCTGCCCCGGGGAGTATCCTGGTGAGGACGAGGAAATTGTCTGGCTAGCCTCAAAAGCCCACTGAAGAGATGGAGCAGCCCAGGCTTTTCACAGGCGGAAGCCACACAGATGTGCACTGACGTGCTGGCGTGTTTTTGACCTTTCCAGAGCTTGCTGTGACTGGACATAGCTCCTCCCAGACCCTCTGAGATTGTGATGGACCAAGATGACTCCGGCCTCCAGCCCAGGGACACAGGGACACAGGGAGAGGAGAGAACTAGTTCCCAATAGAGATTAGGCAACAGCTGACTGACACGGGGTGCTCAGTCTCATTTGAGATTACATGCTTTCTACGCAGAAAAGCAAATACTTTTTGTGTCTTTGAGAATGAAATGAGGCTCCTCATCCAGGCTGTGAGAGGGTGATCGTGGACTCAGACCCGGCCTCCAAAGGACCAGCCCACTCTGCCTTCAGTACCCGCGGCTCCGGAAGCCATGCTCTGCTCAGGGCAGCCCGGCGAAGGTTTCCCTCAGAGAAGCTTCTTCCTCTAGCTCAGGGTCCAAAAGAGTTTAAACAAAGTCAGAAATGAAGAGAAAAACATGTTTTTCATCTCATGCGGAATACTGTATTAATCAAATTGGTCTCCTTTTCTCCTATTAGTCTGGTTGAAGAAAAAAGATTGCTTTCAAAATGAAGCTTTTCTTTTCCCAATGATTAATACAGAGTAGATTAACTTAATTTGTGCTAGACTCCAATTTAATTCAGCTACAGCTCAGAGGCCAAATCCACAGAAAAGCTAATCTGAGCTTCATGAGAAGGAGCCACTTCTTTCTTTGAAAGATGCAGAGGATCTGATCTAAAGGCTTATATCCAACGGCCCGGGCATAGTGTTTATTAATCATGGGCCCTCTGGAAGGCAACCCCTCATACATATGACTTCATTTCCTTACTAATTCCTGTCTCATCATCTTTTCAGATATTTCTCTATGTTGAAAACACACACACACACACACACATACACACATACACAGGACCAAAACAAAAATCTTGAACATGCAAAGAAAAAAAATAGTATGTACTGGTAAAGTGTTATATGCCTAAGGCATTGGGTTCCTGGAAAAGCTCTAGATTTTTGGTTTAGAAATAAAACTGCATGTGGAATAGCAGGTTTTTACATTTATTATTGTCGTGTGCCCCCCGCCCCACTTTTTTGCACTACAGTCTAAGCTGAGTGATCTACTGCCAACTGGCACCAATTCTCCAAATCCAAGCGTGTAAGGGAAGCACGCCTGTGTGATCCTCTTTGCTAGAAGATACATCAGGCAATCTGTCTACTTCTGTTCCCCCAGAAGAAAGTAACTTGAAGGGCTGCTCGGCGGGAGGGAGATGAGGGTGGGAGACGGTGTCCTGCCCTCAGTCGGAATCCATCGTGAAGAGCTGGATGTCCTGTGGGTTCCAGTAGAGGCCTACTGCTGAGTTGTAGACCAGAGACCACACATAGGGGATAAAAAACTCCTCGGGCTGCTCCTCTTCCACATATTTGAATTTCAATTCTGGAAATTTCTGCAACAAAAACAAGACGATTTTATAATCTCGCAGGTCCATGCAAAAGCAGTGCTCAGGTGTGCAGGGAGCCCACCTCCCTCACTGGTCACCGGGCCTGAGAGGTCTGGGGCTTTACCGGCCAGTTTGCAAATGACTCCTGAGAAAACGTGAAGTATGTGGAGGAAAGACGAGTAAGCCCGTCAGTAGCTGTCTGCTGATGTCGGTCTGCTGAGCGGAGCAGGGACCCGAACAGGGGGAGGCAGGAGGACAAGTGTCAGAGTGGAAACGGGCCCTGCATAGGTGACAGAGGGAGGGCTTGCGGAAAGACTACCTACTGGCCCAGCCGAGGGCTGGCTCTTCCTGAGACTTTGATTTCAGGGCTGAGTCTCCTCGGAGATGAGAGCTTTCCCTCACAACTCCTCAGCCTGGACCCACGGGGGCAGGCAGGCGTCCCTCATGGAAGGCCGGGCGGGTGCCGGGGCCGCCTCCTCGGGGCCGTGGCAATGGCTGTGGCCTTGTGGAGGGAGGCCGGGGTGACTCCTCGCCGGGGCTCAGTTAAAGCTGCGGTCTGGCTCTGTGAACGTAGCCAGGCGACCAGGCCTGCGCTCTGCGGCCCGGCTGATAAGCAAGCACTGAAATCATCTGATGACTATGTGGACGAATGAAACAACCAACCATGTACCGAGGACCAACGCTGTGCCAGGCGACAGCCACTGCTTTATGTATATTGTCTCTCACAGTCTTCTGTTCACTGGACGGCCTAGCGCTGCAGGGGGCCATGGCCACAGGCGGGCCTGCCCTCAAAGAAGGGGTGCCGGGGCCGGGGTGGGGGGGCAGCAGCAGCAGCAACAGAACAATGAGAACAGATTAGTGAGAAAGACTGGAGGCTCCAGGGCCCTGAGGGAGGCGGTGGAGGTGTGTGTGTGTGGGGGGGGATGGGCAGCCAGGTGAGGAGGGAAGGGCGCCGCTCCTGCCGGACCAGGTGGACGCAAGGCCGGTGTGAGGCAGGGGCACAGCAGGCTGGAGGGCAGAGGAGGTGCTGGAGGTGCAAGGTGGGCAGGGGGAAGCACCGGCAAGCAGGGCCCAGCCCCAGGAGCAAGGAGGGACACAGGAGCCGCATGAGGAGCCCTGGCCTCCGCGCTAAGGTCCTGGAAGCCTTTGAAGGGTCTGAGAAGGGGGCTTGGTGAGAATGGCTCTGCGCAGTGACCCCTCCAGTCACAGTGTGGAGAACAGAGGGCACATAGCAGGGGTGGGGACAGGCCTGGACCAGGAGAGAGGCCAGCAGGCCTAAACGAAGAGGAAAGAGGGGGGTGGGCAGGAAAGCCACCCACTCATCCACCCATCTACACAAAGTTGTAGGAATTTTATTTTTATTTTTAAAGATTTATTTATTTTATAGAGAGAGAATGTGTGAGTGGGGGGAGGGGCAGAGGGAGAGAGCAATTCCTCAAGCAGGCTCCCCACTGATCGTGGAGCCCGACCCGGGCTCAATCCCAGGACCCCGAAATCATCACCTGAGCCAAAATCAAGAGTTGACCGCTTAACCGACTTAGCCACCCAGGTGCCCCTTGTAGGAATTTTAAAACAGCATTTTACAATAATTGAGACTCGACACCTAAGTGCTGGATCCACAGAGTTCCAGACAGATGAGAGAAAGGCAGAGTAAGCAGGAGATGCTCCTGACAAGGTGAGTTTTGAGTTAAATCCTGAAAATGTGTATAGGAATTCCTGAAAGAGAGTTACTCTGGTCAAGGATGCAGTCCCCTCTGTTACAGCTTTAATGAAAACCAACTCTATTCCATGGCTCCAAAGGCATTACGTAAACATAGAATATACACAAAAGGGATTTATAAGTGGCCCGAACTCCTGCATTACCTACTCCCACATCCTCCCACATCCTCCCTCACACTCTATGTACCCCACACTTCAGAGGCCCATGCAGAAGGCCTCTGGCTTAATGAAAACCTCCGCCTTTTCGGACCACGAGCGTTTCGAATCCGTACTTTGTTGTCCTTGGTTGTAGGCTGCAAATGTCCGAGGGTGCGGACGGCAGCAGCAGTGACTGCCATTCAGAGGGCGACTCCTCCCGGCGGGCTGTCCCGGGCCTTCTGGGGGACACGGTTTGGCCAGCTCAGGGAGA
Source organism: Neomonachus schauinslandi (assembly GCF_002201575.2). Taxonomy (NCBI): domain Eukaryota; kingdom Metazoa; phylum Chordata; class Mammalia; order Carnivora; family Phocidae; genus Neomonachus; species Neomonachus schauinslandi. The sequence goes on along the minus strand of NC_058416.1, from coordinate 25,062,771 downwards.
CGGCGGCTGCTAGCACGTCCTGCCGTGCCTGGGATTCAGGTGGCCGCCCCCCCCCCCCCCACTCTGGGCTGCTTCCAGCCTGGCCTGGGCTTCTCAGGGCTGAGGGAACAGAGTTCTTGGAGGTGGCAGTAAATCTCTGTCATGGAATCAGTTGTTCTGTCTTACAGGCTGCAACACAATGATACGCTTTCCCACGAGAAACCTGCGTTTGTATCACCAGGGTGCGGCTGGTAGCTCCCGGCAGCTGAGCACGCCCGGGCACCACGCTGTGGCCAGTCACCCCAAGGTCCGGCTGAGGCTGATACGGCCAACCCCGCTAATGGAAGGTGAAGCAGGGCCTGGAGAGGCCAAGCCGGTTCTAGGTCACACAGCCTGTGGGGTGGAGTTGGGGTTAAAGTGTAGGTCTGACTGGGTGGGAAAGTCAGTTTGAAAAAGTGACAGAGTTGTGGCCACCCTAGTCCTTTGTCCTTCGGTTCAACTCTCCTAGGCTGCACAGGGCCCTTCAGGGACAGCGCTGTTCTCTCACCGCATGGCACAGAACCCGGCTCACTACTGGTCCTTAAAAAACAACCAAGCCACAGAGATGTCATCATCAAGAATGAGGGACTGGGTCTGAACAAGAAATTTACCCTCTAATAACAAGGATGAAAATCCTAGTTCTTAGAATGGCCTCAATCTTGAGAAAACTTCTCCCACTGACCCAGAGAGAAGTGAGGGGCTGGGGGGGGGCGCGGAGAGGGGATAGAGTGGTGGCCCGAAAAGGTCAGAGCCCCCACATTGCCTCTTTCAGCTAGAATAACAACATCCTACATTTCTAAGTGGTAATGTCGCCAATACGATGCACTTGTTGTTAGAGGTAGAAATGACTAAAAGATGTGCAACCTTTTCTCCATCCAGTGACGTATTTGGGGGTTTCCTATGAAGGCCTTAGGAAAGGGTGTCAGACAATCTGCACCAGGCTGCTCTCTGCCTCTCTGAGGGTGGAATGGGAAGGAGAACCAGAAAACCGACGGCTTGTATAAGAACTCCTTCCAACTTAATTAAAGACGCTTAGGCTAGAGTTGCTCAATGGCTAGCGCTAAGTTTTCCTGCCCTTATGATTTTGGGGAAATTCTGATGACTGTTCAGTGAGAGAGAGTAATGAGTCCGAGCCTGCCCTTTGATCGTGCATGGGCAGATCTAGGAAAAGGCCAGTAGGAAAAGCACCCCCGGCATCCCCATGACTATCGTTCCCAGCACACCTGATCAAACAGAGCTGAAAATGCCTTGTTTTCATTGTGGCTCAAGTTTATGTCAAAACAACAACCCATCTCTCACTCTGGTAGTAAATGTAGTCAACAGACTCTCAACAAAGGATGATACCCAGCGTGGCAAGACCATCCACTATATAGTATATAACAGTAGCTAACAGAACCGATCACCTATTATGTGGCAGGCAAGTTCAAACACTTTATATTTAGTCACTCATTTAATCCTTGAACAAACTAGAAAAAGCACTTGAAAGGCAAGCAGATAATTGAGTTTTAGCCCCATCTTTTTCCACTAATTCAGTCATTCAGCAAGTATTTACCGAAAGCCTACCATGTCATGAGCCCAGGACTAAAAATCGAGCTGAGTGACACACAATCCTAGCATTTAAGAGCTGAAAGTCCAGGCCTTGGGAGCTGGGTGACTTGGGACAAGGCTCATATCCTCATCTGGGCTCTTAAAACATAAAGTTTACTCTGAGATTTTGAATTTAACCATCCTGTCTCCTTCACAGGGTTGTGACAAATCAAATGAGCTGGTGGCAGTCTCGAGGAGAGGGTAAACGTCGAAAGGTCCTGAGCTGTCCTGTGGGTTGACAAGAGATGGTTTTAAAGTCGAAGCCTCCCAACTGCTTAAAACCGAGACAAGCATAAGGCTGTGGCTGAGCTGCCCTGCAGCCCGAGAGCTTGCAGCTAACCACGCGGAGGTCCAGCCGTGGCCCCTGCCCGTGCTGGCTTGTGAAGGCCCTGCCACACTCTGGATGCCGACTTCACATTGCTGGAGCGGGGGCCACTGGACACGGTGGAAGCAAAAGAGCAAGACCAGACAGAGCGGCATGAATGCACTTCTAAGCTGAACACTGTGGACGCCACACACACACACGCCCCAGCTCCCCTCTCCTCAAAGGAACAAGTGAGCACAGAGGTAGTATTTCTTGGGTTCTTTGCTCAGAACTTTTCACCGACACTTAAAAGGTTCAGTCCAGAGGATAAACCATAAATAGCAGGAAAAAGAAGAGCATGTTCTCGAAAACTGGCTACACACATTGTGAAAGCACAAGGTGAAGAGCTTCCTTTTTCCTGCAATGAGTTGTTTTTAAGATCCATTTTAAAAGGGCGAAATAAGTAATTATCAAAGAGTTTTGGAAACACCCTTCACTCAACCTGACTGAATGTGAATGCGCCTTCGTAGAATAAGCTGGGCTCAAGCTGTAGTGAATTTGCCCCCTTCTCAAATTTACCTGTCGGTCTCGCTAGAGAGAGCCAACATGGTTAGAGATTTAAATAGACATTCTTAAAAATATGTGCTCCTCTAATAGGTCTTAGAAGTCTTGAGAGCTAAGGAAAAGAAAGACAAAAGGTTTTATTTAGCACTAACGACACTGGGGACACATTTTGTCAGGATTCAGTCCAAGAAATGTCATAGTCTGAATGTCAGATCAACAACCTAGAAAAAGTCACTCTTTCCTTTATGTTCCTTTTCAAGCCTGTGGAGAACAATAATGCCATCCTGTGATGGCCGAGGGAAGTCCAATTTCCTCACTTGAGTGTCTTCATTCTGACTGGGCCGCCTGGGCCCTCCCAGACCTTCCCAGCTCCGACATCCGTCCACATGCCCTCTAACCACAACTCCTCTCCGGAGTTCTCAGGCCCCCTCTGGGCTATAGCCAGGGGCTGTCGGGTGGATGTGCTTGAGGACCACAAAAGCTCTGGGAAAGCACAGGAGAGGCCCTGGGGACGTGAGGGCTTTGACTTGATAGTTATGGCAAGAACTCTCTGGAACAGGCTAGCAGAAGGCAGGGTACTGGTCACCTTGGGCCCAGGCTTTTGCCCCTTTTTTTCTGAGACAGTTGTCCTGTGACTCAGCTCAATAAGGAGAGAAAACCCATCTCTCAAGCTCAGAGCTTGGTCTCAATCCAAAGCTACTTACAACAATACGGTTGTTTTGATTTTTGGAGCCAGAGGTAATGCTAGACTCTCAAGTTTGGCTGGAATGTTTTTATCAGCTCCAGTGAATCAACCCACCACAGTGGGACATCCGGACGCCCAGCCCAGAGACAAAGCAAAGGTCTGACTTGGTGACTGAGACTCGGGTATAAGAAGCAGACCAAAAACTTTAGACCAAAAGCCTTTCTGCTGTCGGTCATGTGATTTGGTGAAAACCCAAAGGAAGTTCAGTGAGCAGATGTAGGGCTCAAATGCAATAATTTTTATGACCACGAAAGTTCAATGGAGCTTTCCCCCTTCCACCTAAAGATGACAGAGATAGCACCAGAAACTCTAGCAAGCACCTGGCATGGCTCCAGAAATGTAGTGCAGTGTAAAATCAAATAGCTAAACAGCCCATTAGCAAGAATTCTTTAAAAGCCCACATTCAGCCTCTGAAGGGAGTTGTGAAGGGTGATGGTTGGGGGCGAGGCACCTGTCGCCACCAGCAGAGGGTGCGGGTTAGGAGGGGGGAGGGGGGTTCCTGTCAGCGGGGCACACAGTGTTGGTGGTAGGCAGGTTCCGTGTAGATGAAAAGTAAACTGGTTTCAAGATCCTGTTGTAAGACGGCAAGGTAAAAGAATTCACATACAATGGTTTTCTCTGGGGGTACATTTGGGGAGGATGCTCCAGCTCCCCTCCCCTTCTCTCCCTCACCTGCTACGGCTGAGCAACACCACGTCCTTCAGTGATGGGCCCTTCAAGTAAAGCCCGGTAAGCACCTGCTGCATCCAAGGCGCTGTGCTTGGGGCTGGGGAGGGGGGAAAGAGGAAGAGCTGGTGTTTCTCTACCAGGGGGTATAATTTGGTAGGAATAAGAACAGAGGGGAGCGTGGCACAAGATGGAAGGACAGCGCCCTGGGAGGGCTCCCTCCCTGGTCCATCTGGCTAATCCCAGGATCGGAAGATGTTAGGTGGGCTTCGACAGCAAACTCCAGGAGAAATAGGAATAGACAAATCAGGAAGCATCTATATTCAGCTACATTACCGTCTGTACAAGCCTGGACTGCAGTCTCTTCCATGTGTAAGGGAATGAGTTACAAATGGATCAAACGTCATTACTTAACTGAGAAAAAGAAGACAGGCTCTGGTCTATGAATGACAGAGACGCTGAAGGGGGAGTTCCAGTTTATGCCAATTTAAAAATTAATGAAAAGCTAAATTCAAAATACAGAAAATTAGAAAGGGCTACTTATTAAAAGTTAGAAATTATGAGATATGAAGCTAAAATTACGAAGCCCACCATGAGGGTGGTTCAGCAGAGAGTCACACTACACGGCAGATCTGAGAGCACTGCAGCTGGCCAGGAGTGGGGGCCTCTCTAGCAAGCAAGTTAGCACCTAAGAAGAGGGTTACAGGTGAGCAGGCACCTATCCTGGAAGCTCGGGCTGGGTGACCAACCACCTCTTGCTCAGGACAATGGCTTGTCCCCTGAGTTCTGCAAGCGACACTAACAGCTTCTGTAACTGGTGGTCAAAAAACTTTTAGGAAAAAAGAGAGAGAGTAGGTTGAACCCACACCTGTGATGAGCTCTCCCTAAATTTACCATCACACCATCAGCCAGAATCTGAAACCCACTTGAGTGTGAAACCTGAGCAAATTTCCCTGGTTAGACCCTTCTGTTACAGACCCCAGGTTAAGGGGAATCACAGTAAGGAGGTCTTTAGTTTTAAATTTGTCTCTCTTTTCTGAGGGCTGGTGGGGTGGCACAAAGGAGAAGGAAGGACGACAGGTAGGCCCTCCTGCCGCACGGGAAGTTGGAGAAAAGCCCTGACAGGTGGGTTCTAACCTGTAGGGACAGGGCTGGGGACAGGAAGGGGGGCTGGCCCTGCATGTGGAGAGACTCCCAGAAGCCCAGAGCACACCCTGGGGCCTGGCAAGTAGTGTGGGGCTAGGGCACAGGGAAGACGGAGGGTGGAGACAGGGAGGCGGGCCTCCAGGGCTGGGATGATGAGTTCGTTCATTTGGTGAGAGAACAGGCTGGGAACTGATACTTGTAATTTAAAAGTCATTAGCTCCGAGGCAACAGTCCAGGTTGCTAAATGTGTAAACTCCTCTAGACTGACCTGCCTTATTGAGTCAAAGCACCTGTTTTGGAGGCCAATCAATTCCAATTCAGGAGGCTGGGAGGAGGAGGACGGCTTGGTTCTAGGGTGGGAGATGAAGGGCCAAAGTGGAGCATTTACTGGCAGAACTTTTTTTGTTGAAAGCAGGCCCATGGCTGGGCTGGTGGCAGGACTTGCCTGTCCTTCGGTAGGGGCTCATCAGTTTGTATAGGACCCAGCTATCTGACCAGAAGAGTGCAATCCCAGAAAATAAATCTACTACTATTAGATAAAATTCTAAGTAGAGTATAAGCTCCCGGAGGGCAGGGATTTTAATTTTTCCACTGATGTGTCCCCCAGTGCTTAGAATATTGCCAGGGATTTAAGAACAGTTTGCTGAATAAATGAACAAATATGTAAAAATTGTTGTTTGTAGAAAGACCCAGAGTTCTTGGGGCGCCTGGGTAGCTCAGTCATTAAGCATCTGCCTTTGGCTCAGGTCATGATCCCAGGCCCTGGGATCGAGCCCCGCATCGGGCTCCCTGCTCCGCGGGAAGCCTGCTTCTCCCTCTCCCACTCCCCCTGCTTGTGTTCCCTTTCACTGTGTCTCTCTCTGTCAAATAAATAAATAAAATCTTAAAAACAAACAAACAAACAAAACCCCAGAGTTCTTTGGGGGTGAGGCACAGGGGAAGGGTTTGGGAAATGGAGTCCTGCACACTAGGTGAGTTAGTGGAATAACTGCCTAAACTGAGTGAGCCAAATTAAGCCCATGTTGCTTTGAGAAGCAAATGAGCTGACTTACTGGGATTTGGGGGGCAATACTTCAAATCTAATAGATTCATTTACTTCTCAAATTGCCATGCTCCTTGCCTACCACCATTCTACCACGTCGGATTCTTGCTGGTAGAAAAATCCAGCTCACGGATAATGGATAATGTTGACATACATTAAATCAACATTAAAATTAAAATATGTTCAATGTTCATTAAACATTAAATATGTTCAATGTTCATTAAAATATGTTCAGTGTTCAAATATGGTCAATGCCATATTTTATATTTCAAAATATATCTAATTATGGAAAATGATGAACTCTTTGCATATAAGTTATAGTCACGGACTAGAGACAAGTTCCAGTTTTAATCAGTCTTTTACTGTTTACTCTTGTCAAGGTCACGATAAGGCCAGATGCCCTCAAATTAACACTTATGTCCTAAGTACTGTATCAGTGATAATCTTTCTTTATTCTTTTTTCAGAATAATATGTGAACTAGGGGAGTGAGAGAGAGATACAGATTTGGAGAAAGATTCTGAATCATGTTTAGACAAATTCTAGCAAAACAAGGATCCTTGTTGAGTTTGAATGTCCATGCACGAGGAGTTACATGTGGATGACATGTAGAGGACATGGGGATGTGGGGACAAGGGCAGGCAGGTGGCTTCACTGGCACACCCCAGCTCAGACTGGGGTGAACTCGGGTGATTATGTCAGGCAAGAACACAGGCTTTGCCACAGTATGTCAAAGAGATACATGGAAAGACAATTCCAACTAAGACAAACTTGGAAAAGCTATCTCTAATTTCCTAGAGTTAACTTCTTTGCACATTCTTAGGATTTAAGTTATAAGCAAACGTGATAATTTTTCAAGACTACAGGGGCATCACCCATTCTTAGAAAAGTCATGCCTTCATTATTCCTTCCTTGGCAAGAAGTTAAAACTAGCCTCTGATAATCAACATTCCCATGTACCCATTATGGACAGGAGGATTTTTTCCCCCTCTGCTTATGGAAAGAACAAGCTATTCCAAGTGTTATGTGAGAAGCCTTGTGGTTGCTAAACCAATGATGTTTTCCTCAATCTAGCTGGAGAAAATCCTACTTAAAAGCCACGATCCTAGTGGCAAGCATTTATCACCTAAAATTCGGGTTCAGTACTTCCTATGACTGTACTTCCCAGTGACCCAAGCACGATCCACGAGGGGGGTGACCCAGATCTGTGACTTCCTGTCAAATGCCACAGTCTTGGCCCCGTGGTTATTCCAACATGAGGAATCAATGAATTAAAAACACAAAATGAGATTTGTTTACTTCTGCATAGTCATTAGGATTAAAAAAGGGTATCAGGAAATCTAGAGGAAAGGAAACAGAAGCAGAATGCTCTAGAATGAGTCCTAATACTACTTTGTGCCAAAAAAGCAGAATTTGGTATGAAGTGAGTCTTAGATTCCATTCAAGGATGGTTGTGTCCAGGAAGTTCTAAAATCATAAAAATGCGAGGTTAATTGATCTAGAAGATGGGATCCCCTAGCTTCAAAAAAAGACAGGTTGAGGTCAGTTAGAAAAATCCATATTACATTCCTGAACCTTACTTTTTTTTTTTTTCTGAGCCTTAATTCTAAGAACTCATGGAATCACAGAATGTCAGCACTAGAGGACTAAACACCCCTCACTCCCACATAAGTTCCTTCTACTCTTTTAAAAAGAAGGTACAAATAAAACAACAAAAATCTTTATTAGTCCTAAGGTATACCAAGTTAACTGAAATTTACATTAAATGACTACTGGATATGTTTACTTTTTAAAATAAGTTTACTTTTTAAAGAAATTGTTCTAATATAGTGAACACACATATTACCTCAGCCCCACATGTCTTCAAACTCAGGCTGTTCTTTGAGAAAGCAATTGACAGCTGCCCAAGATTAAAAAAATGCCATTGATGAATTAGTTGTGTTTTTAGCCCCTTGAGGTCAGTAAACATACTGACCATCATTAAATGATCCAAAAACTTGGTTTGGTGTCATGTATCACAGCGTGTTGTCTTGGTTTGTGAAATAGCTAGCAGGTGTGAGATGTTTAATTGGTTGAAAACCTCAAGACAGGAGATAAGCAATGAGTGCATCAGAGAGAACTAATCAAAACAGTTCATCTGATTTTTCTCCAGGAAAACATGAACAGGTAGAAGCAAACAGAGAGCAAAGTGGGAGGTCGGGTAGGTCACTGAGGAAGGGGGGATGAGAGAAAACACTAGCACAGTAGAGCTGTGACTGAGAACTCGGACAGATAAAAGAAAAATAACAAAGGGGAAACCTACCCTACTCTATATTCAACTATATAAGAGAACTGAATGGTGTATAATCTCTCTCCAATTGGACTATCATAGATGTATATAATTGAGAATTTATACCCGCTATGTTACAATCACAGGAGAACTAATAAAAATGCCTGTATAGAATATCTAGGGAATATAGGCTACGTTATTTTTTTATTTAGAAATTTTTTTAAAGATTATTCATTTATTTATTTGAGAGAGAGAGAGAGAGCAAGAGAGAGCATGAGCAGCGGGGAGAGGCAGACTCCCCACTGAGCAGGGAGCCCGATACGGGGCTCGATCCCAGGACCCCGGGATCATGACCTGAGCTGAAGGCAGACGCCTACCCGACTGAGCCACCCAGGCGCTCCAGGGTATTTTATTTTATAGTTCAAATAAAAGTGGTTCAGATTCAAACTTTCAAATGTTTTAATTTTGAAAATTCAAACTCTGACCCTGTCCATCTTTAGCACCCCTAGATTTCAAAATTTAAAAATATCTACTAGTACATGAAAGAACCAAAGTCTGTATTTCCTTGCCGCACCACACCGTACGGACGATGTAACGGCGCCTGCAGCCTCCACACTTTGGCTTCCCCTTCTCACTCCAGCTTCATCAACCAACCAGCCTCTTATGTGGGAAACCCTTGGGGCATGGCAAGTAGAAAGCAAAGTTCCTACTCTCAAGGGGCCGAAAATCTAGTAAGGAGACAGTATAAATGCACAAACTAAACACTGAAACGGCATCTCATTGTTAAATACCAAGAAGAGTCATACTGAAAGTGAGCTACTGCAGAGTTTCCAGCAAGGAGAGGTCATCTGGAACAGTCTTTACGGAGGCGGCAGGACCCAGGCTGTAAGAACAGGTAGAGAAGAGGCAAGGAGGCCACTTCAGGGACAAGCAAGGCAGGAAGGAAGAGTGGGTTCAGGGGCTGGGTTAAGTGTGGGGGTAAATGGTGGGGGGTGGGATGCTAAAGGTGGACAGGGTCAGAGTTTGAATTGTACTTGATTTCTCCTGGATTCTTCAGGCATTGGGAGGGGTGGTGAGGGAGGTAAGAGAGGTGGGGAAGGTCATTACAATGACTGGGTGGTGGGGGTGGTAGTGATGATGGTGGGGTCTGTGTGTGCGCGTGTGCGCATGACGTTTCTCCAGACAAACCTCACCCATCCGCTCTCCCCTGCCAAAAGTCACGTTCGAGAAATGAGGTCCACAGAGCAGTAGCATCAGTAGGACCTGGGCAGGCACTTACTAAAAGGCGAATTCTTGGGCCTCAAATATTCCGTGATTCAGGAAGGCAGAAATAAAAGAATGACCAGAGCGAAGAAGAATTTCAGTTTCGGAGGAGGAGCCGTACGTGGGAGTAAAAGTTCGGGATCTGGGACGGCTGAGACTGCAGATGGTTAAGGCATCCCCGAGAACTGGAGTTGGAAAGCTTTAGACACCGTCTAAACAGCAAATTCATTTAGAACGTGGGGAAACTGAGGCCTACAGTAACAGTGATTTATTTCAGGCCTCAAGGCTAAAATGTGGCAGAGGTCTAACAAGAAATCATTATTTGGGGGGGGGCGCCTGGGTGGCTCAGTTGGTTAAGCGACTGCCTTCGGCTCAGGTCATGATCCTGGAGTCCCGGGATCGAGTCCCACATTGGGCTCCCTGCTCGGCAGGGAGTCTGCTTCTCCCTCTGACCCTCCTCCCTCTCATGCTCTCTGTCTCTCATTCTCTCTCTCGCAAATAAATAAATCTTAAAAAAAAAAAAAAATACCTATTAAAAAAAAAAAAAAAAGAAATCATTATTTGGGGCCACTGGCGAGGCTGGCCCCTAGGCACAGAGGCTCAGAACCATCGGCATGGAGCCTGAGGACAAAGTGAAAGCCTTCTGCAATAAAAAACAGGGGAAAGGTCGGTGGAAAATGGTGCTTCAAAGACAATCCAGTGGGTCCAAATTGTGCTAGGAACTTCCTAGCTTCCCTAGCATGCAATCATTTCACGAATAACTAACTGCTTTTACGGTCCCGTAGTCTATGTGCAAGGATGTGGACGTTAACGGGGGACAGACTGGAGTACAAAGCATCCAGAGCTCTGGCCAATCCACAGCAGCAATACTCCTTCTGGCCTGAAGTTCTAATGGGATTGTGCGTGCAGGATCCTACCTAACAGCTCAGGGCCAAGCTGTGCAGCTTCCCTAGACTCCGCGGGGGCTAAACAGGCAGCTTGTTCCAGCGCTTTGGGTACATATTTTTAATTCCCCTTCTTGGACAAAGGTCCCCTGCAGCGAGAATGGGAAGACAAAGAGTATGATGAGCTGAAGGATGGAAAGGCTGGATGAGGAAATGGTCCCTTGAAGGGTTCCAAAAATACTCGGTGAGGGCACACACAAGATGAGCGAACCGGCCATGGGCGGCGGATGGCCCTGGGAACAGTGGCCCCGGACCATCAGGTGTGCACGGGCCCCCAGCCTGGCCAGGGCGTGAGGGACGGGGACGGCCGAAGCAGATGTCAGTGTTTTTCAAGCCATGCTGGTCACGGTCCCGTTTCCTCTGCCATCACCCTGCCCCTGCTTTCCTGAGACAGAGGCAGGACCCTGAAGACAATTCGGAGAGACTTGAGAGCCAGAGTGTCCCAGGGTCCTCCTTTATTCTAGCACCGAAACTAAGCAGAGCAACTCAACAGCTCACCGGAGAAAGAGTATTTTTCTTGTCAGTATTATGGCAGGAAAGAAAAACCCTTCAGATGCTCGCCTTTCCAAAACCAACACAGAGAAGGGGTAATAAAGGACAGACAGGTGATGTCGTCACAGATCAAATACGCCCTGGATCTCAGGCCGCATGCTGCCATGGAAGATCCTCCCGGAGAGGTGAAGACGTTACTATCTGTGGGCCGAAACAAACACCAAAGCTTCTGTCTGTGAAAGCCTGTCCGTTGCCATTCTCGAATCCCACGTGTCCCCTTTCCTGTGCAAAAAGGCACAGGTTTTATTTCATTCCTTAGTGTGTGAGAGGTTTAAAACTCAGCCCACCACATCTAAAATGCTGGCCTCGGGGCAGGTTAGAAATGTAACTGCACAGACAGAAGCCCACATGATTTCAATGTTTTCCCCCAATTTTCTTAAGAAGGGAACATTTCACAACTTTACGAATGAGCCACAACACCACGGGCAGGTTAGAAGGTTGTTCAGAGGCGCAGAGCAGTGGTACCGAGCGGTAAAGGCCAGGCCAGCCCAGGAGGGCGAGCGTGCACGGGAGGGGTGGGGGGGGGGGGTTGGGGAAGGGGGCATGGGGGTAAGAGGGTCGCTCCTGGAGCCCCAAGTCTCATGGATGCTGCTCATGTACGGGGTCACACAGGGTCACAAACCCGGGCCACGGTGGTCAGGAAAGGCAAGGCAAGGAAGCTGGGAGTCCAACTTTTTTCTATTTCCTCTGAAGCGGTGGCTCTGTGTGCTGCAAATATGGGCAGAGGAGGTGTAACTGCAAACATCAACTAAGGGCGCGGTCAGGGCTGCGGGAGCCACGGTCGGAAAGCCATGGCTGGGCCAGGCAAACGCTCTGCCCCTGTCCCTTCGGATTTCCTAGCCGACACAGACTGGAAGTTATAAAAGGCAGGCAGTTGGTACTTAATGCTCCTCGTGGTAATGGCCACACTTACTGATTACTTGCAATGCAGATAAACACCGTGATAAGGAAGCATAAACTTTTAAGATTAATAATGTATCTCTGCCATCGAAGCTATGGATGGTATAATGGAGGGGAGACTCGGGACATCTGAAATTTCAGACCTGGCTCCGACACTAATAAACTCGGACAAATCACGTCACCTCTCGGACACTTAGTGCCTCATCTGGTAAAGCATTACTGCTGACGAGGCTCACGTCGGGCTGGGGGCCCATCCAGCAGAGGGGAGCAAGGGCCAGATGGGCCAGCACCTTGCTCTGCCCTGTTCAAGCCACGCCACAGAAGGGCTCGGAAAGAGCCCATCTCCTGCCCTGTGACAAAGGTCATGACCACAGGCAAACTGGGAAATAGAGGGACTCCTTCCTTCTCCATTTTGGTCTCCACCATTATCCTTCTTTTCACATCGGTGCCCCAGAAGGCAAGCAAAACATCTGTAGGTGAACCATTCGAAGATGTATAGTCATTTCCAAAATAGGACAGTGGCTTAGCAGGAAGGAGTCTTGTGTCTTATAACATCGGCTCTAATTATTCCATATTTACATATTTGAATAAAGAAAGATACATTGCTTATCTCTCCATTTACTTCCAGGGACTAACCATGGATAACTCAATTTGTTAAATGCTGCAAGCATGAAAGTTAAATAAGACCGGAATTTACCTGGAAAATATTCACAGAACATTTTAAAGGATATTTCAAAGGGAAATCCTAAATTTAAATAATCAATATATTATATTTTAGAATCTGGATATATGAAACACTTAAATAATAAAATGTTCTTTTATATTTGGAGTTTATTTAGAAAAGAAAATATAGGTGTATGTCTTATTTAAAAAAAATCACAATTTGGGATAAATAAAACAAGGTGAAAACCATAAACTTCTCCTAAAGAGAAATACAGTGTGCTCAGCATGAGAGGGATGACATCTAAATTCTGGGGCTTTTAAAATAGAGCTTTACTTTTAAAAGAGGCAGACTAAAGGAGAACGCTGTGCTTATCAAAGAGTAACTGTCACTGTTAATCGTCTTTCCATGGTTTCCCCATCCTGGTGAGCACGAACACCTTCTGATGAAGAAAGATGTGCTGAGACAAAGCTTCTGATTCAACCCCTCCTGCAAGGTGACCCACTCATCTCTGCACCTTCCTTTCCTCTGTATTAATATTTATTTTTTAATTATAGCCACTGATGCTTTTTTTTTTTTTTAAAGATTTTATTTATTTATCCGACAGAGAGAGACACAGTGATAGAGGGAACACAAGCAGGGGGAGTGGGAGAGGGAGAAGCAGGCCCCCCACCAAGCAGGGAGCCCGATGCGGGGCTCGATCCCAGGACCCTGAGATCATGACCTGAGCCGAAGGCAGTCGCTTAATGACTGAGCCACCCAGGCCCCCCACAGCCACTGATGCTTTAACAGTTACGGTATTTTAACACAATGGTGGATACAAGATAATGGTCTTCTTTGCCATCTGGCTGATGGGTCCCATCATTTGTTGTGACTATACCCCGACCAAACGGCTGACCTGTGGCTGTTTTCCTGGCTGTTCTGGAGGTCAGGGCTATGGCAGTGCGATAGGAGGTACAGGTGGGGGCCACACGGAGTTGCAGTGCAGGGCCTTCGAAGGGCTGGGAGCCCAAGCTGAAGGCGTGCTCAGGACCATCGGAAGGCCTATTTCCCCATGTTTCATTAGGGACAAGTGCCCGCATACACAAAAGTAGAGAGAACAGTGTGCCCATCAACCAGCTACAGGTTATCGACTCAAGGTCACTCTTGCCTCATTTACCTCAAACTTCCCTCCTCTGAATTACTTCCATGCTAATCCCAGACACATAATTTTATCCCTAAATATTAACCTATATATTATCAAACAGGTAAGAACTTTTTGCTCTTCTTTTAAGATACCCAATATGAGACTAAATTAAGTTAGAGTTATCTTTTGTATCATAAACGTGTTTTTAAAAAATATGAAATATGGTCCCTGCTGCCCTTACGTAATGTTAATTACTTGGGAGAGCTAACATGAATGCAAATGGAAAAAAGACTCACTAGGGGTGCCTGGGTGGCTCAGTCGGTTAAGCATCTGACTCTTGATTTCAGCTCAGGTCAGATGAGATCAAGCCTGGTGTCAGGCTCCACGCTCAGCACGGAGTCTGCTCGAGATTCTCTCTCCCTCTGCCTCTGCCCCTCCCCACCACGCTCTTTCTCTCACTCTCTCTCTCAAATAAATAAATCTTTAAAAAAATCACTAAAAAACAATTCTTTAACATAACCTACTGTCAGAAGACATGATGTACTAACTGCCAGTTCTGACTTCGAGGGAGTCTGGGATGTGCACAGACAGATCCACGTGACCTCCTAGTTTTATCTCTTGCCTCTCCTTCATATGAACCATCAAAGTGAACTCTCCGAGGTCCTCTGTACATTCCAGGCAATTCCCGCCTCCATGCCTTTTCTGAGACTGCTCTTTATGGACAACATGTCCTTCCTGCCACATTATCATTTCCTGCAGAGCTGGCTCAGACGCTTCCCCTCCTCTAGAAACTCTTTCATGGTCCTGTCCGGCGCTTGGTGCCTGCCTGCCCTCCACAGGTTTTGTCTGTACATCTCATACAAGGTGCCTGGACTGGAGAGAAGGCGGCTTTTCTTCCCAGTTCAGGGAAGGCTTTGCTGAGTAAGGAATGGTACCCCTTGCCAAGAGCTATGGTGGCTCAGGACAGAGAACAGAGACAGACCCCATGGGCGAGAGCAGTTAGAAGAGGCTGATGAGGCAGTGGATGTAGGTGGTCCTGAAGGAGGCGGGGTGGGGTGGGAATGTATTCCAGGCAGAGGGAATTATTCAGAAGCCTGGCCAAGCAAGAAAAAGGTTTGAACCCTCACATCTAGTGACCTGAGGAGCTCCAATAGCGAGGGGCACATGGGTAGTGATGAAATCTAATCATGGTACTCTGTGGCTTAAATAATCCTCATGGTTCCTAGGGAAAACTCCAGGCAGAGAAAATACCAAAAACGAGAGGCAGAAACTCTGCACCAAGGCGTTTATAACATAGGCATTGAAATAAAACATCTACAAAAATAACTGTAAGACAAGGTGGAAGTGTTAAGTATCACGTGAAGTCCAGAGAAGGGAGAAATGGCACTAAATGAGGGCGTCAAGAAAGGCTTGAAGGAGGAGGTGGCAGTTGGGTGGTGTGTAAACAATGGGCAGCATCTGGCGTGTGAGGGTGGGAGGGACAATGTTTGGGGCAGAGGGAACAAGAGAAGAAAGGGCATGGAGGCAGAAAAGCACAAGGCTGCCCAAGGACCAGCCGGCTTCCAGGTTGCTTGGATAAGGATAAGGGGACTAAGGGAGACTGATGTGAGGGCAGGTTCACGGAGACTTGCCAAGCCTGACTCTGGACTTTAGTCTCTGTGCAGAGAGCCACCAAGTCTGTGTGAGCACAGCAGAGAGCAGGAGCTCTGCATGTGCTTTTGCAGGATTACTTGGGAAGCTCCATCTGGAGTGGGGGTGGGGAGCAGGGGGCTGGGAGGGGAGGGCAGGGGTCCAGGCAGCAGGGGTGAGGGCCTGAACCCAGGCCACAGCAGTGGGAACAGAGCAGTGGTGGCCAGGCCCTGGGGGTGGGGGTGGGGGGAGGGAGCCTTGGCAGCTCGTGACAACTGCCTCTCCCCACAAAGGGGAATCAGGGGGGCACCTGGGTGGCTCAGTCGTTAAGCATCTGCCTTCGGCTCAGGTCATGATCTCAGGGTCCCGGGATCAAGCCCCACGTCAGGCTCCCTGCTCAGTGGGGAGCCTGCTTCTGCCTCTGCTCCTCCCCCACCTTGTGCACAGGCACTCTCTCTCTCTCTTTCTCAG
>NC_058416.1:24806843-25046876 GCF_002201575.2 Neomonachus schauinslandi | reverse complement strand
ATAAAAGAAAGAAAGGGAAATCAGGGCTTGCAAGTGACAGGTCCAGAAATAAATCCAAGAGTCTCCTCTGTTGATGGTCAGATGTTTGGAGTCCAGTGAGCTTTGTTACTTTGTTTTTCACTAGAAACAAAGGAGCAGACAAATAAAACTCGGTCTCCATCTCTGTCTGGCTCCTTACTAATGAGTCTTTATCTTGTGATATGGTTTCTTTGAGCCTATCCGCCTCTGGGAAAGGGCCTCGGCAGCACACTTCACCATGCCTTTGTGTTTAGCTCAGCAGCAGCTGCCGACCCAAGCCCCGCCGCCCTGATAGCCTCGCAGCCCAGGTTAAGCAAGCTGTCTGGAAGGGCCATCAAAATTCTGTCCCTTCTGCCTCTTTCAAAGTTCGAAAGGGGGGAACGAGAGCCTGGGAGAAAGTCCCAATACCTATTTCTGAAGGGAGACGTCCTGCTTAATTTTGTCCATGTCCCTCTTGTTCAGCAGCCTGTAAGTGTTCGAGGGCAGTAACAATGGTAAGGGGCAAGGGCAGACTGATCGTCATCGACAGGCTTTCTGATCAGAGTCTAGGAAGTGCACCCTTCTCCTGCTCAAGTTCAGGACCTGCTGATGAATGCCTTGGTCAGTCCCCAGGCCTTGACTCTGGGATCTCCAAGGCCTGCAAATACACAGAGACTGATGCATAGTCCTTCTGCCTAAGTGGGAAGCCAGGAAACTGCCTCCCACATGTTGGGGGAAAACCAGCAAACCCTTAAGATTCCAGGGATAAAAGTTAAAATGGATCGGACTCAAGGTGCCTCCCAGGGCCCAGCGCGTCTCTCGTGCACAGAACATACAGGGATGGCCGTGCTGTTGGCCATGCGGCCTCCCCCCAGCTCCACTCCTGAATTAGCTGGAAACAGGAGCCTTTGGGTTCCAGCTTAGAAAAACGGACTCTTTTTCAGAAACGTGCTCATAAACTTCATTCCTGGGGTTCTTCCCCATCGTATTCCCTTCTCATTTCTGGAAATCAGGGATGGGGATGGAGTGGGTAATGGGAAGGAGGAGATTATAATAAACTTAGAAAGCCACTTAGGTACCTGACTTCATCGAAGGGTAGAGGGCAACAACATACCAAGTGGGAGCTTTCTGCATCTGGAATATTCTGTCATCACCCTTTTTTATTCATTTTTCAACTTCCCTTTCTCCAGCGTGGCAAAGTCTTGATTTAACTAGAACTCTACTAACTGGAACTTTCACTAAAGAACACTTATTTTTAGAACAAGGGGACAAATAAGAGAACGAGCACATATTCAATAAGTGCAGAAAAACAGAGCAAACTTCCACAGAACCCTCCCCTGGAGATCCGCGTATACTCTGCATGATTTGTCGTCACACCTTGCATGGGCCTGTACTAGAACTCACATGAGAAGGACAATGGAAACACAGCAAAACTGTGAATTCTTCACAAAAGATAAAAAGCAACATGTTCCTCATCTATGCCTGAAGAATTTCTCTCTTACCATAAAAAGCCCAGGGAGTAAATTATATTGAAGTTGTAGTGTGTAAGTAAATGAGGATATAGACAGAACTAAGGCAATAGTGTAAGCGAAAGACACAGTATCCCAGAGCCAAGAAGCTGAATGTGGTTTATGATAGTCCCCGACCCAGAAGAGCTGCCGGGCCAGAGGACAGCCTTGACCGTAGGGCATGATTCAAAGTACGCAGCGCTCTCAGAGCTGGGCTAACGAAGTGGGAGGGGAACACTTTGCTGAAGTGGTGATAATTTCCAAATCCTGAGAGAAAGGGGGTAGTTTTGGTAGGGAGGAAGCACTTGAGACACCGGGGAAAAGTATGAATAGAGGCATGTTTGTAAAAGCAACAGTGGTGACTTTATCTTTAGAAGGGAGATAGTAAAACCAGTCATTCCCCAAGGGACAAGATTGTTTTTATATTTTACTTCTTATAAACTGACAGTTTATGATTTACAAGCCTATATAGAACCTTAACATAAAACCATATACATCACAAACATTTTTATCAAACAACCGCAATGCCTAGAAAAGCAGCATTTTTAGGCAGATTCCAGCTTGGAAATATAAATTTTCTGATTTCAAAATGAGGGGTTTCATAAAGCTATTCACTGGTCAGTAAGAATTAACTTCTGAGATTTCAATGATTTTAAATTACTTTTCAAAATTTCATTCTCCCCAAAGTCACTTGCTGCTTATAAAGAAAGTGCCTTTGAAAATAAACATGCAAAAATTTATATAAAATACATAATTCCAACTTTTGTGAGGCTCTCAATAGCAAAATCTATATTTCACATTCCCTAAAGAAACTGTTAACAGTAAGAAATTTTACATTCACTTTCTGAAGGCCACTCTGAATTTTCAGCTATGATCTATTTGATTAAATCCTACTTGAAAATTAAAAACAATACAAATCTCTACCAGACTGATAACAAGGGAATTCTTGGCCTTTCCGCTTATGCACAGAGAGGCTGACATGTATTTGAGATCTCCAGCAAGAGTGTATTAAGTTCTATTAATAAATCTTCTGGGACACTGTGTTCTAAATATACATTTTTCCTTTTTAGACTTCTAAATCTGTAATTGAAATAAATCTAGTTTTAATTTTTCCCATGTTCAAAATTGTAGTTTCTTTACTTTCAAATGCTGTTTTGCAAATTCAACTCCTTGGTTGCTTATTATATATCTAGTATTAATCTAAAGTCACAACTAAATATTGACTTTTTTTTTTTTAAGATTTTATTTATTTATTGAGAGAGAGAGAATGAGAGACAGAGGGCATGAGAGGGAGGAGGGTCAGAGGGAGAAGCAGACTCCCTGCCGAGCAGGGAGCCCGATGCGGGACTTGATCCCGGGACTCCAGGATCATGACCTGAGCCGAAGGCAGTCGTTTAACCAACTGAGCCACCCAGGCGCCCCCTAAATATTGACTCTTAACAACACAGATGCCCAATCCCTATGGGTTGTTAAGCTACAAACACATTATGTTCTCAAAATTTTTACTTGAAGAATTTAAATTAGCTACAGTCTTATTTCTGAAAGTACTGAACTATTTAAGGTGTACTTAAAACTACTTGTTTAGCTAATCCATTGCTAGAGCCGAGAGAAGAACTCAAGAATACAAACTGTCTGAAAGTGCTCACTCAAATCTCAAAGCCCTGGCTCGGATTCTTTGTGCAGCATTATCACTAAAACACCCACACAGGCCTTGGGCCTTTATTTGAGAGAAAGCGGAGATATCATCGATTTTCCCACTCCCATTTGCATTAAAACCATCACCTCTATCAACCCTGAAGTCCATACATTCATCAGCATAACCTCCTCTAACTCATACTGCCTTGATCACCTCTCTCTTTTTTTTTATAACAGTCCTAAAAAACACACCATAACTTAACCATCTTATCCAATTTTAAAGGTAGAATTCAGCAGTGTTACGTATACTCACATTGTTGTGAAAAATCTCAAGAACTCCTTCATGTTGCAAAATTGGAACTCGGTACCCACTTAACAGTCTCCCCTTCCCCTTACTCCTGGCAACTAACATTTTCTGTTTCTATGAATCTGACTACTTTAGATATCTCGCATAAATGAAATCATCTGTCTTTTTATGACTGGCGTATTTCACTTCACATGATGACCTCAAAGTTCATCTCTGTTGTACCACGGGACAGGATTTCCTTCCTTTTTAAGGCTGAATAATATTCCACTGCATGTATGTACCACATCTTGTTTATTCATTCAACCACCTTCTGGCTACTGTGAATAGTGCTGCTAGGAACAAGGGTGCGCAAAGATCTCTTCAAGACCCTGCTTTCGGGACGCGTGGGTGGCTCAGATGGTTAAGCATCTGCCTTTGGCTCAGGTCACGATCCCAGGATCCTGGGATGGAGTCCCGCATCAGGCTCCCTGCTAGGCGGGGAGCCTGCTTCTCCCTCTGCCGCTGCCTCTATCTCTCTGACTCTCATGAATAAACAAATTAAAAAAAAAATTAAAAAAAAAAAGACCCTGCTTTCAATTCTTTTCAATCCCACAAGTGGGATTGCTGGATCATATGACAGTTATATTTTAAGTTTTTTGAGGAACCTCCAAACTATTTTCAACAGTGGTTGGACCATTTTACTATCCTACCAACAGTGCACAAGGGTTTCAATTTCTCCACATTCTCACCAACATTTTTTTTTAAATAGTAGCAATTATAATGGGTGTGCTGTTTTGTTTTTTGTTTTTTGTTTTTAAGTACACTCCATGCCCAGAGTGGAGCCCAACGCGGGGCCTGAACTTACGACCCTGAGATCAAGACCTGAGCTAGAATCAAGATTTGGACGTCCAACTGACTGGGCCACCCAGGCATCTGGGGTGTTTTTTCCCTTAATTAAAAAAATTTGGGGGGGCGCCTGGGTGGCTCAGTCGTTAAGCGTCTGCCTTCAGCTCAGGTCATGATCCCAGGGTCCTGGGATCGAGCCCCGCATCGGGCTCCCTGCTCCGTGGGAAGCCTGCTTCTCCCTCTTCCACTCCCCCTGCTTGTGTTCCCTCTCTCGCTGTGTCTCTGTCAAATAAATAAATAAAATCTTTAAAAAAAAAAATTTTTTTTTTTAACTTTCTACTATGTGTCTCATAGTTAAATAAAATATACTATTCACTGAAGAAAAATTTTAAGACAGGGACTCAAAAGTTATCATTTGTTCCACAATTCAAATATAACAACTATTAAACATTTTGATAATATACTGCTCTAGCCCTTTTTTGGAGGGGGATAGATCATATTTTAGGAGAGGAGAAATGGGAGGAATAATTTGATTTTCATGTGCAAACAGAACCAAAGAATCTTACATACTGACAAAAATATTTTTACCTTCATTGAAATCTCCTTAACGATTCATCACTTACCATATATACTTCATTCATTTTTTAAATAAAGGAGTCTTCGGGGCGCCTGGATGGCTCAGATGGTTAAGCGTCTGCCTTCAGCTCAGGTCATGATTCCAGGGTCCTGGGATCAAGCCCCACGCTGGGCTCCTGGCTCAGAAGGGAGCCTGCTTCTCCCTCTCCCTCTGTCTCCCCCCCTGCTCATGCTCTCTCTCTCTGTATCTGTGTGTCTCAAATGAATAAATAAAATAAAAAAAAAAATAAAAAAAAATAAAGGAGTCTTCATGGACTCCCACACTTTTTTGGCCTTTTAACATTTTATTTATTTATTTGAGAGAGGGAGAGCACAAGCAGGGGGAGCAGCAGGCAAAGGGAGAGGGAGAAACAGGCTCCCACGGAGCAGGGAACCAGACGTGGGGCTCGATCCCAGGACCCTGGGATCATGACCTGAGCCGAAGACTGAGTCACCCAGGTGCCCCTGGCCTTTTCTATTGTAAAGTACAACACACATGCAGAAAAGTTCACGAGCACAAATACATGACGATGAAATCAGTGTAAGGCAGGCATTCATGTCACCACCACTCGGGTCTGTAAGAACACTTCCACAGCCTCCCTGATTACCACTATCCTGACATTTATGGTAATCACTTCCTTGCTCTTTTTTATAATCGTACCACCTACATTTGAATTCCTTAACACTACAGTTGAGTTTTGCCTTTCCTTGAACTTCGTATTAATGGAATTATAGTTACTATGTTATACCTGGATTCTTTCATTTAGCATTATACTCATGAGTTTCATGCATACTGGGTTTGTGGTGGTTCACTCATTTGCATTGCTACACAGGACTCTATTGTTTGAATATACCATAATTTATTAATTAATTCAACTGCGGATGGACTGGGTTCTGTCCAGGGTTTCACTATTACGAACAAGGATGCAATGGACATTTCCGTACGTACTTCCTGGCACATAGGGGCACACACTCGGGTCAGGTGCACACTGAGGAGTAGAGCAGAGCGTGCATGTGTTCAACTTTAGTGGACAGGCCAAACACTTTTCTACTGTTTGTACAATGTAGCTTTTTTTTTTTTTTTTTAAGACTTCCAACAATCACACCTGCCCTGGTCTGTTGCTTTTTGTATCCCTGATCCTGCCCCTCTATCAAACCCTCACTGGAAACTGTTAAAGCCTACTGTGGCTGTCACACGTGCATCCTGGCCAGCATGGCCTCCTGTACTCCGGTCACAGTTGTACCATCACAGTGCCATGAAGAAACGACCGCGCAACGCGTATCTACTGTATGCAGGGTCCCAGGCGGAGTGTCAGGGATAATAGAAAGGAAGGCGGCAGGGCCTTGACATCATGTGTCAGAACGGAGCTGGGGAGAGGGGCACACAGGAAAGAAGGTGAGTCTCACTGGAGGCAGGATGCACTAAGCAGCTAGGAACTGGGGTAGGGCACAGGAAGGGGTAGGGAGGTATGTGAATGCCTTGCAGAGGAAGCTGATCTTGGCTGGGCCCCGAGGGAAGCACAGGCCAAGCAGACGAGCAGAGGCCATGGCTGGGAATGTGCATGCATGCTGTGTTTAGAGAACAAGGAAGGGTGAGTGTTACCCTCTAACAACGATCCCTGCCACCTACAGCCGCACGGGGGGCAGACTCTGTCTCCTGAACGGCCAGGTGAAGAGGAAGCTTGCAGCCAAGTGAGATACAGAACATAATAAAAACATTAATGTCTGCCAATTAAAAACACTGTGCTTGGTCACAAATGTGCATTCAAATACAACTCCGAAATACAGTTCTAAAAATATGTATGGTACTAGGACACCGAGATGTGACCCTTCCAAGGCCTAGAAAGATCTGCGAAGTTACTGTCACAGGCCGCACAGGACTCCAGAAGTGGCCCTCACATTCTATTGGTCATAAAGGGGCAGGTCAGGGAAAGACTATTTGAATGAACACAAATACACCACCAACAGCCAGCAAAAAGTCACAGCATCATCTTCCCATGTAAACAACAGCAAAGGGCCAATTACTACTAACGGTTGGACTTGCAAGCTTTTTTGAGACTTCTCTGCTGGATGGCTTAGCCTGATCCTGGGGGTAACGGCACCCCGTGAATGCAGAAGTGAACAGTGGTGAACACGGAGTCAGGAAACCTGGATCTGGGCCTGCACCTGCCCCTGCTGGCCTTGTGACCAGGCGCAGTGAGTCAATTCTCTTCACTTTCTCTATTCGTAAAATAAAAGGCTGAAACAGGGTTTTCTAAACTCTCTCTTATCTCTCTATTCTAGCAACTGATGCTGAGAGAAGGAACATTTTTTTGGCCACTTCCTTATGAATGAGGGAAGCTCATGCCTGGCTCCTCTGTAGCTTTCTTTAAACAACAAAATTTCCCACAAACCCTGAGACTTCAATGCTTGATGCCGTTCATGATAAATGAATGAACTCCAGAAAACATTGCTTAACACAGATTTTGTTAGCCTAGGCTCCTGGAGGGGAGATGTGAAGGACAAATCAAAACCACCGAAGAAATGAACTAGAAGCCCCGGCACTTGGCTGCCTTTGTTAGACCTTCAATAACACATGTGCGCTCCGCTGCTGAGGATAAGAGTGGAAAATTTAAAACAAGGAAGTGGCTTCTCCTATTTCCTCTCCAGGAGTGATTGCATTCCAAACCATCTGTTTTATTGGACTGGAAAGTGGTACACTTGTGAAATGGAGTCAGGTCAACTCTAATGGTGAAGATGAATACATCTGCATGGAACTGATATGTCTTTTCATAAGTACATACACTAAAGTGTCTTTTGAAAAATCCTGCAATCAGGGGAAAATCCGTTAATAGCGAGTTTTCAGCTTCTGTATTCTGAGAATAGCATGTATCCTGAGGAGACCTGGGCCCGCAACAAAAGAAGTAGTACAAGAAGTTGGTTATGGAAAGACCAGAGCTTCAGAGCTGGGAAACCTGGCTCAGCCTTACTTCACAACACAGAACTTTCTAGATGGAATGACAGGTGAATTAAATAACTTAGTACTGCCAGAGCTACTGATGTGAGTACAAAAAATAGTGAATAAACTGTAAATTAGTATAAATCAAGTCATAATTCCAAATTACCATTTAAAAAGTATCTTCCTATAATTCCCTCCAAACTAAAATGTCAAACCAACCAATGAGTTAACTATGATCACTCAGGAACTGATCTGTTTTGAGAGTTCAAACTAGCGATTGAGCCTTGGGCTGAGGTCATTCACTTGCTGTTCGGAAAGATGAGACCTTAAGATCCTTAAGGACAGAGATGGCATCAGCTCAGTGTCCTAGAAAGGCCCCGGCTTTTCTTCAGGGTCATAACCTCTACAGATGTGCAACTTCTTCTGATACCTTTTCATGAATTGTACATAAAAGTTCTTAAAAGACACCAAAAAGTACAATTCACATGTGTTGTTCTCTGTTCCTTCCTTCGTTGAACCAGGACAAGGGCCCTTCGTCCTCACTCCCGCTAATGTACGTGCTGACTGCAGTTCTCTGGAGCTGTAGTTCCCAATCCGTGACTGAACGTGGGAAGCAGAGAGCTAAGGTTGGTGAGGGTGTGTCGAGCAAGACGTCTCAGGCTGTGAGTAAGGGGCTCACAGCCGTCTCCTAGTGACGGAGTGCATGGCAAGGACGTTGAGGCACCGACTTTGGTTGTTTAGCACTTATTGTCCCAGTTCTTGGTTTTGTTCTAGAGAAGTGAGGTTGGTGGATAAGCGGGAAAACAACATTGGCTAACGATTACTGAGAGCTTACTCTGTGCTAGGAACTCTGTATTTATTGTCTCTTAATTTCCCCAGCTACCTCAGGAGGTAGGTCAAAGTTATAAGACAGACCCATCCTTGAGGTGAGACACTGCACGGTAAGGGTTGAGTAACCTGCAAGACTGCACAGGTCTGACGTGCCCTGAAGGCCTACAGTTCCTACCTGCCTCTCCATTTATGTGCCTCAGGGCACTGTATTTGGTCCACAGCCATTTATCATTTCCACACTCCGGGAAATCAAGGTATCTTAAAATCCTGAGGGGTTCAAGCAGTTTGCCATTTACTTACGATTCCTTATTTATTTATTTATTTATTTATTTTTTAAGATTTTATTTATTTATTTGAGAGAGAGAGAGACACAAAGATAGCGCCAGAGAGCACGATTGGGTAGGAGAGGGAGAAACAGGCTCCCCGCTGAGCAGGGAGCCTGACCCAGGACTCGATTCCAGGACCCTGGGATCATGACCTGAGCAGAAGGCAGTCACTTAAGCGACTGAGCCACCTAGGCGTCCCACGATTCCTTATTTAAAAAAGGAACAGAATAGAGGAAGTTGTTTCTTCGAATGCTACTTTAGAAACTGCCCGCCTATACAGGAAGCCTCTTTTTTTTTTTTTTTTTTAAAGATTTTATTTATTTATTTGAGAGAGAGAGAATGAGAGACAGAGAGCATGAGAGGGAGGAGGGTCAGAGGGAGAAGCAGACTCCCTGCCGAGCAGGGAGCCCGATGCGGGACTCGATCCTGGGACTCCAGGATCATGACCTGAGCCGAAGGCAGTCGCTTAACCGACTGAGCCACCCAGGCACCCTATACAGGAAGCCTCTTTAAGGGACAACTGCTAGCAGAGTGCGGAGGAGTTGCTCAATCAATACTAGTCGAACACAGACACAAAAGGCAGGAAAATCCCTATTGCAAATAGTAGCTTTGTAAAGAGGAATGCTAGCCACTGGATGTTGGAGATATTTATTCAAGGACTCAGAGATCCAAGGACTGTAGGAGCCATAAATAAATATAATGATCAAGAGCCCACATGGTTCCTTGTACCCCACTCTATCCTGATCTGAAAAACCCTCAACATTGGATTTGCTGTTTTTCTTCAAAGGGGTCTGTTAACAGGGAGAGGCTATGTGAAGGAATGGAAAGAACACGTACAAAGGACTAAAATACTCACCGATTTTTCATTTTCAGATCCTATAGCTTAGGGCTGGGCCACAGATGGCCAGAGATGAAGGCAAATCTTTTACAGTGCCTACCTGGCATTATTTCTCAACTCTGTATCAACAGGAAGAATGCTGAATGCACAAATTTGATAAGACTGATATTTAGGGGTGCCTGGGTGGCTCAGTCGTTAAGCATCTGCCTTTGGCTCAGGTCATGATCCAGGGTCCCGGGATCGAGCCCCGCATCGGGCTCCCTGCTTGGCGGGAAGCCTGCTTCTCCCTCTCCCACTCCCCCTGCTTGTGTTCCCTCTCTCGCTATGTCTCTACCTGTGAAATAAATAAATAAAATCTTAAAAAAAAAAAAAAAAGACTGATATTTAATGGCAGGAATCGTTAGAAACGAAAAAAGAATTGGACATACTATTTGAATGCTCTCTTTGCTGAAACTCCTCTAATGCACATTTTTAAAGACAGACTGTGCTTTCATTCCCCCAAATATGGTCTTTTGCTATAAACACACTAAAACTGAATGGAGATCACCCTTGACTAAAAGTAACCACCCACTTCAGTCTGTGTAACATTCTGGGATACAATTGAAACCATGGCCACAATGCTCTAAATGTAACTCAAATTCACAAAAGCTTATCTCCGAGTGATGAAGAGAGAAAACCATTCATTCATTTATCCTTTATGGAACCAGTGTCTCTCTTTGGGGTTCAGATTATGAGCACAGCTACCAGCCAGCAGAGGCTAAGGGTTGGCTTTGTGACTTTAAATATATTTTTAGCAAATAAGAGCTATGCCTGTCAAAGGGAAAAGTGCTCACTGGTATTAAGTTTTTACTAACTTCGGGGCCTAAAATAAAAGTTAAATGAAGAGCATCTGCAAAGAGGGGCAAAAGAGTCTAAGGACTTCACTCCTAAATATTATCAAGCGTATACGTTAAATATCTCCCATTTAGTGACAGGGAGAGAAAGACAATAATGGCAAGACTGCGAAGGGTCTCATTTACAGCATCTTGTCATAGGAACTACTGAAAATTAAACAAGGCTGTTTCTAACTGCTCCCGCTATCAATTAGCCAGCAGCCACTTCCCCCGCCGTAATAACTGCCACATGAATTCCGTGCATTACCTCTGGGCCTGCGAATTCCAAACACAGGAGGTCGCAGCCGAACGCTGCACTGAACAGACTGGCCCACGACCGAACGCCCCGCTAGTCAGATTTTGTTGTACAAAATGAAATGATTCAGGACGTCAGAATATTTGAGATAATTTAGCCTAGTTCCGCTCCTTAAACATATGAACTAGATTATATACTTTGTAATAATTTAACCTTCACTTACCCAAACATCTCTGCCACAGAGCTACATGCTTCTCTTTATTTGGGTTCCTTACAGTTTCACAAAATTTAAACAATGATCTCTGGTCTAAGTTACAAGGTTATGCTGCCAATAAGGTGACTCATATCATGTGTAAAGGCCTTCATTTTTGAAAATGGAAAAAAACCAGTCCTGTGAAACTGACACTTTGGTTTGAAAGACGAAGGTAACGTGCAAAATACAACAATCCCGTCCCCCAGAGTCATCTTTTTTTATTTATGGAAGTAGCCCCCGGGCCCCCTGCACGGTCTAGGGGCTACTTCCATAGATATAAGCGCTCTCCCTCCAGCAGCCCCTTCCCTGTGGGGTTCCTCAGACCCTGGTACTGATGGGAATCCCCACGGCCTGAGCCACGAAGTACTGGACACTAATAAAGAGTTAATGCTCCTCCTGAACTCTGGAAGAAATCGGATTTCGTCAGTGAGGTTTGGCAATGTGAGAAACCCTGTAACCAATTTCATTTCCTGATAAATGAATGGTCCATAGGGGAAAGTCGGCCAGTGAGTTTCGGAACTGCTGAGAGCTCAGCCTTTACTGAAAGACTCCTTGAAGGAGCCAGCCTGTCTATTGCTTATCACTGCTGAGCCAGCCGGCCCCATGCAAACAGGGCAGCTGCCAGACTCCATTCCCAGCTGACTGAGGCACGAGGGAGAGGCCAGCACAAACATACAAACATGTGGTATCCCTTTAAGAAATGCTGCTGCTATGGTATCACCCCCTTTCCCCCTATTATACTGGCCTTTTTAACCTGTAGGTCTGGAAACACAGGCCTATTAAAATTATTTTAGAACAGCAGGTTTAATGGTCTTCATCATTTACACTTAACCCCCCCTCCTACAACCCAAACCAAAACACCCTCAGCATCCAGTTTAGATTCAGATTTGGGGGAATGCAGTGTCTAAAAACAGACAAATGCTCAGATAAAAAGGAGTCACATGTAGAAAGTCAATCGGAGGGAAGTTACGAAAGACAGAAAGTACTTCAAAGTACCGAAACAAGTTTACCTGAAATGTAAGTAGCCTAATTAATCACAAGGCCATTTACCTTCTAAGCCTGAAATGAAATAAATACCTGTATGTTTAAGTAAAACCAAAGGCAATTCTCATAAATATAACCATATATGCTGTATTTATACTTAAAATTTTTTAAAAATCTCAACGCTTCTTCACATTAATTCAGAATTGGTCAAAGCATATATTTTAAGATATACTCGCTGAATTCAAGTAAATTTTTGTCAAAGGTTAACCTGACATTTAAAGTATCTAATTTGGCCTTCGTTAGAAAACACACAAAATTACCCTATATATTTTAAAATAGTCAAATGAACACTTGAAGGCAGAAGAAGGGAAAAAAAAAATCCTAAATAATGGCTTGAGGCCCTTAATTATAAAAAATAAAGCAAACAAAATCTGAAACTAGTGAGCTTTCAAGAGTCTTGCAGGCTTGGCCTGGCAGCGAGGAAACCTGGAGCTGATTAGCCCCACCCTTGCAAATACTCGTCACAGCCTCGACAAGGAAATGCTGGGGGTTTACAGGCAGGGGAACGTTAATTCCATCCACCAAGAATAATGCATAAAATAAGGAAAGAGGGAAAGCCAACGGGCCCTTTAGCTTCTTCTTTAACCATTTAATCCCTAGTTTTTTCTCTTTTTCCATGGTTTTGGGACCACAAGATACATTCTTTCTTTGACTTCAATTGTAGATTCTTGGTGACAGTGAGCTGGGCTGTCTCCACACCCAGGCTACGGAGAGAAGTCTATGCATTCACTTGCAGCGAATCAGTACTAAGTCGGCTTGATTTAGGTCAAATAATTTGGTAACAGAAAGGAGAGAATGAAGGGAACGGGAGTTTCCTAGGTTATTTAAAAACCATCTAAGTTGTGACCCTGATCAGTCACGTGAATTGGAAAAGATGGCCACTTTCACACCAGGTCTCTTTTGGTCACCACAGTTTATAAATCAAGAGTAAAAGATAAATTTCTAAATATTGGGTTTCTGAACAACTTCAAATTTTAATTATCTACGTGTAAAATAACTGTGCATGGTACTTCTAAATTCAGATAATAAGCAAAACTGGAAAAACTGAAAGGTTTAATTTAAAAATAGGGCTCATTACCTGTGGTGGGAGCATTAGTCTGGTTCATAACATGAAAAGAGTTATTTAAAGGTTAATCGTCAGTGCTTTGTAGAACAGAGCTACAGATGACTACTGTATTTAATAGCCAAAAGCACATCTGAGGCCTTTAATTAATCTCAAGAACTGTTTCTTGTAAGTATTCTGCAAAGCACATGGGTTTCTTATACAGTAAGTTCCAAAAGAACTAAAATGTTTTTCTGTTTTCTTCTGAATGGGGCTGCTTTCGGACCCTCTCAAGTTCAGAAGCTTGATGGGACGGGCTCAGGGGAGGGGGAAGGCTTATGGAGCGGGAATGCTGAGACTGCTGTGGAAAAGTCCTGAGCATTGGCGGGGAGGACGAGGAGGCAGACAGGACAGGATTTCCCTCAGATGCTCACCAACTAAAACTCTGTTGCTTCAACTTCTGCCTCCGTGCTGGAGAAGGGCGGCCAGCATGCTTTCTGTCAGCTAGAAGATCCCAGGTTCTGGACGGTTGGGAATGTGAGGCACTCAGGAGGAGGAGCCAAGGAAACCTCTTTCAGTGTGCTTTTCCCTCCTTCAAGGTTCTTAGTGTACATGAGTCACAGCACTCGCCCCTCTGAGAGCTGAGCGTGCCGGGGGCAGACCAAGTCTGAAATGTGGGGTCCTTTCCCACTCCCACTATTCTGTATGCCTCTCCTCAGACTTTCATCCAAGGATCAGAGTCACTCAGAAATGTGAGTGTAGCTAAAGTGAACAAATATAACCACTATATAGCTGAGGACTTGTAAGCACAGATTCAGTGAAGGATAAACAGAGAGTCGATGACAGGGTCAAAAAGAAAACACATTTCTAGATCCTTACTTGGGAACCTGGCAATGGGTATGATGAGCTAAACTATAGATTGGAAATTTCATCCACGTTTTGATGATGGCGGGAGTGGGCAAGCTATAAAATGTCAGGATTTTTCCAACACTGAGAATTCAAAACATTTACTACTGTGAGTCTTGGAAAGAAGGAATGGTAGTTTAAGTTTTGAGGTGGGAAAGCAGAGGGATCAAAAGAATGTCTACTCTCTTTTATAGAAAAAAAGTTTTATGAAGTGCTCTTTCCAGTGGAAGACATAATTATTATTTTCTGCTGGGAAACAGTCTGGCTAGTTTACAGTAAGGATCTGATATAACATGGGAAGAGTTTAAACCCCACACATTTAAAAGCTTGCTAACACATATTTTCCTACGTTGAGGCTATGGTAATGTTTATCCGTCATTTTGATAGAGCAACGGCAGAAATGTGTTAGCAGGAGCACCCCGTTACCACAGAAGCAGAACAATATCCACATGAATTTTCAGCAAGCAAGCAGACAAATAAACCCAACCCACACTTAATCTTACTACTCAAAGTAAGTAAATGTTTTCTTTTTGGGGAATGATCTTCCTGTCTGTGTGTGTGTGTCTACATTTGGATGAGTGAATACACAAACATACACACAAGCACGTATGTATAAATATAAATACGAATATAGCTGCCATCATATGAAAAGTGTTAGAATGTTTTTGAGTCTGGAAGACACATTAAGAAAAACTGCCATGCCTTTCTAGTTCTAGATGACACTATAAATTATTTTCCTACTTTTGCTTTACTCTCCATGCTACAGAGATTATGCCAGAAGTAAACTACTGAAATGTGTTCTGGTAAAACATCATATTGTAATGCTCAAGTAATTTACCACTCCAATGTAATAACGAGCACTGTGTTGTCTAGGGTTTGAGACTATCGGCCACACAAAACGAGTTTTCAGGAGCCCTTTTATCTTTTATATGAAGATTTAGCATATCAAAATGTAGGAACAATATAAAGTATAGCATGTTCCCATCCCGAAGACACCTGGGAAGAAGTGAGTTGTACATTCTGCTTTCAAACAATCTGCGGACGTGCTGAATCAATGTGGTTTCAGTTACTCCCAGAATTCTCCCCAGGAGCGCCACAGACAGGCTATGGATACCACACAACACACCACTGCGGCCAGTCCTGAGAATTTTTTGGCAGATGAGATGCTTAGATGGAAAATCTTTTTCTTGTTGCACCTAAAGAAGCTCGGTTTTCGAGGGCAGGTATTAAATTGCTTTTATTCTGGTACAAGGACGAGCTCTGGGCTGTGTGAGAAGGGACACAGAGAAAGAATGCTCTCGAGTCCTCCATAGGACTGCAGCCTGTAAAGCTCCTTTTTCCCAAATCTGAACTCTCTAAATGATCCAACCATCAATTAGCTCTTTGCTCAAGTGGTGAAACACATGGTACCCTGCACAGCCAGGGAGCTTCACAAAAGTACTTTTCCCTCTTTTTCCTCTTGGCAATGTTTTTCTGGTCTCCAGTTAAATTTTTGGTTTTTTGTTTTGTTTCTTAAAGATTTTAAGTAATCCTTACCCCCAACGTGGGGCTCAAACTTATAACCCGGAGATCAAGGAATCACACACTCCCTACTGAGCCAGCCAGGTGCCCTTCCGGTTAAATTTCTGAATTGAACTCTGGCATCTATTAGGTGAGAATGACCAAACTGATGTTTCCTTTTTGTTTGTTTATTGAGATTATCATACAATGACATTCGCTAATTTCAGTGTTCAATTTGATAAATTTTGCTATTTGGATACATTTCTGTAACCATCACCACAATGACGATATAGTCGAATTCCCTCACACTAAGAAGCCCTCTCTTGCCCCTTTGCACTTACCCTTGGCCCAAGGCAGCCATGATCTGCTTTTGGTCACAATTTTGCCTTTTCTAGCACGTTTTTTTTTTAATTTCTTTTTGTCTTTTTTTTAAAGATTTATTTGACACACAGAGAGAGAGCATGTGGGGTGGGGGGAGAGGGAGAGTCCTAAGCAGACTCTGCACTAAGCGTGGAGCCCAAAGCTGGATTCCATGACCCTGAGATCATGACCTGAGCCGAAACCAAGAGTGAGATGCTTAACTGACTGGGCCACCCAGGCGCCCCATATTTTATTAATTTATAATAATCGCATTTAACTTTGATGATTCTAGTGTTTTTACAATTATTGAGACTTGTTCCATGGCTCAGAATATGGTCTATCTCGGTCTAAATGTGCCATGTGCATTCAAAAAGAATGTGAATTCTCCCACTGTTAGGTGAGATATTCTATGAATACTAATCAAGTCAGAGATTTTCCAGATCTCCCATGTCTTCGTTGATTCTTTTTTGTCTAGTTGTTCTACTAAGTGCTGAGAGAGGAATGTTAAAATCTCTGACAACAACAGTAGAAACGTCTTTTTCTCCCTTTAATTCTGCCAGTTTCCTGCTGCATGATTTTGATGCTCTGTTACTGGTCCCTATACGCCTACAATTACTTATGTCCTCCTGTTGACTGAACTGTCCTTTTGACCATTATGAAATATCCCCTCTTTCATCCAAGGTATTAGTGTGAAATCTGTTATTATCTGATATTAACAGTCATTTTAACCTTTTTATGCTTCCTATTTGCATGGCACCTCTTTTTTCTTCCATCATCTGCTTTCAACCTATCTATGTCTTTAAAGTTAAAGCACTTCCTTTGCAGACAGTATATAGCGGGGTCTTATTTTATTCACTCTGACATTCCCTGCCTTTTAATGAGTGTTTAGTGAATGAACATTTTTTTTTTAAGATTTTATTTTATTTATTTGACAGAGAGAGAGAGAGAGACAGCGAGAGAGGGAACACAAGAGCAGGGAGCGAGAGAGGGAACACAGAGCAGGGAGCCTGATGCAGGGCTCGATCCCAGGACCCTGGGATCATGACCTGAGCCGAAGGCAGACGCTTAATGACTGAGCCACCCAGGCGCCCCTAGTGCATGAACATTTTATATAATTATTGCTATGACTGGGTTTGGGTCCACCACCTTATTTCCCGTTTTCTATTTGAGTCCTCTGTTTTGTTCCTTTGGTCCTCCTTTCCTGCCTTGTGGGGGAGGGGAGAATCATCTGAATATTTTTTAGATTTCTGTTCTTTCTGTTGGCTTTTTAGCCATTCATTTTTGTATTATTTTTATAGTGGCTGCCCTAGGGATTGCAATATACATCTTTAACTTATCACAGCCAACGTAGATAATAGTTCACTACTTCACGTAAAATACAGAACATCCTATAGGACCATATCCATCCTCTCCTATCCTTTATGCTATAATTGGCATTTACCCAGACATCTACGACTCTGGTAAATACTCATTCTTTTCCAAAAATCTGAGTTTCCATCTGGGATCATTTCCATTTGGCCTAAAGAACTTCCTTAGCATTTTTTATAATGCAAGTGTGCTGGCAACAAGTCCTCTTGGTTTTCTTACACTTGATGGTGTCTTATTTTCATTCTTGAATGGTCTTGTCACTGGATATAGAATCCTGAGTTGACAACTGTTTTTCTTTCATACTTTAAAGATTTTTGTTCCATTCTCTTCAAGACTCTACAGTTCCTGACCAGAAGTGATTTGTTAATTGATTGTTATGCTCCCCTATGTACTATGCCATTTTCCTTTTGGTCCTTATCACTGGCTTTCAATACTTCTGATGATAGTGTGCCTTGATGTGGGATTCTCTGTGTTTATTCTGCTTATGTTAGCATCTTATATTTGCAAATTTCTGTCTTTTTTCCACTTGGTTCTTTTTTATTGTTTCTATTTCTCGGCTGAGACTTCTCATCTCTCTGCTGAGACTTTCATGCATTGAAAACATGTTTTATGCAATGAAAACATTGAGGAGAGTTTTAGTAACTGCTTTAAGATCCTTGTCTGTTAGTTCCAACATCTGGTTCATCTTGGGGTTGAATTCAATTGATTTTCTTTTATGTAGAGAACGTGTTCCATTTTCTTGGTTCCTTGCATGTCGGGAAATTTTGGATTGCATCCTGAATAATATTAAGTTGTGGAGATTCTTGTCTGGGTTTGAGCTGCAAACTCTGTATTTTACATAGCAGCTCTGGTCTCTCGTTCAGAACTTTTTCTTTAGCTCAGCTGCTTAAAGTCTGGTCTATAGATGTGCGGTTCAAAGTTTAGTCAGAGGCATGGGTAGATGCAGTTTAGGATCCCTTCTCTGATTTCTTTTCTCTTGGGATTCCTCCACTATTTTCAGACTTCATAGATTCTCTGCTTCTCTTTTCTGTTCTGCAGGCCAGAAAGGTTACAACTTTGCCCACGCACCCCATTTCTGCTGTGTGTGCCATGGACTACAATTAGCCCCAGGCTAAAAGCTTCAGAGACAGGAGGTTAAGTTTGTTATTTCCCATCCTCCAAGTTAAGTACAGTCTCCACTAGAGGCATCCTGCATCTGTTCACTCTTCTCTTTCTTCAGGGTGGCAAGTCTGGTCTTCTTTCAGACTTCTGGTTTTTGGCTGAGCTGCTCTGTTTCCCACATATGGTTCAGGGATCACTCAGAGATGGGGACAGACACCAGACACCGTTTGGGGATCCCTGCTCATGCTCTTTCCCTTCTGGGATTCCTTTACTCTCCTCAGCACTCATGCTTTCCCAGCTTCACTTCTGTGGTTCCTCAGGCCAGAAAAACTAAGTTTTTCCATGTGAGCCCCTCACCACCACGGAGTAAACTACATGGACAGTGCTTAGCCCCAGGCTAAAAGCCAATGACATGGGAACATGTATATAGCTTCCAAGCTCCCTCCTCTAAATGAGCAAGAACTCCCATGGGAGTCTGTTTGCTTCTATTCACTCTCCAGTGCCTTCAATACAGCCGTATTTTGTATTATTTGTCTAAGCTTTAGAGCGGTTTCTGTAGGGGGTGTCGTGTGGTGGGGTCTTAGTCCATGATACCCAGAAGCAGGTGTTCTCAAGCTGATTTTCAACCACACTGTCTTAATTCATTCAGTAATATTTGATGAGTAGCTATACTGTGCAAGGCAGTGTACTGTACTAGGTGCTATGGGGGGGGATATAAACAGAAAACACAGCAAAGGACTAAAAATGAGAGATTAAAATATATACACATATTTGTATACAAGATAGCATGGGAACTTTTTTTTAGTAGCTTAAAACTGGTAATAATCTGAATGTCTACCAATAGTAGAATGAATAAACCACAGACTATTTACACAACCTAATACTAATACACTGGTGGAAAGGAACAATCTTCATGTAACAACAAAAAACGTCTCATAATTAACGTTGAATGAAAAAAGAAAGGTGCAAAGAAAAATAAACTGCATGATTCCTTTACGAAAAGTTAAAAAATGGAAAACCATATTATTTGGGAATATACACACGGATGTAAAATTATGAAGAATAAGACAGTCACCTCCAAAGTCAGGACAGTGTTTTTATTTCTAGGGACTTTGGGGCTGTTGGCAATGTTCCATTTCTTGATCTGAATAGTAACTGCATGGATACTCACTTTATTATTATTCTTTTAAAGTACACATCTATAGTTTTTGTAGTCATCTATATATGATATTGCTCACAGTTAAAAAAGCAAGAAAAGGAGGGGTGGCTTTATTAATAAATGGAACCTTGATTACATTCTACATACAATGTATGACCAGGAACCAGTTACTATTATTCTTATGACTCAAAATACTTCTGAAAATGGGTATAAGACATGTTCCTTCCATCTCACTGTAAGACTAGTGAGCAATAATATAATTTGATAACAAACACAGGTCAGGTTTAACTTCCCCAATGCCAAAGGAAAACTGACTTTAACTGCTTTTCAAAAAAACTGTTGCCTTATTTTATTTATTTATTTACTTTTTAAAGATTTTATTTATTTATTTGAGAGAGAGAGAGAGAGAACAAGTAGGCAGAGAGGCAGGCAGAGGCAGAGGGAGAAGCAGGCTCCCCGCCGAGCAGGGAGCCCGATGCGGGGCTCGATCCCAGGACCCTGAGATCATGACTTTATTTAGTTTAATTATTAATTATTTAGTTTTCTTATTCTTTCACTTAAAAAAAATTCTGTTTTTTTTCTCTGACTTGAGAGTACTAATAAGCAGAACCCACAGAACAAATTCTTATAATTCATTAGTCATCCTTTTTTCAGAAATAATTCATTTTTCACTTATTACCCATTAAAAACAAGTAATTTTGTAACTATCAGGGAGCTTTGGTCATAAATTGCATTACACAACACTTTGTAAGGATTACAGCAAATGACTTGAACAGTAGCTGTAAAAATGGAACAATCTCAGTCATTATCCTATGGTCAACCTAATGGAAAAGTCAAGATGGAGACAGATGAATAATGGTATCTGGGTTGATTTTTTTTAACCACCACAGTAGAATCTCTCCTTAGGAAATTTTAGTTTGTGAATCACAAATTTCTACCCATACCAAAGAAAATAATTCTATCAAAACCAATAGCAGAGATTTAAAGATAAAACCACACAGTTTAAGGTTTCCTTTTCCACAGGAGACTATCAACATTTTCCACAGCTGCCCTTGCATGGCAAACACGTGTCCCTCGGTCGCTGGGAACCATGCTTTGGAAAACTGGACAAAAATTCTTGGACTATAGAACAGTCAGATTTTTATCACTTTTCAATTATGTGTTTTAGTTTTCATGATTATATTCGCGATGTAATGATAATGAAGACTGAATTTTTATACTTTGGGATCACAAAGTAAGAACTAGGTTTAATCTACTTCTCATTCATTGCAAGGAAGAAAAAAAATCCTATCAGCAGCTTTTAAATCTACCACAGGCTTAATTAAATAAAAATAATGTAAGACATTATAGAGAATACCATGTGTTAGACTGTTTATTAGGAATGGCTATTCTAAAAATAAGTATGACACGAGGCTGCTGCATGTTTAGTGCCATTTCAATATTATGTATGAGAAAATACTCTATGTATGTTTGAGTATTCGATAAAGTAGGAATGGGTCTCATTTCGAACATTTTAGGGTTACTCTACAACATTGATATACTGTTGAAACCAAGAACTAGGTGTATTATGAATGCTTTAGGTTAAACAAATTGATCTAACAGGCAAATAGGTTTGTGATTTAGGAGGAGACAAAAATTTAAGATTTAAAAGAAGAAACAGCTGAAATTTATGGCCCAAAGATAAGATGGGACTGAAATAATCTTGGACCAGCCATTAAATTCTCTTTAGCCTTTTTCCTCACTTGCAAAATGTAAATTATCTTTATATTTCTTACAGTTGTTGGGAAGACTAAATAAGAACACCCAAAGAAAAATACCTAGCAGAGGGGCGCCTGGTGGCTCAGTCTGTTAAGTGTCCTTACTCTTGGTTTCGACTCAGGTCAGGATCTCAGGGTCATGGGCTCGAACCCCGCGTCAGGGTCCATGCTCAGTGTGGAGTGTGCTTGGGATTCTCTCTCCCTCTCCCTCCACTTTGCATATTCTCTAATAAATAAATAAAATCTTAAAACAAAACAAAACCTAGTAGAGGACCTGGCACAGAGCAAGTGCTCAATAAATGTAATTAGATGATAAAAACAAAGGAAAAAGAGCCAAAAAGAGGGATATATTATGTCAGATTGAAGAGCAGATAGAACATTTTAAAAGACACAGACTAATTTTTTGCTACTATTTGTTTAATTTATAAAGTAACTGTGGTATCTTATATTGGAGTTACATGTAATAGAAACAGTCTACTTTAATCATGTAAAGTTCTCTGTCTTTTGTAGGAAAGGAAGATAAAACCACTCTGATTCTATCAAAGCTAACCAGTAACCCCCAGCCACCATCTCTGTAGCTTTCATGAGGGCAGGGATTCAGAGAAAACCAGGCCCTACAATAGTGATTCCCTAATCTGGTAAGTCATCCGGATCACCCAGAGAACCACTTAAAAAGACAGATTCCCAGAAAAAAATAGGGTGCCTGCGTGACTCAGTCAGTTAAGCGTTCTTGATCTCAGCTCAGGTCTTGAGCTCAGAGTTGTGAGTTCAAGCCCCATGTTGGGCTCCACAGTGGGCGTGAAGCCAACTTAAAATAAAAATAAAAATAAAAGACAGATTCCCAAGTTCATCACCAAACCACTGAGAATCTGAGGTGAGACCCAGAAATTTGCATTTGAAAACAGTGCTCTAGAAGAAACTCTCACCTTGATGGAAAGGAGAAACAGATTTGTTTCTTACAGATTTGTTCTTACATAAGACCCATACGGAAAGGATTCTAACATCCACATTATCAAAGTTCTATCACGCTTCCTACAGTCCTTGTCCTCAAAAAATTGCTCTCCCTGGATAAGATTTCCCATTTGCTTCCCCACCGATGTGTAGACTGGAGACTTGGAAAGCTAGAAGAACACCCTGCACGCATGCGTGTCGGGGGTGTGTGTGCATGCGTGCATGTGCATTTGAGATCACGTATTTCCTAAGACAGTCCTCATAGGGGGATCAAATGGTCCTAAAAATCAGCTGCCAGCATTACTCCAATGGTCTCCTGAGCCACTAATGAGCTTGTGTTTATTCAGTAAGACACAGAAGTTAACTTTAAGTAAGATTCACTCTTTGTCTTTCCTGGACAAGAAACTCAAGAAGCTTAGAACAGGAGGGCGAGCCACTCTGATTTTCAAACTTCTGCAGAGATCATTTTGAGTTTGGGGAAACCTCAACAGGAATGTAACCAGTGTCCCTTTTCTTAGGATGGAAGCCCAGCACAGACCTGTACCTTTCACACTTGGTGCTTCCTAGAATCCAGCCCAAAATAAAAAGGAATTGATAATATTCCAAAAAGAAGTGAGAAAATAGTAAGAGAAAAATTAAGTCTAAAATCATAAAAAAAAATACAGGAGAAAAAGGCAAACAAGGCCAATGGAACAATTAAAGTAGTCAGAAGCTAGCAGCAGACTGAATTCGAGGAAGAAGCTGTTGGCTGGTGGGATGGTGCCGGGCACTGGAGCGCTCATTTCCCTGTGGGAATGTGACCGGCTTATCATCAGTGTTTGTCTGGACCTGAAAACATGCATGCTGTACATATCCTGAAGAAAGCAGAGGGCAATCAATCAGAACGCAGCACACAGTGAGTGCTCCGTATTCTTCACATCAGCCCCGTAGCTCCACCATGCTCTTCCCTTTCCAAAAAAGATTCAGAAATAGAATGAGGTCACTATCTGAATAGTTTCCTCTGCCTGAACTATAATGAAATCAGTGCCAGCAACAGCCAAGAAGAGATACTATTAAAAATTCAGTGAGGTCAATCTGCACAGGCAGTATCCTATTGACGGGGGCACTAAAGTGGAGGTCAGATCAGTGTTCTGTAGCTCTCAGAATGCATGAGTGTGGAATAATACTATAGGCTTAAAAAAATTTAACTATTCCTACAAGGTGACTGGGACTTCTGCTTTGAACTTTGCTCCACTACGGTATTTTGGCATGAAAGCTGACCTTGCAAAAAGTCTACAGAGAGCTATTCTCCAAAGAACATTTACTTGAAGCAGCATCTTAGACCACCACCCAGTGGTCAACGGACCCCCTTCTCTGCCTGCCTCCTTTCCATTCAGTAAATATGAAAGTGCCCACACGTGCCAATATAGTTTCAGATACATCAAGTTAACAAAACATGAAGGTCCCTGCCCTCCTGGAGCTTCCATTATCTGGAGAAGAATAATAGGTACATAGTATGGTAGGTAATAAAAAACGTGGAGAAAGAAAAAATACAGGAGAATTAAGGGGACTGGAAGTGCGAACACTAAAATCAGAGGTCAGGGCAGGCCTCAGGGAGACAGGCTTCAGTGGCTCGGTGAGTGAGGGGGTGTGTAGACACTGGGGAGAGCAGTGGAAATGGGGAAGAGAAACCAGTGCAGAGGTGCTATGAGTAGAAAGTGCTGGTGCATCGGAGAAAATGATCTATTGCTGTGCTTTTCAAACTGGAGCCAACATCAGAAATCACCTTTGGGGCTCGTTCAAGCACAGCTGGGTACCAGCCCCAGAGCTTCGGCTTCAGGAATTCTGGGGTGGGGCCTGAGAATGTGCATTTCTAGCAAGTTCCTATGGGATGCTAATGCTGCTGGTTCAAGGGCTATGCTTTGGAAACCAATGATCTAACGCTTATTTCAAACACTGAGTCACTAAATAATAGTGGACCATTAAATTGATTTAATAGGTCTGCCTGGCAATTAAAAAAAGTAAAGAAATAGGAAATATCAGAGCTCATCACATTTACTTAAGGGCAAATGAAACTTTTATCTTTTAGGAAACTTTCGTTTCAGTTGTATAGAAATGTGTATGATGCATTTTTTATTGTGGGTAGCGGGTCAAAAAAGTTTGGAAGCCACTAGTCTAATTATATTAGTGTGTCATTAAATAACACCAACCACATGAATCTGCTGGCGGGAATTTGAGACTCCTATTCTTTCAGTGGGACATGAAGCTGAACTTGCCTTGGGTCTTCTCTTTCACTCACCCATAAATTTCCTCTGCCTGGATTTCTCCTTTTTCATCTCAGTCTACGGAACCCTCACCATCCCTTCAAGACAGAAAAGATCAAGTCCAGGTTTCTCAAAACCTTCCCAGTGATGTCTCCTTTCCCTGCTCTGACCTCCTCCAGAACTTAACTTCTATACCGTTCATTCGACATGCAGCATAGATGGCCCTGCTCTGTGAGTGACCTTTGCAAGTGGTGCCTTTTCTCTCCTGAAAGGTGACACCTTGTTTGAGGGCAGGTTGGTGTCTTAGACACCTGTATTTCCCCAACAATGCCCTGGCAATGTCCTGTTTAAGGTGGACTAGCAGGGCGCCTGGGTGGTTAAGCATCGGTTAAGTGTCTGCCTTCAGCTCAGGTCATGATCCCAGGGTCCTGGGATCAAGTCCCGCCTGGGGCTCCCTGCTCAGCAGGAAGCCTGCTTCTCCCTCTCCCACTCTCCCTGCTTATGTGCACTCTCTCTGTGTCAAATAAATAAATAAATAAATAAATAAAATCTTTAAAAAAATAAAGTAGACTAGCTGGGGATTGAATAAACAGTCAAACCACATTTTAAAATTATAATGTGTTATCTGTATGTTATATGTACTACCAATGATGATAATGAAAATTTAGTAAAGGAACTAGGGAATGAACCACAGTCTGAGATGTAAATTTGGGAAGAGAGGTACATGGGTGGTAGAAACAGGGCAAAATGCATGGGAAACAATTGGCTGGGGGAGCTTAGTGCTAAGGGCAGGCACAGCCCCAAGCCTCCCCCCTCCATCCCAAAGCCTGGGCCGATGGCTCCTTGGTACAGCACGCCATGGAGAAAATCCTCACTTCACATTGGGTAGGACTAAGTCCTTTTGATGCTTTGCTCTAATGCTGTGATATGGATTAGGAGAGCCAAAGGACCAAAGGAGAAATCAGTATTTTGGCCGAGCGGAAAGAGAGCTATAAGGAATCAAGAGAGGGGGTGGCAAAGTTAATTTATGCAGTGTCTATGCTGCCTGGGTGAATCAGGGTGGGCTGCACTGGAACTTGAAGCATGAGCGGTTCAGGTGACAAAAAGCCACGAAGCTGTGAGACGGTGCGAGGACAGCAGGGAGGAAGCAGGAGTAGCACGAGGAAGGCACAGATGTGCAACAATACTGCCCACGTGGAGGCGAGTCAGCAGTCTGGAGCACAGGGGCCACACGGACAACAAGAACTCCGAGGGGCCCTGCGTGTGGGATCACAGCAGTGTGCGCCGAGGAGATACCTCTGGCTACAGGGCTAAGGGTGCCTGGGGAGGAAGAATGCGGAAGTGGGGACGCCAGTCAGGACGCTAAGGTAATAGACTGCGTGAGATGTGGGGAAGCAAAATGGGGGGGTGGGAACGTGGACGGAAAAGAGAGATTTGGAAAATCATCAGAATTCACAGAACTCAGGGTCTAGTGGCACTTTTGAGTTAGAGAGGATGCTGGCTGGTCGCATTCCAAGGGTAGAAATCCACGGAGACACAGAATAGTGTGGCTGTGGACCAGCTAATGGTAGTTTCTGTGGGACCTGGAGGCGGGACACCCAGCAGCAGGCAGGAACACCAGGGTGTCCCTCAGAAAGCAGCTCTGGGGATAGAGAATGGACAGAGAAATGACAGACACTTGCGATGGGGATGGGGAGAGATGCCAGCAGGAGAATGGGGGGAGTTTTTAAGCAAGTCAGTATTAAGAAGCTATGAAAAAATTCTTGAAATTTCAGTTAACTGTATTTCTCTTTATATAACAAACAACAGTGAAAGTATTCGAAAAAGTGAATATAAAATAAAGGCTTTAAAAATAATTTAGTGTGACACTGGCTATCCACTCTTAATTCCTATGGTTTATCAGGTGAATGAAAAGTTCAGTTAATGTCAGTAACTTACATTATTCCATAGCTTCCTATTTACACTAAAAGGGAAGCTATCTTCTGGTTAATTCCCCCCGAAAAACACGACCTACTTTTCAAACTCTAGATATATGGCCAAACTCCTAATTCTCAAATGGCAGATAATTCACGAAACCAAAGAGAAGAGGGAACCTGGAGAGCTGGCATCACTGAGAAGGAGGTGGAGCAGTAGTGGAGTGAGAACCCACACAGACCCGGCTGCACTTGGCCCCATCGTCATGACACTCAGACCGCTCGCTAGCAAGCGAAATGGGGGCCAGGAACATGCCCTGTTGTGGACGCAGACAGTGAGAACTTTGAGCTGTGGCTTCTAACTCAGCTCCCGAAGGACACACTAACTTTATTTATTTCCTTCCAAACCCTAAAGGAGAAATAAGCAACTTAGGATTTCAGAGCCTGTCCTTTATGTCTCTGTTTATGCAGGAGAGTCTAAAAAAACTAATTACCTGGTATCGCCTTCCCCAGACTTGACGGAATACCAGTAAGAAGAGGATGTTTAGAATGACATTAATACTATTTACTCTGAACAGCCAAGTTGTTTAACTATATAGACAGACTTATCCAAAGGGTATATGTTCCCACACAGGATATTACACAAATATTTTAGAAGGTTATGTCAAATAACATTTGATTGAAAAATATTTTATTTGGTTGAAAGTCAATTACTATGCCATGGGCTTCCAGATCTTCATGTTTACTTGCCCAAAATTGGAAGAATAATTCTTCTACGAATTTGGCTTCAGTTGTACAATGCAAGGGAAACTT
The DNA here is from genome assembly GCF_002201575.2 of Neomonachus schauinslandi. Taxonomy (NCBI): domain Eukaryota; kingdom Metazoa; phylum Chordata; class Mammalia; order Carnivora; family Phocidae; genus Neomonachus; species Neomonachus schauinslandi. Next base: position 25,019,518 of record NC_058416.1, on the reverse strand, counting down.
CAAAAACTTTTGGCTCATCTTCAGTTGACATTAGCTGACTATTTCTCATGAGTAAGGAGCACTGTGCCCTCTTAACAACCCAAAGGGTAGTTGGAAAGAAGTCCGAATTTTCTTAGTGTTTAATTTATATTTTAAGAAAGAACAAATCAAAAACTGCACACTAGTCCACGCTTTCATAAAGACCTTATTAAAACAGCATTTCCAGTTTCAAACAACCTCTTTTATATCAATCTTGCATACAAAGCTATTATTACATACCCAGCAATTATTTTATCAGTATATATTAGTAAACCACCCAAAAGGCAAAATAATGTGCTGTCATGTTGTATAATACAAATATTATTCAACACACAGCTTGAATTTTCAATCAACTCTAGATACAGCAGTATTCTATGAATTAAACTCTAGAGGTTTTAAGTGATTTGTTTTATTATAAACACTCAATCCAAAAAGATGATTAAAATAATTGAGATAAGACTTGATTATAAAGATAAATAGCTTCTTTTTTTCCTGGTAACATCTGTGGTAATAATGTGCTATCATTTAAACCAACTGAGGATGACTCACCATCTGTGAATAAATATAACTTTAGTTTCTTTTCTAGAACTGGGGATGGTTTTCTTGCTTTTCTTTTTTTTTTTTTTTTAAAGATTTTATTTATTTAACAGAGAGAGACATAGCGAGAGCAGGAACACAAGCAGGGGGAGTGGGAGAGGGAGAAGCAGGCTTCCTGCAGAGCGGGAAGCCTGATGAGGGACTCGATCCGAGGACCCTGGGATCATGACCTGAGCCGAAGGCAGACGCTTAACGACTGAGCCACCCAGGCGCCCTCTTTTTTTTTTTTAAAACTAAATCATCCCTCCTCCATCATCTGTCCCTCTTGCAACCACAAAGTGAGATGGTAAGCTGGAGTCAGAAGTACAGTTTCTTTTCTTTTTTTTTTTAAGATTTTATTTATTTATTTGACAGAGAGAGACACACAGCGAGAGAGGGAACACAAGCAAGGGGGAGTGGGAGAGGGAGAAGCAGGCTTCCTGCTGAGCAGGGAGCCCAATGAGGGGCCGATCCCAGTACCCCGAGATCATGACCTGAGCCGAAGGCAGACGCTTAACGACTGAGCCACCCAGGCGTCCCAGAAGTACAGTTTCTTGCTGTTTCAGAACAAAATGAACTGGCCCACTTAAGGGATTTATCCATGACCTTGGTCTCCATAGGATCTTAGTCTAAATAAGAGTTAAATGGCCTGGGACCTCCCACAAATCAATTAATCTCTCCCTTTAGCCATAAACCTGAAAAACAAAGTTACATTTTCATTTATATGTTACTGTCTCCAATACAGAGAAGACTTTTTTCTGAATATAGTATAATGAAGGAGCAACATATTAACATTCAAACATATAGCCTGTATACTATAATTCACTTCACTTTAAGTATTGTAGTGAACTAATTAACTTTCAGTATCTGCTATGGCCCATGGAGGGGCCTTTGGGCCAGGAGCATTCACCAAAAGAATTAGAAAATAAAATCTGGGATTGGAAAGAGCAGGAAAAAATGGACTGAAGACATGAGTAGTGAGCAATAAGCCAAAAGAAAGGAGCTAAGGTTTATCATAGGGGAGGGATAGATATAAAAGAAGAAAAATACCTGGTCTGACAGCACACTGAGGAAGCACTGGCTTTCCACAGAACAGAAAGGAGATGGGGAAAGGATGAGCAAGTGGAAGGGTATATAAAGCTCTAAGAAGGTGGCCTAGTGCCCAGGTCTTGTTTCCAAAATACCATTTATTAAAAAAAGAAAAAGAAAAAGAAGGGGAAACCAGAGCTCATTGGAGAAGTAGTTGATTCCAGGACTGCGGCAGGAAATATCTTGTGCTACAGAAAAGTAAAGGTGTGCTCAAAACAAGAAGGAGGCAAGTCAGAGGACACCGGATCCAACCTGGAGGAGCTCCCACAGGCCAAAGCTAGAACAATTTGAGCAACAAAGTAAGTAAGTGATAGTGCTGAATTATAATCTATAGACAAAATACAAAATTATTATTAGGTAAACACCACAGTAATAACTGTGCAGGTAAGATCCACTGATGGATGATAAAATCAGCGGGCAAAAGTTTGAGGAGAAATAGGATATTAGCAAAGTCTCACTCCCAAGACAGTTATCAATTACAAAGGGAAAAACAGTGACTTTTCACAGGAGAAATCTGGTAGACACCATGTTAACCAAATGATCAAGGATACCCATCACCAGTAATGAGACATACTGACATCACGTACCTCCTGATTCTATGAATTGAGAAGGATACACATCACTTCTGTGGGTACTTTTGTCAAATATTCATAACTTCAGTGTAATCATGAGAAAACATCAGAAAAAAACAAATTGAGGGACATTCTGCAAAGCAACTGAGCAGAACTGTCTACACTGTCAAGGTCATGAAAGGCAAGGGAAGACTGAGGAACAGTCACAGGCTGGAGGAGAATAAGGAGACATAACGGTTAAATGCCAAGTGGGATCCTGGATAGCACTGGGGAGCAGAACAAAGAACACTAGGAGAAAAAATTGGTAAAAATTACATAAGGTCTGTAATTTAGGTGATAGTATTGTACTCATGTTAATTTTCTAGTTTTGATATTTGTACTATAGTTACATGTGTTGTTAACATTAGGGGAACCTGGATGAAGGGTTTACATGAACTATATCTACTGTTTCTGCAACTTTTCTGGTAAGTCTATAATTATTTTAAAAGAAAATATAAAACAAAAAATAGCAAAGTGGCACAGATTCAAATATCTTCTGCCCACCCCATCCAAAACTGCTTCTTCCCTAACACTGTCGTCTTCCTTCTCCTCTATATTTTTCCTCCCGTTTACTGCTACCTAAAATAGCAAACATTTTATTTATCTGATTGTCATTTACTGCTACCTAAAATAGCAAACATTTTATCTGATTGTCTCATTTATCTGATTTACTTGTCTTATTTATCTGATTATCTGCTTACTTATTTACTTACTTATCTGATTATCTCTCCCACCAAAAAATAAGCTCTATGAAGACAGGCATTTTTGCCTATTTTGTCCATGGATGTATCTACCATCTAGTGTGGTGCTTCTAACAAGTCCCCATTTCCTCTTTAGAGCATTTCATTCATCTTCTCATCACATTTACTACTAAGTAACTACTAAGTACAAGACTTTGAACTAGGCATCAAGGGGATGCACATTAGCAAGACATGACCCCTCTTCTCAAAGAAGTTACAGTTGAGTGGGAGAGAGAAAACATTTGAACAACTACTTACAGGGTGGAAGAGGATAGGATTCCCACCAAATTAAGTATCAAATGCTGTGGGCATTTAGAGGAGGGAGGCCTATGTAGAGTGAGAAGTAAAAGAAAAGGTTTCATGGAAGTTCTCAAACTCAGCAAGGCCTCTGAATACTTAGAATTTGGATAAGCAAAAAGCAAAGGGGTGAGGGACCGATATACTGGGAAGAGAGAACTGGGTAAGCAAATCCAAACTCCAAACATGCAGGAAAGAAGAAGCAAAAGGCACAGAGATCATTCTGGTTGGCTGGAGCACTGGATGGGGAAAGGGAAGTATGGAGAGCAAAGACTGGAACAGCAGCTGGGGGTTGACTGTGCATGGTCTAGCGTTCCAGTCCAAGGGCTCCAGACTTGATCTGGTAGCAACAGGGCACTGACCTCTAGATAGTTTGGAAGATGAGGAGGATGTTACTAGAGCTCTGCTCTACAAAAATTCTTCATGGAATTTTAGAAGATGAAGTCTAGACTCTTAAGGATTGCAAGAGATCGTTGGGATCATCCTCTTAACTTTTTAGAATAGGAATTCTTTCAACCGCTTTTCCTATGTTATGGAATTGAGTCACCCTGCCATCTGGTGCTCTTCTTACACTTACCATCCAGACTTTATGGTGATTATTTTGTGATTTCATGGAGCCACGTATGGACTGCTGAGTGACTTACGTTGTCAGGAAACATCTCCTTAGGATGAACTAATACCTGTCCTGGTTCAATTTCTACCCACTGTCCTCTGGCCTACAATGAACTGCTTAGTTCCTCTTTTACAGAATCATCCTTAAAGTAGTTGAACACAATTTTTCTATTTTCCCGAAGTCCTCTCTTCTCCAGGCTATACTACCTCTCTTCCTCACCATACTTGAATTACAGGTTCTTTCCAGTAACTTTGCCTGCTTCTGCACACAGCTTGGTTTACTAATGTGATGCTCAGCCACGTTGCTCCCATATCCTACAGTGCTCTTCGGAACATCTATTTCAGGCTTGTTAAATATCCCTACATTCTCAGTGCCTGCATGGAGTCTTCCGTCCTTACTTCTTTAAGTGAAACTCAGCTCTCCCCTTGGGACTCTGGTTCCCCCAGAGCCTTTGGAAGTTAGAAGCTGCTCATTCTTTCACATTTCAGACTTTAGGGTCTGGAGGTGGGGTTGGTGCTTTGCTTTCATTATTGGTTCATGATTGTTTCCTGGCTATTATTCCTCTACCCTTAAACAGAAAGTTCTGCTCCTATGAGGCTGGTACTAGCTTCCTCTGGTCCATGCAGCTGCCACCTACTGCCTTCCAGGCTCTGGTCCTGTGGACTCCAGCATCTGGCTCACAGTCTTTCTTGCCACCCCATGGCTTATTACCCTGAGGGACTATGAAGCCTATGTGAATGACCCAACCTCGGCTTCCCATTCATGAGCTGGCTCAACCACACTGACTTCCATTCATAGGCATAGCACTTCGGCCCCTCGCTCATGGCCAAAGCCAGACCGTGTCATCACTGAGATGTGCTCCACTTCTGACGTCTTCAGTCTAAATATACTCTTCTTCAGCCCCATCTCCATGACTTCCACCGTACCCACTCTTCGCTGGCATTCAAATCCCCTTCCCCATGCCTCTGTGCCCCTCTCCTTCCAGCCTCCTGATAGCTCCACTTCTCTTTCGGTTTAGCTTAGACACCAAGATCCACCACTTCCTGGAAGCAGCCACTCCAATCTTCATGGATTTCTGTACTGGTTCCCAATGGAGTAGTTCAAGTAAACTGGAAAAAGCACGCATGCACACCCACATGCCCTCAAAACAAAAAAACCCTCTGAAGTCTGACTTTATGTAAGAGCAGAAACCATATGAATTCCCTACATTTAGAGAACTGTCAGGAAGCATGGCAAGTCCAAGCGGGAAGGTCTGGGGAGCTGTAGTCAGTGTTCATGTTCCTGCCACACGGTGGTGCCATTCCAGCTGATGAACACGAACCCCGCTGCTCTTGTCCTTCCCATGCTCTAAGTGGTTATGATGACTCACGTGCTATTATTTTACAAACTCTGTTGTTATAACTGAAAATATTTTCCTCTCCTACCACAATCTATCTCTCTCAAGCATTCATAAGCAGTGCTGTTCTGTGATAGTGCTGGAAACACGGCCCCCCCCAAACAGTAACTCTGGGACAGAAGTTTGTTGTGATAAAACACTGTGATGAAGAAGGCCACAAGTCCACTAGGATTCCCTGTGTTTTTAATTTAGGAATGAGCCCTCTAAAAAAATTAGAGGTGATGAAGGCAAACATTAACAAGAAGCATTAAAGCAAAAATAGGCTATAGTGCTGTACATTCCTGTGTCCCTGCAGAATGTTCCCTTCACATCTTTTCTTATGAGAAAATTAGTCTTGGGTATGAGTTTTTTATCATGAGATCACTTTGGAAACACACTGACATGCAAATGGAAGTGCGTTTTTGTTTTTTTAATTTGCAGAGAGAGCGCGTGCACGAGCAGGGGGCGCGGCAGGCAGTGGGAGAGGGAGAAGCAGGCTCCCCACTGAGCAGGGAGACTGATGCGGGATTCGATCCCAGGACCCTGGGATTATGACCTGAGCCAAAGGCGCCCCTGGAAATGCCTTCTTAAGATACAATAGTTCCTCTACCTATCCAAGAAATGCTTCTCTTTCCAGAGACACATGCAGGCAGGCAGTGAACAGCATGGGGATTCGGAGCGCGGACTTTGGAGCCAGCCTGCCTGAGCATGAATCTCTCAGTTCTAGTTTTCTAGTTGTGTGGTTTTGGGTAAGTCATTAACCTCTCTGTGCACCTGAAAAGTTAGGGCAACGCACTACCTACCTCTAAAGCTCGTGAGGCTGGAATGAGTTAATAACTAAGACACTAGAGCTCCACGGAGCACTGAGTACACACCACGTGTGGGCATCACCTCCACCAGCAGTGCCTTCCCATCAACCCCTGATACTTATAAGACCGAATTATTTCACTGGGTCAAAAAAAAATAAGGTGCTTCTTTATTCACAGTGTATGAATTACTCACAGTATATGAATGTGTTAGTCCTTCTTTGGCTGTTTTCTTTGGGAAGACTGTCAGACTCCCTCTGCATTGCTGTTCTGTGTACCAGTATGAAGTAGAGGAGGCAGTATTTAAAGAGCCTTTTCTAGCACAAGTACTAGTAAGTGGGGCGACTCGGACTAGAGCCTGCTCAGACATGAATGCTTAGCCCAAGCGATCCCCCAGTGCGGGTTTCCTTCCCCGGTCTTACCTTCAGCCGGTCTTTGGGCAGCGCGACAGCCCCCTGCTTGATGATTTCCAGGACCCGCTCCACTGACAGCTCAGCTCCAGCCTGCAGTAATCGTGAGCTGAAGAAGGTGATCACCTGGAATGGAAAGTATTCTTTTTTAAACAAGTAGATGTACAAGCCGTGTTTTCAGGAAGTGCCTTGCTCACATGGTGGTCCCACTTCCTAGAGTGACCTGGCTTGACTTCATGAGCTCTCCTCTGCGCGGGCCTGTCTGAAGGGGTCTGATGACTGCATCAGAGCCTGCTTCTGACCACTCCAGGTTGATAACCCACATTGTGGCTTCGGCAAGCCTCTGGAGTTCTGCTCTTCCAAGGTGCGGCCTCACCTCTCATTTACTTAGATTTCAGTTAGACGGCAGCCCCCCTCAGAAGGTGGGAAGAGAAAGCTAAAGCTTAAAACCTGTCAATTTTGAGGCTTACTAGTAACTCTCAAAAAAAAAAAGGCTTAATGAGAAAGGAATTTGAAGCTAATGGCTAAAATGATGTTTGGGGGATCATTTATGAATTTAATTTATTCACCACACTCTTATCCCTGAGCAACAGGGATAATGAACAAGCTAGAACTTCCTTTGTTTCATGTCCCAGCACAGCCTGAACTGTGTAGCAAGATGCTAATAACACAGGAGATTTCTGAACATAACACTGTCCCTCAAAACTAAAAGAAGGTGATTTATTTTTTAGGGAAATCATTTTAAGATGACGATGTTAATAAATCAAGAAGACTATACATCTTTTTTTTTATTCAACAGAGTAACACAAGTATTTATAGTCAGACATGCAAAAATATAAAAATGTTTTGTTAAAAAATTAAACATTTCCATTTATAGGTTTTCTATTTTATATGTAAAAGACAAAGGTAGTTTAAAAAGATTACCTAACTATAGAAACAAAATAGTTTTTTATACTCATTAAAATATGATCATTTTTATACTCATTAAAATATGATCATGTTACACAGCTTCCCTCCACCCACCATACTATGGACCTGGATGATTAGCTATCCTATGTCTTACTAATCCTGAAGGCTTCACATTATCAACAGCAAACACAGTACTGGTCACAGTAAGAACAATGTTTATCATAGTAAACCCCAACCCATAATGCAGACATGCTGCTTGATAATTTCTGTGCATCCCTCTGTTGAGATGAGACTGGTTCATCACTACTTCTACCCTGTAATGTAGCACCTGTTCTAGGATGAGGGGGACATCAGCTCTGCCATTTCCTTCTTGTCACGTGTACTTGTATTGCCTTTGATTTGTGGTTCTTTTGCAGGAACCATACCAATTCTCCATTTTAGAGGGTTTACTTAGTTAAATCTCGATATTATAACCATCAATAATATACAAGGACCTATAAGTGAATGAAAGGTGAGGGTGCCAGCCAAGCCTTCCAGGTTGAGAAGCCCCTCTCCTCCTCAGGATACCCGGAGTACCGCAGCTGACACAGCTAAAGCCTGGCAGCTTGCCCGTGCCGATACTAAGAATTAGGAAAACTCCTTCTGTTTATTTTTAGACGAAGAAAGAAAAGCTCTGATCTATCTTCTCATGCTTCTATGGACTGTGGGTGCAACCTCTGGGGTATGTGTACCCATCCACTTTGGAGATTGCTGATGGAGATAACAAAATGTGCATAATCAAAGCTAAGTAGCCTGCACAATGTTCAAACACGGATACTTCAGACCACCGCGAAAGAGTACTGACACGTCACATCATCAAAGAAGGAAGTAATGCAATGGGAATCTACTTTGGTTCACTCTGTGGTCTACACAGACTTGCCTCTAAGCGTCAAGGAACTCGTGTTCCCACCAGAAAAGCTGTGGAGTAGGCAAGAGACTCAGTTTCTAAGTAAGTTCCTTTTTTCAAACTGGCTCTCATTTGTATGTCCTAAGCTGATATTCAGTTCTTGAATCTGAACGCACACGACTTTAAAAAATGATAAAACTACCAACTTCCAGGAGAGAAGTAAATTTATGTATCAAAAACGAAGGGAATGGACATCTACTGCATGTTTACTATGGACCATGTGCTCCTCTATTAATTAATCCTCATCACAATCCAACGAGCTCATAAAAGCCCTGTCCTACAGATGACTCTACAGGATCAGAAAGAGAGCAGCTTGACCCAAGTTAGCCAGGTAAGTGTCCAGAGTGGGACTGGTATTTGGATGTTCCTTCTTACTTTACCATGTTGGTCTCCAGCAATTCTCGAGTAACAAAAGGCTTAGTTTTCTTAATGGAAAATATTTGAGGTGAAGGGTGTAAGTTGTGTAGCCCCAAATTTCATTTGCAGTCAGGCTGCAACACTAGCAAAGAATGTGAAACAATTTATTCAAAGATACAACTTATATTTCCTATTACACAGCTAGAATTCTGTAGACAACAGTGTATTTAGTGATAATGACTTTAACAGTTAGGTGGCTTTTATCAACTTCCATAGGAACCATTAAAATTGTTAAGATTGATGAACTTTTTCCCCTCTGAAAATGTTTGCAGAAGATACAGTCAATAATAGAAAAAATTTAGAGTGAAACCTTTAGCGAAATGGGAATGAATGATACGTTAGTGCAATTCAAAGGCAACCTTTCAGAGGAAAGTTCTTCTCTGTGGGTGTTACACAGCTTCCCTCCACCCACCATATTTGGCCACAATTCCTGAAATCTAAGTACAGCACATTACGTTCAATTATGTTATTAGTTGTGAACAGTAATTATCCAAAGTCATGTTCTGATTAATCAGCTGCACCCTTTGAGTAATGTCAAAATCACATTTAACCACTTATTATGAAACCTGTGAGTGATCACTAGAACACAAATTTATAGAAAGGAGAAGCTTAAAAAAAAAAAAAAAGAAAGAAATGAGAAGCTTTTGTAGGGTAGATGAGGGTATGTATTAGACAGGCATTCTTGCTTGCTAAATGGCCACTCTTCAAGAGGTAAAAGTAGAGAGCTAAGCAGGTTTCTTTTCTTTGATAAAAGACAATAAACATGTTTTGAAAAGTAAAATACACATGTGTTTTCTCATTGATTCTTGGTTTTTCCTCAAGTTTTTGTGTCTTAATCAATACATGTATTAACCACCTATTCAGTGGGAGAGATCTCTAGAAGATTTACAAAGAAAATAGATATTTTCAAGAAAGACACAATGTAATTGGAGAATAAGAAGCAGATTAAACAGGCGTAATTAAACAGATTAGACATCATGGTAGTGTAGACTGTGAAGTGCTCAAAGTCAGAAGGCGTAGTTTGGGTCCTGCCTCTGATACTTACGAACTACCTGTCTTATAGAACTCAGGTTCTTCCACATGCAGCATCATGCAGTGGTTTAGAACACCTACCAGGTGTCAGAAGCTTGGGTTTAATTCCCAGCTCTGCTTATAAACGTAGACAGGTTATTTAACTTCTCTATGCCGCAGTTTCCTGATCTATAAATGAGGAAAGACAGAGTGCCTGCCTCATGGAGGGGGTACTGTTAGAATTAAGTAAGTTAATACCTTCGAAGTGCAAAGAACAATGCCTGGCACACGGTAAGGGCTCATGAAATGTCAGCTTCTGTCATTATCATTAGGTGTTATCTCAATATCTTCATTTATAAAATGAAAAGCTGCCCTACCTACCACATAGGAAACAATTATAATATATGTGAAACTTAAAGATAAATCAAACCAGACAGGAGTAGCAAGCATGATCTACTGAAAGTAAATTCCAGGAAAGTCTGCTGGTTAAAACCAACATGATCATTATCAGTTTAATACATTACTGAGGGTCCATTTAACTCTTCTATTTTTACTTGGTGAATTTATGTATAACCTTCCTCTTTCAAAAAAATTTGTATTTTATTATTTCCAGAAAATTTAAACAGTACAATGTCGAGGAAGTTTTCATAGTTTGCAAAGTTTTCTTTTATCATGAAAGAATGCTGAATTTTGACAAATGTTTTTTCCGCATGTATTGAGATGATCGTATGGTTTTTATTCTTTAAGTCTTTTAATATTGTCAATTACATTAGCCTTGAATTCCTGGGATGCATGATAACTGAGCATGCTGCATTATTCTTCTGATACATTGCTAGATTTGATTTGTTAATATTCTGTTGAGGATTTTTTGTGTCTGGGTGTATGAGTGATATTGACTTATAATTTTCTTTTCTTGTAAGGTCTTTATTTAGGAGTGGCATTAGGGTAATAATGTCCTCATAAAATGAGTTGGGAAGTATGTCTTCTTCTTGTATTATCTGGATGAGTTTGTATTGAAATAGTAATATTTCTTTCTTAAAGAATTTCTTAAAGAAATTCTTTGGTAGAATTCAAGGGTGAAGACATCCAGGCCTGGAGTTTTCCTTGTTGGAAAATTTTTAAGTATTAATTTGGTATCTTTTAAAGATATAGAACTATTCAGATTATCTATTTCTTCATGAGTAAGCTCTGAAAGTTTGTGCCTTTGAAGGAATCTGTCCATTTCATCTAAGTCATCAAATTTATCACCAGAAACGTATTCATAATATTACCTTATTATCCTTTCAATGTTCCCGCTATCATTCCTGATACTGGTAATCTGTGTTTTCTTTCTTCTTCTTGGATTAGTCTTTATCAGTTTTATAGCATTAGGTTTTTTTCTCTCTCAAATAACCAGCTTTTGGTACTACTGATTTTCTTTTCTTTTTTTTCAATTTCATTGATTTTTTGTTATTTTTATTATTTCTTACCTTTTTCTTGCTTTGGGTTTAATTTACTCTTTGTTGTTTCTTAATGTGGAATCTTATTTATTTAAGACCTTTCTTCTTTTCTAATAGAAGCATTTAATACTATAAATTTCCCTTTAGCTGTATCCCACAAATTTTGATACACTGCATTTTCTTTTGTGCTAACTTTATTATTTTTTTTTTTTAAAGATTTTACTTATTTATTTGACACAGAGAGACAGCTAGAGAGGGAACACAAGCAGGGGAAGCAGGAGAGGGAGAAGCAGGCTCCTGGCTGAGCAGGGAGCCCAATGCGGGGCTCGATCCCAGGACCCTGGGATCATGACCTGAGCCGAAGGCAGACACTTAACAACTGAGCCACCCAGGCACCCCTATTATTACTATTTTTGCTGTTTCCTTCCATCTTTATTTTTTTTAGTTTTGAATTTTTTGAACTTTTAAAAAAATTATTATGTTCACTTAGCCACTGTATAGTACCAAATTGCTAACTTTAAAATATGTTCTCTTTACCTTTGGCCTCCTGTCTTTGATGCATACGTATACTGTTTACTTTCCAAATATTTGGGGATATTTTCCAGATCTCTCTCTTACTGATTTCTAGTTTAATTCCATTGTGGTCCAAGGACATACTCTATTATGATTTTAAGTCTTTTAAATTTATTGAGGTTTGTTTTATGGTCCTGTATATGGTCTATCTCAGGAACTGTTCCATGTATACTGATGATGATGGGTACAATGTTTTATAAATGTCAATTAAATCAAGTTGGTAGTATTGTTTGGGTCTTCTATATTGCTACTAATTTTCTATTTATTGTATCAGTTACTGAAAAAGAAGTGTTGACTTCTCCAATTATAATTATGGATTTGCCAATTTCTTCTTGCAATTCTATCAGTTTTTGCTATGCATATTTTGAAAGCTCTGTTGTTAGGTGCATCCACATCTGAGACTGCTACGTCTCCTTGTTAAATTGACCCCTTTATCATTACATGGTGTCCCTCTTTATCTCTGGTAATGCTTCTTTCAATGAAATCTACTTTGCTGATAATATAGTCACTCCAGCTTTCTTTTAATTAGTGCTTGCATGGTAAAACTTCTTTCAGCCTTTGACTTTTAACCTACCTAGCTCTTTCTATTTATAGTTAATTTCTTATAGATAGCACATAGATTTTACTTTTTATCCAACTGAAAATCTCTTTTAATTGAGACATTAATGTGATTGCTGACATGACTGGATATAAGTCTCCCACACTGCTTGTCATTTCTCTTTGTTCCACTATTATTTAGTCTGCTCTTCCCACCTGCCTTTGGATTAAATATAATTTATAATTCTATTTTATCTCCATCTTTGGCATACCAGTTCTCTCTCTCTTTTTTTTTGTGGTTGGCCTAGAGTTTATAATAGTCATCTTGCATTTATCAGTCTACCTTCAAATAATATCATACCATTTCACATTGTCAAGAACTGAAGAATTTTGTCCTACTTGCAAGTTAACAAGTCAGTCACTGTTTTGTGGATCCTGAAAGGATATGGAGATTTTTGGGTCAGTGATGAAGGACAGCTGTTAGTCAAACAAGAGCAGAGACCAGAGCATTAGCATTTTTTTTTTTTTATGGGTTCCTCAAGCCCCAATCTGCACAAAGGTGGTGCGGTGAGGGACGGATGACTCCCTCACATGTAGTGGGATATTATAGGAAGAGAACTTTGAACTTAGGGAACCCAAATCTTCTATAATGGTCAGTAAGCAGGTTTACCTTTTGCTCCCGAGGGAGACAAAGACATGCCCCCATCCCACCCCTATGTTCTCTTTGCCTGGAACACTCTACCTTCTTCAAGTCTTAGCTCAGATGCACCTTCTCAGAGAGGCCTTCTCTGACTGTGCTCTTTGGACTTGCAATTTCCTACCCCTATTCCAACCTGCACTCATTATTCCTCTTCTTCTTTTTTTGGCTTAAGAAATTCGGTAGATATTGATGTCATTTACTGAGATAAGGAAGACTGCAGAAGAGTTCATTTTGTATTTGATTTTGAATTCTGATTTAACCTTCTTCAACATTTGTGGGATTGTCAGGTAGGCAAGTGAATGCACTAGTTTGGAGCTCAGTAAGGATGGTAGGGCTTGGAAATACACAAAATCTAACATGAATTTTACACTGTCCAGAGATAAAAATAGTTCTTGCCTTTAACACACTACACAACTGTTACTGTTCATTGCTTCTGCTCTTTACTTATATTCAGCCATGAAATTCCTTTCACACCTTCTCTCATTTGGTGTCGCAATTCTATTGTCTTGTTACTTAATTCAGCCAGATCATGTCACCTATGGGTTAGATGGGAGCGCTATATAGCAGTGGTTAATAGGAATTTGGTCATTTGGAAAACATGTTGGAAGGATCTGCAGAAGTTAAAAGTGCTCCAAGGTTATCCCTCCTGTCTCAGATATTCAACAATGCTGAATGTCTTAATGAAAAATATCAACTCTGAACTCCCTGTCAGCTAAAAATAACAGTAATTCATAGTCTCCTTTACCAATACTTTTCAAGGTTAACTCCATGAAAAAAAGATAGAGCAAAGGCTTGCTTGAGCCAAATTTCAGGTGCATTTAGGGCAAGGAAGGGGAAGGCAAAGTGATGAAAGAAGCAAAAAGTAGAGAGGTTATTTATATCTCTATCATGGCATTCTTTTCAAAATATGTAAAAGAGTTTAAAACGCTTTCTGAAGGAACTTCCATTGTGCCTGCAGTATTTTGGATGGCAGTATTCAACAAAAAGTTGCCGGAAAACCTGCTCATTTGAAATCTTGCTTTAGGTTTATCCAAGTGAATGCTGAAAGCATGGAGTTTCTAATCTGAAGACTTCAAGGCCTGGCTGAGTGACTTACTGGCTGAGTGACCTTGGGCCAACGATTTTTCCTCTCAAGCCCTGCTTGGCCTCCCTCACAGAGAGGGTTTAAGGGTCCACTGAGATATCGTATATGCAAATAACCCACAATCAGGATCTACACAAATATGTAATCATCATTTAAGACAATGATTCTTAGGCTGGGATTTGTGTGAAAATCATCTGAGAAACTGTCTCTCAACATCTTGGTTTTCTTATCCATAAAGTGGGATAATCATACCTAGTTTTACTGTTTACTGGTTTAAGAAGAATTTAAAAAAAAAGAAGAAAAAAAGAGATAATATATATGAAAGTACTTAGCCTCATTCCGAGCACTTAGCAGGTGCTCAACAACATTTAGGAATTGATTTGTCTAGTTTTTTTTTTTTTTTAAGATTTTATTTATTTGACAGAGAGACACAGCGCGAGAGGGAACACAAGCAGAGGGAGTGGGAGAGGGAGAAGCAAGCTTCCCGCCGAGCGGGGAGCCCAATGCAGGGCTCAATTCCAGGACCCTGGGATCATGACCTGAGCCGAAGGCAGACGCTTAATGACTGAGCCACCCAGGCGCCCGATTTGTCTAGTTTTAAGAAGCGCATAACAGCATATGGCCAAATGTTTACCATAAGATGCCCTTTTCCCTGAACACTTTCCCTGAAAGTGTAAATGGCCCATTCTTCTGTCAGCCAAAGGCAAGTGAGCACTGGACGTAAGTCCAATTAACACCCCGCTTCCATTTCCCCATGGTCATATACCGTGTGATACACAGTGAGGTCCCTTCTGTTTCCTCACCTTCACCCTGATCTTCACTTCTTTCAAAGGAGACTAAGAGTTTTGAATGGGGGTAGTTTAAACCCTTTTCATGGTTATTGTGTGTCTTTTCAAAAACTAATACGGTCTTTCCAAGATATTTTTAAGGATGTCAACTGTTAATCACTTTGTTACTAAGACAGATCCTCAGTTCTATCATTGGTGGAACAAAGACTGATATGACATCAGAAGTGATTTTGAGAGAAAGTAAACGGTGAAGTCTCCAGGTCTGTGGATATGGCCAGATGTTTTCAGGCAGTGAGTGAGAAACTGTGGGAACATTAGCGAAGGGGTACAGTAGTTAGGCTGGATGATTACAAACACGGGCATGGGCTTTATCATCACACTGCCTGGTCTGAGTCCTGGCTCTATGACTTTCTGAATGTGTGACTGTGAGCAAGTAAAAATCTTCCTAAGCTGGTTTATCTATAAATTGAAAATTAAAATGAAATATACCTCACTCCTACCCTTTTCTTTTCTTTTTTTTTTAAAGATTTTATTTATTTATTTGACAGAGAGAGAGACAGCGAGAGAGGGAACACAAGCAGGGGGAGTGGGAGAGGGAGAAGCAGGCTTCCCGCTGAGCAGGGAGCCCGATGCGGGGCTCGATCCCAGGACCCTGGGATCATGACCTGAGCCGAAGGCAGACGCTTAACGACTGAGCCACCCAGGCGCCCCCATACCCTTTTCTATGCTCCCGCCAACGTGAAGCAGTAAACCAAAAAAGAGGAAGACACAGGAGGCAATGTCAACCAAAGGAGCCAAGTGAAGGAGACTGCTAAGAAGATGCTGCAGATGGACAGGAGAACCCGAGTGCAACATGGTTGGGGCGGAAAGCAGGCAGCAGGTTTCCAAGAAAAGGATGGAAAAGAAAGGAAAATTTTATCGGATCTGCTTGGCCATTTTGAGAGGAGTTTTAGAGTTATGTCTGAAAGTCTGTAGCTGTGCTAGTGACTGGATGTCTTTAACACATAATCAAGAAATCTGCCTAGAATCCAGAATACATCAAGTATCTGCACGAAGATAAACAACAGAAAAACTGGCAAAGGACTTGAATAGAAACTCACAAAAGAGGAAATCCAAACTGAGGGGTGGGGGGATGTCCATCTTCAATGGTAATCAAGAAATTACAAATTAAATCTATAATGAGGTGCCATCACAAAACTGACAAAACTAAGTGTTCAGGGGAAGTAACAGAACCTCTCACACACCACCGGTCAGAGAGTCAAATGGTAGCACCCCATGGAAAACAGTCTGGCATAATACACATTGCCCAGCAATTCCACTTCCAGGTGTCCATCCCAGAAAAAGGTATGTACATATGCTTACTTATGACCGAACTCACATATTTATACTTGTATGAGAATATAATCACTGAACGTCTTCTTGAATGTAAGTAACACAAGGGCAGGGATGTTGGCTCTTCCATTTACTCTTGTGCCTGGTACTGTGAATCAGATTAGTTACTCAAGAAATGATTGTGGGATCATTAAAACACGAATTCAAAAAGACATATGCACCCCTATGTTTACTGCAGCATTATTTACAATAGCCAAATTATGGACGCAATCTAAGTGCCCACTGCTAGATGAATGGGTAAAGAAGATGTGGTACATATACACAATGGTATATTATTCAGCCGTAAAAAGAATGAAATCTCGCAACAACATGGATGGACCTAGAGGGTATAATGCTAATGAAATAAGTCAGAGAAAGACAAAAACCATATGATTTCACTCATACGTGGAATTTAAGAAACAAAACAAATGAGCAAAGAAAAAAGAGGCAAACCAAAACAAAAAACAGACTCTTAACTATAGAGAACAGATGGTCACCAGAGGAGAGATGGGTGGGAGGATGGGTGAAATAGGTGAAGGGGATTAAGAGTACACTTATCCTGATGAGCACTGAGTAATGTATAGAATTACTGAATCACTATATTGTATACCTCAAACTAATATAACATGATACATCAGTTATACTAGAATTAAAATTTTTAAAAAAAGGAAAAAAGAGAAACATCCTACTTAAAGTTTCCTCAGAACTGTTTTCATACAATAGCTTTAGCATTTAATAAGACGATCCTATTATATATGGATGATTTTTTTCCTACTCATTTGCTCTACTACAATAAATAAATTACCAATAGGAAATGTGAGTTGCTTTCCAGGGTTGAATGCTACCTGTTCATGGTATTTGGTTTGCTTGATACAGCAACAGAAAATTTAGCAAAAACATTTTTAGAAAGGACAGAAAGTAAAAGTTTACAGACCTGTGAAAAATGTTCTGCCATACTAGAACAGAAATGCCAGTTTTGGTATAAAAACACAAATATTAAAATAAGTATAATACTCAAAGCTGCAAGACTGTATGTAATGAGACAGACCCTCTCATAGATCAGGTGTGTAAATATAAGATGATATACAGGTGCATAAACTGCCCAATGTTTCTGGAAAGCAATTAGGCAGCATCTGTTGAGTCTTAAAAATACAGATATCCTCTGACAGTAAAAACTAGTATAATTCCAGTTCTAAGACTACGCCAAAAATATAACTGAAAAAAGTTGAGATAAGATTTATTTACAAACTCGTCATGAATTATGAAGTAACGTAAGAGATGTAAAACACCCAAAATGAGCAATAATGGGATAATGGTTAAATATTCTTTTGGGACATCCATAATACAAGTTAAAATGTGAGATTTTCAAAGAATTGATGATACCACAGGAAAATGCTGATGATCTAAATGCTAAGTAAAAATGGCAGAATACAGAACTGTATGAGGTATGATCTCAATTCTATCAAATATATGTGTGGGTGTATAATACACACAGAATACAATAATTCTTATGGCAGAATAGACTACAAATATACTTTATGTTAAAAGAAGGGATTTTGGGGCACCTGGGAGGCTCAGTCGGTGAAGCATCTGCCTTTGGCTCAGGTCATGATCCCAGGGTCCTGGGATCGAGCCCCGTATCGGGCTCCCTGCTCAGCGGGGAGCCTGCTTCTCCCTCTCCCTCTGCCCCTCCCCCCTGCTTGTGCTTTCTCTCTCTGTCAAATAAATAAAACCTTTAAAAAAAGAAAAAAGAAGGGATTTTAACTTTTGTAGTTTTTGTCAAGGTTTGTTCAACATTTGCTGCTTTGATACTTAAAAAGAACCAGAATATCTCCATTTACACTTACCAGATCAATATTTTGCATTATATCCTGAAATGAAGGATGAGTTCGAAACTGTTCAAAGAGATCTCGTTTGTAAAGCAGTGCGTACACCAAGTTTGGATTGTGGTGAAGAGAATTTGTCAGGCAGGAATTGATGATCTCTAACATCATTCGAATCACTTCTTCGATGACATTCAGGTCTTGTGCCTAATAAAGAAAGAAAAGCCACACACATAGTGTTTTTCTCCTTAACACGGAGTTAATCAGAACAAGAGTAACTGCTTTAAAGTTATAACATTAGGGATGCCTGGGTGGCTCAGTCGGTTAACCATCTGCCTTTGGCTCAGGTCATGATCCCAGGGTCCTGGGATCGAGTCCTGCACTGGGCTCCCTGCTCAGGGGGGAAGTCTGCTTCACCCTCTCCCTCTGCTCCTCCTGTTTGTGCTCCCTCTCTTTCTGACAAATAAATAAAAATCTTAAAAAAAAATAAAATTATAACATTGAAAAGATAATGCAAAAGAACCCTTCTAGATGACTTTTGTCAAGAATCTTTAGAATTAGGTTTATCACTTACTATAAAGTATTTGAGTAAAAATCTTTTAAACTCAGATGGTCACAGTTAGGAACTGAACATAATCAATTACAAACTTGCCAATCTGGAAGGAAATTTGGGGCTTCCTCAGCCCCTCACTTACTAGATCCTTACTGACCTTCTCATCAGTGGCATCACCCTAAATCATGAGACTTCCACAGTGTAAAGTGGTGGTTGGGTCTTACCAAGTCCAAGAAAAGTGCCTAATTCAGAACATGACCTCACTTCTCTACACTGTCATTTCAATCTTTCTGTTTACAGATAAATAGCCTATTGTTTTGTCTCTTTTTCCTCAGTCAACAGTCTATGGGAATCTAAACATGAAATAGTTACAAGACAGCAAAAACAATCAACAAATCTCTTGGAAGAAAGAACAACGGAAAGAGCAAAAATACAGGTAAATATAAGACTTTCCTTTTCCTCTTGAGTTTTCTAAATTATGTTTCAAAGTTGTAGCAAAAAATTGTAACATTGTCTTATGTGGTTCTCAACATATATAAGGGAATATATAAGGCAATTATATTATAAACCAGGGAGGGCAAAGGGATGTAAAGACAGAAAAGGTTTCTACTTTTCTCTTGAAATGTTAAATGTCAACAATACTAGATTGTGACAAGTCATGCATGTATACTGTTTAGAGCAAATCTACACAGAGAGGCACATAAAAATACTATACATACATCAAAATGGAATTCTAAAAAACTGTTCAAGTATATATAGGAAGGCAGAAAGACAAGACAGACATATTAAAAAGAGGGAACAAGGGGCGCCTGGGTGGCTCAGTTGGTTAAGCGACTGCCTTCGGCTCAGGTCATGATCCTGGAGTTCCAGGATCAAGTCCCGCATCGGGCTTCCTGCTCAGCGGGGAGTCTGCTTCTCCCTCTGACCCTCCTCCCTCTCATGCTCTCTGTCTCTCATTCTCTGTCTCTCAAATAAATAAATAAAATCTTTAGAAAAAAAAAAAAAGAGGGAACAAAGAGAAAAGAGTAAAATAGCAGAATCAAGCTTTAACATATCTATCAATAATTACATTAATTGCAAATGTTCTAAACAATTAAAATCAAAGATTGACAGAGTGGATAAAAAACATAAGACCCAACTATATGCTACCTATAAGAAATTTCAAATAGAACTCACTTCAAATATAGTTAGGTTGAAAACAAAAGGATGGAAAATGATATACCATGTAAATATTAATTTAAAAAATTAATCTATTATTGACAGATGACAGTGACAGATAATCTACCTCAAAGACTGTATGACCCACAAAGTAAAAAATATTTACTATCTGTTCCAGCAAATAAAAAGCTATGCTTATTCCCACACAATTTATCTCAGCCCATACAATGTATACAGAGTACAATGTCCAGCATTCAACCAAAATGTATGAGACAAACAAACAAGTAAAAACAACCCACACCCAAGAGACAAAGTAATCTGCAGTATCAGATTGATACAAAGATAGTAAAAATATCAAACAAATTTAAATGAACTATGATTTACAAAATCTACTATGAATCTACATATGTTTGGACTGATGGGGAATTTCAGTGGAGTTGAAAACTATAAGAAAGTGATAAATGTAAATGCCAGAATTTAAAAGATACATGGTATTAGTAAAGAACACCTAGAGGGGTTCAACAGTGGACTTAACAGAGTCTTGAAGACGTAATGGCTGAGCATTAAAATAATGAAAGAATCGAACAATGGTCCAAGAAGCTCAGAGAATATCCTCCAAACCCACCCAAAACAAAACAAAATAAAAACACACATGTAGACACATCATCTTAAACCTTGAAAACCAAAGACAAAGAGAAAATCTTGAAGGCAGCCAGAGAGGGGAAAACCCAGGAAATACGGAGACATAAAGATCAGAATTATGGTAGACGGCTCAAGAGAAACTATGCAAGCCGATCTAAAGGGAGTGGCGCCATTATAGTGCTGAAAAGCGGTCAAGCCACCCCTTGGTCACATCTGACAGGAAAAAAAAAAATTAAAAATAAAGTTGCTCAAAGATACCTTAAAGCGGAAACCCTGAGCCCCACTTTTTGAGCCAACTCCTCCTGGAACCACATTTCTAATTTGGCTGGTACTTTGGACAGAGCAATGAAGCGTCCAGGCTCTGGCTCTCAGTAAGGCGGGCCCCTACAGCTTTCCCTCCTCTGTGGAGAGGGCAGTATGCATTAAGCTGAAAAGCTACTTTCCAAATGTGAGGAAGGGGTTAGACTGCTGCTTCAGAACTGTGGAATTATTTGGAATGTTTTACAAATGGTCGCTACATCAACAACAAAAAAGATAATTATAAAATGTGTACATTACAACATGCTTTTAAAGACACTTTGCTTTGTGCTCACATTCCCTTAGACACTGTTCCCAAAGGTGCTCAGCCTCAAGCCCAACTGGAATCTCTAGGGAGAGGCAGAGACAGTTTGGCAAAAAAGACACAGGGGTTGGGGTAGGAGAGGCGGCAAAAGGAGAAAGCAGCCTTCCAGTTAAGAGATCAGCCCTCGGTTTCAAGGCCGCTTTGGGCAGGCTGGAGTGGAGTCGGGGGGTCACGGGAGGAGCAGCGGCAGGGCCGGACTGGGGTGCTTGAGATCTCATTCAGGTCAAGCAGAGTCTGGTCCAGCATCCTTTGTGTACAGAGGGGCTCCTCTTTGGTGCATTTCAGCTTATCTTCCAAATCATCAATTGTCTTCTCCAGCTTGGCTACCAGTCTCTCAGCAAACTCAGCACAGGTCTCTGCCTCCTTGAGTTTATCCACGAGAATCTTTATCTCTTCCTCATCTTTGTCTTCCTTCTCAGAGTGCTTTTCTTCAGCAGCCCTCAGACACTTCAGGTTCTGGCCCATCTGTCTGATCTGCTCATCCATGTCCCAGCAACGGGACTCTGCCAGCTCAGCTCGTTCCTCTGGGCATTCTGAGTCCTCCTCAATAATCATCAACTTCTGAGCCACCTCTTCATATTTCTGATCTGCCTCTTCTGCAATGTGCTTGGCCTCATTAAGTTGGATTTCCTGGAGTTCCATCTGTACTTCATCTTCTAAGGCTTGGTTCTCAATAACCTCCATACCTCTCTCACACTCACCAGCGGCTTTCTCTGCTTCCTCCAGCTTTTGCAGGTGCTCCTGGGCACAGTCCGGCTGGATCCTATGGTTCAAGGAGGCCGCCTCGGCCTCGGCCTGCTTCCGGGCCCGCCTTTCCCCCTCACCTTCCTGCTGCAGGTGCTCGGCCCTCTCCTCTTCGTCATCTTGCGGCTCCTCCTCCTCCTCCTCTTGCTGCCACAGAACTTGGATCCTGCGCTTCACCGCCTCGATGGTGGTGATCCCGGTCACAGTGCCCACCCAGCCCCTGCTCGCGCTTGGCTTCCTGCCTCCTCCACTGGGCACTGCAGCCGCTTCTCCGACATTTTTATTTTTAATCATTCTGAAAGAAAACTGATTTCAAAAGCAAAATAGTAGCAATGTATTATTGGTTTACGGCATATGTAAAATGTATTCTCCTACTGACGGGCATCCAATTTATTTGTTTCCTCGTTTCTATGAGCAAGGATGCAATAAGCATGTTGGTAGATCTGTCCTTCTATTTCTCTGGGATAGATTCCAGGAGAGGCATTGGTGAAAATACTGGATTTGTATTGTTAATAGATGTTGCCAGATCGTTGCCTAAAGAGCAATGACAACACATGTATACTGACAATGTAGGAAGGCTCTTGCCCTCATTCTCACCCAAATGTATAGTTATTCCATTTAACACTCACTGTCTGAGAGATTCATCACTTCTGAATGGTTATGTCAAAATTTCTGAAAATGAGAAAGGATTTATCAATTCCTCCAAGTGATTCATATATTCAGAGTAACTCTAGGTTTCACAATTGCCATCTTTTAAAATATATTTTTTATCATGATCTACTGTTTCTCTTAATCCATGTTGTTTATTCAAGTGTATGTTTTACTGATACTGCTATACCATCTTCATTTTTTTTTTTTTAGCATTTGCCAGGTATATCTATAATCTTCAAGCCTTCAATTTTCAAACTTTCTGTGTTACTGAAAACATATATAGTTCAAAGCAACTATATGGCTAGGTTTTATAATTTGTAGCTCTAACCTGATAGAATTTTAAGTGAGTTTGATTCACTTACATTTGTTATTGCTGGTACATTTCCATTTATTCCTACCATCATGTTTTGTGACTTTTAAATCAGTTACCTATTGCTGTGTAACAAACTACTCCAAAGCTTAGCAACTTAGAACAGCAATAACCATTTGTCCTGCTAATAATTTGGGCCAGGCTTGATGGGGCCAGCAGGTCTCTGCTCCGCATGGCTTCACATGGAGATGCTCAACTGGAGGAGAGAGGATCTCCCGGTATGATAGCTCGCATGGCTGGCAAGTTGGTGCTGGCTTGTGAGGAAAAGGGTGGGGGGCACAGCTAGGGTGTGGGGATTCTCAGGGTCTTTGATTCTTCTGCACATGGTCTCTTCTGGATGGCAAGAACTTCTTCACAGCATGAAGGTTCCAACAGATCTAATTATCTATTATCAAATTTTGGTTAATTTTAATTCGCAAGGAAAACTATCCCAATAATTATAATTTGCAAGTTATTTGAATCTTTAAGTTGCTACCACGACTGAATCGGATTCTGGTGCAGGTACATACTATGAATGACAATAGGCAAATGAAATCCTTTACACTAAAAAGCATTATTAAATGGGTAATAATCACTACTTGTAAAAAGATGAAAAATTACCATGAATTTGATTAGAGTTTCTTTACAATTACAAAATCGTCTAATTATCAGTATTTAAACAGACCTAAATGTTATCTAATCACATCACCATTTGGGTGTCAGAGTTTCAAATGGTATTTAAAGAAGGTTGCTATTTGATTTTTTTTCCCCATGAAGATTAAATGAGGTAGCATTTGTAAGGTCCTTAAAATAGTGTGTAACACACAATAAGTACCATGTGAGTGTTTTTTCAAACAATCTATCTGAAAGAAAAAAAATCATTTTAATCTTAGACATTATCATAAGAACAAAAAGATAAATGCCTTTCTTTTTTTTTTTTTTTAAGATTTTATTTATTTATTTGACAGAGAGAGACACAGCGAGAGAGGGAACACAAGCAGGGGGAGTGGGAGAGGGAGAAGCAGGCTTCCCACAGAGCAGGGAGACCTATGTGGGGCTCGATCCCAGGACCCTGGGATCATGATCTGAGCCGAAGGCAGACGCTTAACGACTGAGCCACCCAGGCGCCCCGATAAATGCCTTTCTAAAGCTGATAAATTAAAATTCAATTACTGTAACTACAAAGAACTTAGAAATCACACTTCTTAGTGTTAAATATAAGCCCCAGATCCCACTTCCATTAATTTACAAAACTGGTCCCTGAGAGGAGATGTATAGAAAAGCTGGCTTACATTTATGGAATAATACAAGGTTTTACAAAAAGACATGTTTTAAAAACCAACCATGTTTCCTCTGTATTGTGTCAAAATGAGCTGTCAGAGATAAAATCTGATGGCTCACTGGTAGAGCAGCAAAATACGTGGAGAATATCACGTCTTTTTCATTCATGTTTTTTTTTTTTCTTTTTTGTACATACAGCTTCCATTCCAGAAATGGATCCCAGATCAGACTTTCTTTTCAAAAAAAAGAAAAAAGAAAAAAAATCCTTATTTTGTGATAGAAAATCTCAAATGTTAAAACAAGTATCCTAAAAAAACGGTCCTTGGGCGCCTGGGTGGCTCAGTTGGTTAAGCGACTGCCTTCGGCTCAGGTCATGATCCCAGGGTCCTGGGATCGAGTCCCACATCGGGCTCCCGGCTCAGCGGGAAGCCTGCTTCTCCCTCTCCCACTCCCCTTGCTTGTGTTCCTGCTCTCGCTGTCTCTGTCAAATAAATAAATAAAATCTTTAAAAAAAAAAAAAAAAACGGTCCTATTTTCAGCTGCTGCTGGTCTTTGTCCACGTTGGTAATGACCACTACACAAGTTCTGTGCTAAGCTGTGGTTTCATGTCTAACAGACAAGCTGGCAGTCACGGGAGTATCTTACCCTGTCAACAGTACTCAGAGCTGCCTCATTATATAAACTTCCTTTTCCTTTTAAGAGGGAATTTATACAGTTAAATAGTTTCAAATCATTTATTTTTAGTTTCCTTAAGAGAAGCATATGTATCTTGTTTGTATTAGTTTTGGGGGGATTCCAAGAGAGTTGTCTAAATTTCCTGCATTTTCAGCAGAAAATAAAACCTTCAATAAAATTAATGCGACTTTGCCAAAGTGGGGAAGAAGGGGGAGGAAACGCACAGGCAAGCCTCTTTTTAAAGTTAATGTGCAAATGGCCTTCAAAGCCAATCATTTGGTGATAGACTCTTGTTATCTTTATGTTGTTAATTTACTGGCACACATACTAAAAAGCTTTGTGACCATGTTATTTCTAGCCAGAACTGGATTTGTCCCCAAATATCAAGTTTCTGATAGCAAGAACTAGCTTTATATTACATGCAAAACCACAGCTGAAGACTAAATCCTGTGACCAGAGGAGACAATGTGTAACCTTAATAATGTGGGGGCTGAGAGAAGGGGGAGGGGGTGGGGGAAGGCAGAGTTATGGCACCAACGTTCTTGCGTGGGGATGTAAAAACGATCTGGTCTTTTTCTTCATTCCTTGGACAGGGTTTGAACACGGCCCACAAACCTAAACTAGAAGCCTGGGAAGTATGTTATTGAAAACATGCTTACTGGTGGCAGGAAGGCAAGAGAATGGTGGCTGCTTGGGGACACTGGCTAACTTTCCAAGTTTTTCCATACTTGGAAAACACCCATAGAACTCACAAAAAAGGAATGTTCTGATGGAATCCAACTCAGTTGCAGCTCCCAACAATCACATTACCTTAGTAGGCTACCCACACTGGGCACAAAGTGGGATGCAGGGCAGTACCTTCTCCTACTTCCTCCCAGGCCCTCCTATTGGTAGAGAATGAGCATATATCCGAGCCTCGAGTTTTTTGTTTCGTTTTTTTAAAATTTAATGTTTTGCCTTAAGAATTAGTGTTCATTTCCATTCTTCTTCAAAATATATTGGTGTTTTATTATAATAAGAACTACTCTTTCACATCCTATGAAAAATAAAATCTGAGTAAAATAACTCTCTAGAAGATGTATCTTTTTTTATAATGGCTTTGACTCTCCCTCACCCCATCAGAAAGAGAAGAGCCCCCCATTACAGTCTCAGCTCTGCCAATAATGAGCTGTGTGACCTTTGCTAAGTCACTTCACCTGAGTAGAAGTTATTTTTAAGTCTCACCTTCCATAAAGACTGTAGAAAATGCTGAATTTATTTATTTATTTATTTATTTTTAAAGGATTTTATTTATTTATTTGAGAGAGAGAGAATGAGAGAGAGCACATGAGAGGGGGGAGGGTCAGAGGGAGAAGCACACTCCCTACTGAGCAGGGAGCCTAATGCGGGACTCGATCCAGGGACTCCAGGATCATGACCTGAGCCGAAGGCAGTCGCTTAACCAACTGAGCCACCCAGGTGCCCGAAAATGCTGAATTTAGAACGCAAATTTCATTAGAGTAACCAAACATGTAATTAATGTAGAAAAAGCTTTAGGATGACCTCAAACTTCAGTAAAATCCAGAATTTAGATTACCCTAGCACCTTGAACTGAGTCACTGTTAGTTTAGAAGGGAAAAACACTCAACAACCTTTGAGAGTAAAAATGTAAAAGGAGAAGTTTGAAAATAATCATTCTCTAAACCAAGGAACCTACTGGTTCTTCTAGAATGCATTAAATTTCAAGGCTTATTATCTTTGATATTGTTAATGCACAAAAGGGAAATAATCTCTATACCTGGGTTCCCTTTTTTCATTCCTTCTCTGGAAGAAGAGTCAGTGGTGCTAAGAATCACAGGAGAGTTACAGACCAGTTAAGGAAAAAAGGAAAAACAGAGGTAGCTGCACATCAGTGGAGAGAAGCTCTAGATTGGGTGCTAGTCCCAGTTTTGCCATAGACTGGACAAGTCGCTGTCTGAGCCTCAGTCCCTTCAAATGTAAAATAAATGGGCTCTCTGGGGTGATGCAGGGAAGCATTCTAAGTGACCCAGACTGGCTTCTGCTTCGGATATGCAGAGACTGTCCTCTCTTACTCTACCAGGGAGAAAAAGCCAGATAATTTAATAAATCATAAGTCTTCCTAGGAAGACCATCAGAGAATGATTTTGGAAGGCAATCAAGTGAAATGAATTCTCTAGAGGGACCAGCCCCTCTAAAGAGAGATGGAGCACAGATATGCTCTTGCTTTTGGCAGAGCACAGGAGGAAGACCCGGTCTCCACGGAAGTTGACAGAAAGAAATCAGATAAGATTTCAATAAATTCTTAAAGGCTAAGTGTGGTCTAATGTGTCAGTCTGGAAAGCTGGAGCCCCAGATACAGGGGGGTTTGCACTCACTGGAAAGCTCTTTTCTACCAGCCTTCCCCTCGTCGCGAGAAAGATACGGTGTGGAGAAGGGGAAAGAGGGAAAAAGCCCTCTATCGGACCCTGCTTCCCAGAGCCTCCTCTCATACTAAAGCAAAAGCCTTAAGCTACTGGGGCAGCAAACTCTATTGGCCCAGAGCACCAGGAAACTTCCATTGCTTCTAGGGGAGAAGTAGATACATAACCCATCTGCCTCTGAATGCAAAGCAGGAAACTCACGTCCAGGACACAGGCAGAGATCTGTTCTTGCTGGTGGAGGGACTGAGCAAAAACCCTCTAACATTGGGGGTTAGGGCAGGAAACCATATTGGGCGCAGAATCCTATACCTGGATCCTATGCTACCACTGGGGAAGGGGCAGGAACCTCTCACTCAAGGCCAACCACAGACACAGAGCTGCTAAGATGAGGAGGGACAGAGATGCTGAGAAAGCGCCACTTCTAAGACCCAGGCACACACAGGGACTCCCTAAGAAAGAGGCTGGACCAGGACAACAGAAATACCCCTTCTCTGACTCCACTGTAGGGACTGCTGAAAGCAGAGGTTGGTAAAGCAACACTGAACAGAACCCAGGCCCCACTCTTCAGGCACAGGCAATAACCACTAGGAAATGTCAAGCTAGTAGTGTTCTAAAGACAAAACCCAAACCCAGCTCCAGTCCTAACCAGAATGAGCCAACTCCTCATCAGCAGAGGTGTGCCCATTTATAGGCATACTTTCCATTCCAGTCTCTACTGTCTTATACATAATGTCTGGTATTTAAAAGAAAACTAAGACACATAAAATAAATCATATGTTCCTAAGTAACATAAGGTGTATGATGTGGTAGGTGCTGGAGACAGAGCAGTGACCCACACATGCCCATACCTTCACATGGGTTATCATTTAGAGGAGATTCACCCTGGGGGGTACAGGCACCATGGGAGCACTTGGGGGTCTTGGGGAGAAAGGGGAGAAGAAGTATAGCAGAGTGGTTAGGAACACAAGCTTTGGAGTCAGGCCTGGATTTGAGCCCCAGCTTTAGCATTTACTAGCTATGTGTCCTTTGGGCCTCAGCTTTTTCATCTGAAAAATTAGAATATTACCTATTTTATAGGATATGATTAAATAATATATTTTAAAATCTGCTGTCCTGCTTAGCAGATATAAAGTGCTCATTACATGGTAGTTACTGTGATTACTTATTATTAACAGGCAGAGACCTGTCTGAGTTTGTGGGGAGGTAAAAGGCAGAAGGAAGTGCACGCACAGAAAGCCTAACAGTGAAGTGGAACATGCTACAGGGAGGAAATCCAGTTTGGCTAGAATGTCAAATGTGGGTGGGTGGGTGGGTGACAAGAGGTGGAACCAGATCAAACAGGTCTCACAGGTCAAGTCAGATGAGTGCCAGACTTCCCTTAGCACAAAGAGGGCCTTCGGGGCTCCTTCTACTTCAGAAACACCCAAAAAGAGAAGAAAAAACCACTTCCAGCTAAAATGCAGCACTGGAGAACAGAAGATGAAACAATTCTGGAAAGGTCCAGGAAGTGCATTTCGAAAGCCTATAGAGGCAGACATTTGGGCATATGACTTGCTACCCACAGAGCAAAGGGCACAAGAAACGGGAAAGGGAGAGTAGAAATTGAAACTCAGGGGTGAACTCTGGAACTACCATCCAAAATTTTGAAAAAGGACAATAGGCTGACATTTTCTAACAGAACAATACATAGTACAAAGCTATATGAGGTAATATATTAGAAATGGCACCATTCATAGAAAGAAAAAACAGTGAGAGACAGAACCCAGAAATGCATCCAAGGATGTGTGGGAATACAGTAAATTATACAGACTGAATTTCTTACCAGAGGAGACAAATCAGTGAATCATTGCTACTGGGCTGAGTAATAATTAAATAGAAAAAATGTAAAGGCTAGATCTCTAATTAATTCCTTCAACAAAAAGAATTCTAGAAGATTAAAAGGTTAAGAAATAAACTTCTGGGGGTTAGAAAAAAATACAGGTTAAATATTTTCATCCTTTTGACCCAGGGATGGGGTAAGAGAGGAAGGGAGGTTTTTCAACGTTTTAGAAAAGAATCTAGAGTCTCTAAAGGTAAAAAACACAGAGTTTTGAATACATGAAAATTCTAAGTCTTTTGAAGTGAAAAAAGGAGCCTCATAAATGGAGAAGAGACTAATAGCAACTAAGAAAAATATTAACAACATATTCAGGAAGAGCAAAACCACATGAAGAAATTCTACAAATCAGTAAGAAAAATATAAACAGCCAGTGGCTTGGTGCTAATCAGTGACAGAGATGCAACCAGAGTTGTTCTTAACAGAAGAACGCACGGCTTCAGAGTCATTCATAAGTACACAAGTAATATCGAGAAAGCAAACAAAATCAGTTCAAAAAAAGCAGGACAGAAGACAAAAAAACAAAAAAAAAAAACCCTAAATAAATAAATAAATCAGAAAATAGAGTAAACCCATAAGAGATAGGTAAATAAATACATTTGTCTCTTTTAAAAACAACAAGCAGGCAACATGCTAATCAGGAAAAGAGGGAAAAACACACATATAAAACATTAGGGAAGGGAAAAGGAATATAACTATGGATATGGAAAACATTTCAATGAAAATTCTCTGTATAATTCTCTAAGAAAACTGACAATCTGTGATAAAAATGCAAAAACTCAAAACACTAATATATTAGTGAGGTTGAAGGAAAACAAAAACTCTAATGAAATGTTAGTGGGAACCCAAAATGATACAACCTCACTGGAAGAACATTTGGCAATACATAACAAATGACATGTGCATATGCACTCTGACTCAGGAATCCCAGTTTAGAAGGCAACTTGCACAATTATGAGACTGTATGCACAAGGTTAGTCATGATAGCATTTGTAAATAATGAAAGGAAACAAAATGTCCATCAGTAAACTACGGTATCTCCACATAATACCATGCAGGCAGGAAAAGCAATGGAGAGGTCTCTACACTAATATGGAGTGATCTCTGGGAGATACTGTGAATACAGAAAGGTGCAAAAACAGTACACACTGTGTCATCTTTTGGGTAAGACAGGACCTGGGGAAGAGTCTGTGAGAGAGAGAGAGAGTGTGTGTGTGTGTGTGTGTGTGTGTATGCAAAAAGATCCTGGAAGGATAGACTAAAAATAATAAAAGGGTGCCTGGGTGGCTCAACTGGTTGAGCATCTGACTCTTGGTTTTGGCCCATAGGTTTTGATCTTATGGGTTGTGGAATCAAGCCCTGAGTTGGGCTCCTCCCTCAGCGGGGAGTCTGCTTGAGAGATTCTTTCCCTCTGCCCCTACCCCCCTCTCTCTGTCTCTAAAAATAGGCGAATAAATCTTTAAAAAATAAAAATAATAAAGAAAATAACAGTTATCTACAGAGGAAGGGAGGAAATAAGGAAGAGGAAATAGGGATGGAAGCAAGAGCTTTCTGTGTATATCCTGTTACACAGTTTTAACTTTGGAAATAAACATTTTACATAGTCCAAAATAAAGCCAAATTGAGACTTAAAAAGAATTCTCTAAAACTTGACAATAAACTGGAACAACTTATCAGAATTCTGACATAATGATACAGACAAAAGTACTTAATTTCTGTGTCTTTGAAATACGGTATTATTTTGACTGTACATAAATATAATCTTAGTAGAATACTAAGTAGAATGTATTCTAAGGACAAACAGAAATGAAATCTCATACTTAATGGTCTAATTTTTAGGAGTCATATTGGTGACAGTATTTTCAAGCTACTTATTACCTAATGCAAGTAAATAGGTTAAGGTTTTTTACGAATCAAGGTTTTCAGTGTAAGAGAGGAAACAGAAACATAAAACCAAATAAAAAAGGAAAGCTAAAAACTTGTAATGTCAAATATGAATTTAAAATTGTAAACATGATTTTTGTTTTAAAAATATGTATTTTCTAATACAGTCCACTGAAAAGGTCTAGTAATAATAACCAAACAGCAATGAGAGTACCAGCTGTCAGATTATATCCTCTAAACACCATTTGTGACCAAAAAAACAAGCAAACATACAAAGAAAGAAAACAACGCAAGTCTCCTCGAAAGGATGACTGGCACCAGGTCTGTGGCAGAATGTACACAAGATTAGCTGGGACATCTTGCTCTAGAAATCAAGAAAGCTTGCAATGACTAGTGGATTGTGTTAAAGGGACACAGAAGTCAACATGATGTGTTAACCCAGTGACCAAAGATAAAACTTCAAAGAGCTGAACTTCAAATATAATGAGATTTCTGGCAGGTGGATTATGTTTTAGACCAACTCTCCTACCTGAGAACAGTTATAAAAGCTAGACATGTGTAGGACACCTGGGTGGCTCATTCAGCCAAGCGGACAACTCTTGATTTCGGCTTGGGTCATAATCTCAGGGTCCTGGGATTGGGCCCTGCGCTGGGCTCCGTGCTCAGTGGTTAGTCTGCTTCAGGATTTCTCTCCCTCTCCCTAAGCCCCTCTTCCTGCTTGTGCTCATTCTCTCTCTCAAATAAATAAATCTTAAAAAAAAAAAAGTTAGACATTAATATATACATATGTGCACATGCATACACTGTTTAATGGCCTCAGAAAGCTATCAAGGTAGTAAAAAAAATTGTAGAT
The DNA here is from genome assembly GCF_002201575.2 of Neomonachus schauinslandi. Classification (NCBI taxonomy): domain Eukaryota; kingdom Metazoa; phylum Chordata; class Mammalia; order Carnivora; family Phocidae; genus Neomonachus; species Neomonachus schauinslandi. Next base: position 24,987,677 of record NC_058416.1, on the reverse strand, counting down.
CCAAGATTTGGGAAGACAGGAAAGTCTAGAGAGGTAAGCCTGGCATTTAAACCACTTTTCCCTTAAAGATGTTTACTAAAGTATAGCTGAGGGCCTCAGAAACTGAGTAGGTAGGGAATCTTAGCAAAAGGTTTGATGGGCTCACAGGAGTTAAAGGTGGAAAGGGCAAATATCGGAATTCAGGATCTGTCAAAAAAGAGGGACCCAGGTAATTCCTTCAGGATTTTATGTGGAAGTCCAAGAGGTACACCTGAGTTGTACAGGTGAAGAAGAAATAGACCATCCCTAAGAGAGACTCACATACAGGTTTGAAGCATCTCAATCAAACTGGATTAAGTCAATCTGGGTGTAATATCATCCCTAGCCTAGGCAGTTGCCACAAGCAAAAAATCCTCTCTGGAGAAAGATAACATCATCCAGGGCCTCAAATTATCTCCATCATTCTTCATATAAAATGTCTGGCACTCAATAAAAATAACCAGGTACATTAAAAGATAAGACCACGTAACTGAAAGACAAGAGAAACAATAGACAATAGAAACAGGCCCACAGGGAAACATCAAACACATGCTTTAAAATAATTATGCTTAACAAGTTCGAGGACAAGACTGAAAATTTTGGCAGAGAACTGTAAGCTACAAAAAAGAACTCCATGAAAAAATCTAGAAGTTAAAAATACAATAACTAATTAAGAACTTAATGGATGGCTTAAAGAGCATATGAGACATAACTGCAGAGAAAATCAGTAAAGTAGAAAACAGTTGATAAGAAAACATCCAGAATAAAGAGAAAGGAACAGACACAGTATTTTAGAGATTGACACTAGCTGAGAAATACAATAGGTGACAAATTCAAGAAGCATTACGAACCCTAAGCAGGATAAATCTGACAAAAACCACTCTCAGTACATAACAGTAAAACTACTGAAAACCAAAGACAGAGCAATTTTACAAGCAGCCAAAGAAGGACACTCTGTGATAATCCTTCTATGTACTTAAGATTTGCACACTTTTCTGTATGTGTATAATATTTCACAAAAAAGTTTTTTAAAAGAATGTAATGAGTTCAAACTTAGTCATTATATAAAACTCCATGAGTTTAATAATGTAATCCTTTAAAAAATTAAAGAGGAAACTCTCACTTCCCAAACCCACCAATTCATTGGACGACATTATTAAGTAAATGGTCCACTATCTTCTAACTCTAAAAACTGGAGATTAAAAGGGAATAATTAAGCCTTTGACTTTCCTTTATGAACTGTATTTCAACTACCCTGTCTGGTGAAGCAACGTTCTTCTAGAAAAATTATAGCTAATGAATGTAGAAGGAAAAATAATGTTGAAAACAAAAATGTTGCAATTCTTAACTAATTGACTTATTTGGGCAACACTCATCAATGGTTAGAACTATGCTATGAAAAGGTGAAGTGGAACCTCACAGTGGAGAAATCAGGCTGTCCCCACCTGAAATCACCGATCAATCTTAGCCTCACTAAGAATAAGTAAGACAACCACACCTCCTAAAGTGTAGAGCAAACACTATCCCTATGAAGTAATCTTGCCAAGAAAGAAGAATATGAATCTACTCAAGCCTGTAAAGCTAACTTCCCTTTACAGTAAATATGAGGGAGAGAAGAAGTTAAACACTACCAGAGGAAGCCAAAAGACATTCTTGGGATGTGGAAGATTCTACAGGACAAATGGCCATTTCTGCAACGTAATAATGGTATGAGGGGAAGAAATGGGGTGCGGAGGGGTCGCTCTAAATTAAGAGAGACTTAATAGACATAACAGCCAAATATATGAATTTTTATTTAGGATTCTGATGTTAGCACTGCCGACAGCCTTATGAGACTGCTGGAGAGATCCGATTGTGTTGTGTATTAGATCACACCTAGGAAATATTGCTACTTTTGTTAGGTGTGATAATCATATGTGATTATGAAAGAAGATGTTATTTTTAGAGATACATACCAAGATATGGAAGACTAAAATTCCAATATTTACTCTGAAATACCACAGCAAAGAAGAAGGTTCAGATGAAAGATACATGACAAAATCTAATGGTTGGATCTAGATAGTTGGCATACTGGGGTTCATTAAATACCTTTTGCATTACATTTGAATTTTTGTCATAACAAATATTTTGTTAAATTGACAAACTGAATGAAAGGGAAACTTGTCTAGGTAAATACAAATTATTCGATTTGACCTATAAGCAAATTAAAAATGTGAAGAGAGTAACACACAAAAAAAGTGAACGACTTGTCAGAGATGAACTGTTGAAAAGGGGGGCTGTGCTCATCTAGTTTTTATTTTTTTTTAAGATTTTATTTATTAATTTGACACAGAGAGAGAGATAGTGAGAGAGAGAGCACATGCAGGGGGAGCAGCAGGCAGGCAGAGGGAGAGGGAGAAGCAGGCTCTCCGCTGAGCAGGGAGCCTGATGCGGGGCTTGATCCCAGGACCCTGGGATCATGACCCGAGCCGAAGGCAGCCGCTTAACCGACTGAGCCACCCAGGTGCCCTGTGCTCATCTAGTTTTATGAGTAACACCTTTATATTTTCAGGGAATATGTAATTACTATGCCCTTTAAGTTTTTATTTATTTTATTTTTTAAAGTTGTTTTTTTTTTTTTTTTTAAGAGAGTGAGTGCGTGAGCAGGGGATGGGGAGAGGAAGAAAGAGAATCTTGCCCAGCGCAGAGCCCAACTCAGGGCTCGATCTCATGACCCTGAGATCATGACCTGAGCTGAAATCAAGAGCTGGATGCTTAACTGACTGAGCCATGCAGGCGCCCCTGAAGATTTTTAAGTAATCTCTACACCCAACATGGGGCTTGGACTCACAACCCCGAGACCAACAGTCGCACTCTCCACTGTCTAAGCCAGCCAGGCGCCCCACACTTAAGCTTTTAAGTCAGGAAAAAAAAAGATAGTTTTTCATGCTTTCCTTAACTGAGGGTAGCATAACTGATTTCAAAGCATGGTAAAGTTAGCTCAAAAATGAAAACAAAAGCCAATGTCACTAAAATACTCAAAATATATACACATCAAAGTCAACACTGCTAAAAAAATTCTATAACCCAAGGAGCTTCAAGAACTCTAGAACTGTACAATACTAGGAAATCTATTGATGTAATCAGAGTAAATATTCAAAGGAGAAAAAAGTTACGGTTGTCCTGGTGGATTTTTAAAAGGAATTTGAGAAAAGTTAAATTAAAAAGTTGTTTGCTAAAGTAAGAGAAAGGGCCTTCATTTGAAAAATGCACAGTGAACACAAACACATAATTTACAAAAGGTAAAAACATTAAGATATGTTCACTTTTGCTAGTTTAAAAATACCCATGAAAATGATAATGCTATTCCTTTTTTTTTTTTGACATTTCACATTGACACAAATAACAAATCTAATTCCCAGTGTTGTCAAGAAGAAAGGAAATGGGATTCTCAACCGAGTCCTGACAGAAGTGTAATCTAACACAACTTGTCCAGGTTTCAGTGTATCAGTATATACTAAAAAAGTCTTTAAAAGTGCAAAGACTTTTCTGTGCCTGCAATTCTAATATTAGAAATTTATCCTAAGCAAATAAGACTGTGCTCAAGGATTTAGCCTTGTGGATGCTTACTGTATAATAATGAAAAATTCTCATTACCCCGAATTTGTTTTCTTTCGCAGCCATACCGAACTACCACAAGTTTAGCAGCTTACAACAATGCAAACTTATTATCTCACAGTTCCGAAGACATTCGGGTAGGTTTGGCTGGTTCCTCTGCCCTGGGTCTCATGAGGCCAAATTCAAGGCGTCAGCTGGGCGAGGCTCTTATCTGGAGGCTCTGGGGGAGAATTTATTTCCAAGTTCATTCAGGTTGGCAGAATTCAGTTCCTTCTGGCTGCAGAGCTGAGTTTCCTATTTTCTTGCTGGCTGTCAGCTGGAAGTCTCTGTTAGCAGCTTCAGGCTGCCTGCATCACATCGCCCCTTCCATCTTCAAACCGGCAATGGCGTGTCAAATCCCTCTCAGCTTTGAATCTCTCCGACTTCCCCTTTGGGCATATCTCTTGTACTTGAGCTGGAGAAGTTCTCTACTTTTAAGGGCTCATGTGTTTTGATTGGGTCCACCTAAATAAGCCAAACTAATCTCCTGATCTTAAGGTCCATAACCTTACTTACATCTGCTAAGTCCCTCTGGCTGTGTAACTTACCGTATCCACAGGTTCTGGGATTAGGACCTGGACACTTTTCAGAGGTCGTTACTCTACCACTATTACTCAAGCGTCATTACACCTGCCACAATCCCAAATGTCCAACAGTAGATGATTGTAGTACATCTGGACAATGGAATACCATGTAGTTAATCAAATGATGGAGGTCAGACAACTTAGAATGGACTGATAGAAGGGCAGACGTGAAGAGGTAGGTAATAAAGCAAGTTCAATAACATGTTAACTGTAGAGTCTAGGTGGTAGGTATATGGGTATTTCATTGTAAAAATTTCTCAACTTTTTTTATTGGAAAATTTTCATAATAAGATGTTGAGGAAAAAACAATTAGCCCAATGATCTTTCAAGCCCTACCCCCCATCAATGGTCTTCAAATGGCATTGGGTCAAAGTCTACGAGAATTCTAGCAAAGCAGCAGCAAATAAGCTTTTGCATAAGGTTTACAAGGAGACTAAGTTTCAAAAAGCATTAAATATCACTCCATTTTATTTTTCAGATGATTAGCAAAATTAAAATAGGAAAATAATAATATAGGGTACATTTTTTTAAACTGTTAATTTAAAAACCAAATTATATCTTATGCTTGAGGCATTTTTATTTTCAAAAAGGAAGTTCTCTCTAAAATAATTAACACATAAAACAAATGTCTCAATTTAATTATTTCTCAATAGGAGACAACAAACCCACCCCACAGTTTAAGAAAATTTGACAAAACAGGTTCTCAATTGTGACAAACAAAATATCAAATAACCACAGAAGACCATGATTTCACAAACAGTAACTGAGGGCCCACGTCGTGACCGGCAGCATTGACCGAAGCACTGAGAACAGGTAATGAGGATATAAAATTAGATGCAGTCCTTGACCTTTATTTCACCTTGGGAGTTATAAATCCTGTCTAATTTTGCAAGGCAGAAATTTCTCAAAAACACTTCTCTCAAGATACGTAAGGAATTTTACATAAAAACCTAACTTAGTATTTTCACTTGGAAATCATATTACGAATATAATTGAGGGATGCTGAACCTCAATCTAGACACCAAAAACCATTTTCATGGACTCAAATCAGGAGCAATTACTCTGTATCTTAAAGACTTCTCAGTTCTACGGAAACTTGGCCAGAGCTCCAGAAGAGGAGTACTGCCATAATAGTTAACAGCCCAGGCTTGGGGTCAACCTGACTGGCCTTGGATTCCCTGGCTCTACTATGTACTACTCATGTGACCTTGGGCAAGATTCTAAACCTGGACTTCTTTATCAGCACAACTGTTACAGTCGAGTGGCAACAAGACAGTGAATATAAAACACCCACCCCAACGCCTAACACGCAGTAGCAGTTACTAGCTGTAGCTCTTACTAGTAAAAGCAATAGTAATAATGAATGAAAGTTTCCTATTAGATACAGATGTGCTTCCAAGGTATACGAACTCTATCGGGCACTAAGACAAACAACTGTACTGCTTCTGACTTACGCTTTCATGTCTATTTAAAGAGAGGTGCCTCCATGATGTTGAAATTTGAATTCTAGAACATCTGAGTGCGTTGCAGTGAAATGTACTGAGCTAACTGTGAATCTGAGATCTTTAAGAACCTAAATGCCACTCTTATATTAAATGGCTAATTCCTTTAGGAAATGCTGTGATCAAAAAATTTCAAGTCTAATGCTGAAATATAGGTGACCCCTGATTGAAGACAGTTTGATTTGAAACCCACTGCATTATAACTATATTCCACATAATGTTCCGAAGTTGTATTTATGTTTGTCTAAGGACTGGGATCAGTGCCTACATTTTGCCCAAACTGCCAATGCTCACAATTCAGTCAAGGTCAGTAGCAATGAGGGTGACTCGGTCTTCTGCTACAATTAGAGCAACAGATCACTGAAAAAGTTGCCATGGAAACTGCCTATCGCCCAGCAATTACCATTCAAAAACTTTGGGAGGCAATTCTGTGTTAAATTTGCAATTTATTTCTTGTGGCAGAAACAAATTTTAAAAGCAGTTTGAAGGGTCCTCAGAGTAATGAAGAATGCTTACTACAAGAAGAGTTACTAAAATAAGATGTCTTTAGTCTGTCATTGGACATATATTTTCAAAAAGCCTCAAAGGTACCCAAAAGTATATAGAAACTCAGTTTTGATCTTACTATTGTCTGTGACATAAGGTCATAAAATACAAATTGTTCACTCACTTTAATCTATTTTCGGGGAATGGAACTTAACCTGTGACACTGACATGGATCTGACTTACAATGGCTCACCTCAGGATCAGGCTTAGCAATCAAAGAAGCCGTGAGTTGGGGCAGCCTCCATTTTGCTCTATAGTGCGGACTTCTTTGTAAAAGAAAGATGCCTAATTTTATTCTCTGGATAGTTTTTCCTGGAAAACAGTTTGGGGAAACAACTATCAATATGTAAAAGATAAAATCAAAATAGTATGGGAAAAACCCTAATGTAGCATAAAGGAAATCCTTTTTTAGAGGCAAAGAAAAAGTTGATACTCATATAGAAAGAGAAAAAAGCTATTAAAAGGAGTCTCTTCAGTCAAAATCTACTTGGCAAGAAGGAAGGTGATTCCCCCTTTTCTTATCTCCTGTTCTACTTCTTTAGTCTATTTGTATCAACTGGGAATAAGGAAACGATTTTGTTATCAGGAAGGTATGAAATGCAAGCAAAAGACATTTTAGGGTAATGAGAACAGTGTAACAAGAAAACTTTCAAGCCCAAGTCTTAGTATCAGTGGTAACAAAACTCAAACTCACTAGGTGGCATTTCTCTTAAAAGCACAGTGACAGTACCAGGAAGTAATATAAAGATGTAGCTTTCCTACAGTTTATAAACCATTCAGCGGCAATTTAGTGACAGTCCTCCTCAGCCAGCTGTTTCTAAGTAGGAGACGGGCAGTTTCAGTCCCAAGTCAGAGATGCTGTCAGACACGCACCAGCACAAGTGGGACGGGCTGTGCGTGCCAGCTCACCACGTGCGCATCCGTCACGGGCCCCGGCTGCAACACAAAGCCTTTGGTAGTGGACGCCATTCGCTTCACTTCCGCAAGGACGCGACTGTGCACAGCGGCAATTCCACAACAATCTCTACCTCATTTCATCAATAAAGCCAACGTTCACTCGAAATTTCCTGAATATCATCATTTGGTTTTACCACGAGATCACACCAGGAGCTAGGTGAACAAGAACACTCAAATATCCAAAGAACTGGAAAATGGCAGTGTAAATCAGTTTTAGCAACTTAGTTATACTTTTTATTTTTTATTTTTTTATTTTTTAAGGATTTTATTTATTTATTTGAGAGAGAGAGAGAATGAGAGACAGAGAGCATGAGAGGGAGGAGGGTCAGAGGGAGAAGTAGACTCCCTGCCGAGCAGGGAGCCCGATGCGGGACTCGATCCTGGGACTCCAGGATCATGACCTGAGCCGAAGGCAGTCGCTTAACCAACTGAGCCACCCAGGCGCCCTAGTTATACTTTTTAAAATAAAAGTGCCTCTCCAAGCAAAATTTTTAGGAAGCAGTTTTTCTCCCTGTAGGTGTCTGATTTATACTGAGGAAACATGTTATGACATTATTTGAACTAATTTACTGGTTTTTATTTATTCAACAGTCACTGTTAACTCTAACTCCTTGGTGTGCCAACAAGCCAAACAGACAAATGATGATAACCTTCTTAAAGACCTCAACTTCATGTCAATTAAAATTTGAGGAAACCAGATGGGGAATCAAACACGTTGAACAAAAAGAGTACAAAAATTTTAAGACAAAGGCATGGACGGAGATATTAACAATGAATTAACTGCATACACAAAATGCCAGTTACAAACTGCCTTTTATAAAAGCTCTCAAAACAGTTGCTGTCTGAATATTCCTTACCCTTCTAAGAGCTTTGGTAACAGCAAGGATACTGAACACCTGCCCAGGATTCTGTGTTCCTCTGTAATTTACTGGCCATGGTAGGTCTGGTTCAATGTACTCCAGGCAGCTGGGAAGTTTTATTAACTCCTTCAGGTTACCAGGCTAATTGATGCAATTTAATCAATCCTCCCAGTAGCTACCCATTAGCCCACACAATATTCCCAGGTGAAATCTGTCATTCATTTAACAAATACCAATTGACGACTGTTATGAAAAGGTGCCCGACTAAGGAACAGTACTGAAGCAGGGCCCAACGATGTAACCCCTGCCTGTACAGAGTTTCCAGTCCAGCGGGAGAGCTGTGAATTGTGGGAAACACAATGAAGGCAAAGAAAAGGAAGAAACAAGAGTATAAACAAATGCAATTTAGACCGGAGACCCCGTAAAGCAGCACAGGAAGGGTCCCATTTAAGACTTCACATCAGAATGCTTTCGGGAGTTGCAGTCAGTGTTCGTAGAGATTGCCGATTAAATTAAAATACCAGAAGTAGGAGAAAACACCTAATTGTGGAATGTGTAATTTTTTTTTTAAGCAGTTTTAGCCAATCTCTCTTGAATTACCAACAATCAGACTTAGGTTGATGGCATGAGGGTGCTGATGAGTCTGTTACTTTCCAGGCTAAGACAGAGAATAATGCATTAAACTCAGTTTTGAAAATGATCCCAAATATTTATTGCAAGTGAGTGTTTGGCTTCCTGTTATTTTTTCCCCTAAACTTTAGTTTTAATTTTATCAAAGTAACAAATGAGCCTAGTTTAAAAGTCAAGACTACTACTAGATTTGAAACAAAAGCAGTCTGCAGCCGCCTTCTGCCTCCCTCTAACCACCCCCCATAGAGGCAAGGATTTTTGAGCCATTTAATCCATTTTCTCTGACATTTGGATTCTTAATTCTGAAAGAGTATGTGCTGGTATCTCTCAATTTTAATTTTAAATTATCTATTGACTTCTTACCCTTGAAAACTGAGGTTTTTCCTCTTCTAAATTAATTTTAAAATCAGCTTAAATTTTTCTAGTTTACTAAACTATTGAAAATACCCATTTTGGGGATGCCTGAGTGGCTCAGCCAGTTAAGCGGCTGCCTTTGGCTCAGGTCATGATCCCAGGGTTCTGGGATCGAGTCCCGCATCGGGCTCCTTGCTACTGGGGGAGCCTGCTTGTCCTTCTGCCTGCCACTCCCCCTGCTTGTGCTTGCTCTCTCTCCCTCTCTCTCTCTGACAAATAAAATCTTAAAAAAAAAAAAAAAGAAAATACCCATTTTTTAAACTACCACATAAAAAGGAGACAACTAAAAAGAAACAGATGTCCTTCTAAAATGCTGAAAGAATTGAGAGGCACCTGGGTGGCTCAGTCGGTTAAGCAGCCGACTCTTGATTTTGGCTCAGGTCATGATCTCAGGGTCCTGGGATCGAGCCCCGCGTCGGGCTCCATGCTCAGCGTGGAGTCTGCTTGTCCCTCTCCCTTTGCTCCTTCCCCTGCTCTTTCGCATGCTCTCTCTCTCTCAAACAGATAAATAAAATCTTTAAAAAATAAATAAATAAAATGCTGAAAGAATTGAAAGCAAGATTTAACTGGGAATCTGAGAAAAAGATTTTGCCTCAAATGTTACAACCCTGCTTTGAGACAACAGCAGCTAACCAAAGGGCCTTGTATCTGAATGTCTTATCTGCAAAATGAGGGACGGGAACAACATTTTCTCATGCTCTTGGTATTAGAGTTGAATCTGAGACTGTGAGACGTGAAGCATTTTCCAGAACACCTTCTAAATTCAGTTAGGCCTCTCCTAACTGTACCCCATGGTCACTCCCTTTGACGGACATATTTCTTTTGTAACTCTCAGAATATAACGAATCCTAGGTGGTTGTTTTATTCCTTTTCTTTTTTCACTTTTGTTTTCTCCTCTTTTCTAAGCGTCTGACATTCCCAACAGGCACAAAAGTGATCCTGCTGGCTTTCTCTCTTGCTCCTGTGCAATTAGATTTAATTTGTGTGCCTTTATAACTTTGTACTTACGCCCACGGGCTTTCGAACAATGGGCACCCATTCAATAAATCCAAGAAATAAATGACTTGATGATTGTAAGTGCTTTGAACTCAATGGACAGAAGGCTCTACATAAGTAATACCCAAAAATATAAGATTGAAAAAAAAACCAATCTAAAGCTTTTCTGGAAGCCTAACACACACACACACACACACACACCCCTCTCTCTCCCTCCAACATCCTTTGTTACACAGCATGCATTTTCCTCATTTGTACTCAGTTCTTAAAATCTCTTCCTCTGTATTTTTTTTTTTTAAGATTTTATTTATTTGCGAGAGAGACAATGAGAGACAGAGAGCATGAGAGGGAGGAGGGTCAGAGGGAGAAGCAGACTCCCTGCTGAGCAGGGAGCCCGATGTGGGACTCGATCCAGGGACTCCAGGATCATGACCTGAGCCGAAGGCAGGCGCTTAACCAACTGAGCCACCCAGGCGCCCCATCTTCCTCTGTATTTTTAGAGACGAAATAACAAATATTTGTAAAGCAAAAATGCTTTAAGGAGTATTTCCTTTGAACCATGGATGTGATGGTGACTGCGAAGCTTACTATCTGATGTTAGAGATGCTTAAATATGTCCTAAAATCTTATGGAAGTAATCCCAGGGCTATGACGGGGCTCTCTGGAGCTTCCTATAACTGGAGTTGTATAAACACACTTTTGATTTTAGTTCTTTCCACTTGGTTTACTAAGCATAACTTAATTTAAAATCTGACATACAGACCTAAATTAATCAGGATATTCAGCTACTATGAAGTTTATTATAATAAATTATTAAAGTACTAAGATAAAACTTGAATTTTAAACAAGCTTAACTCTTACCATCCATCCACATAAGAACTTCATAAAGTTGGGTATGTTAAGAAATAGAAACAGGGTACCATATTCTAAGTTAAGAAAGGCTGAACAGGAGATTGAGAATAATTAGTTTTATATTATCTTTCTGTCCTAGACTTCAAATTTAAAAATCTAATCTCTAAAAGAATCTTCTCATGATTCATCTAGCTACCTGTCAGCTTATACTATTCAAAATAATTCCCATTTTTACATGCCCAGATACCATCTGTTTTGTCAAATCCAGTAGATATGTTTCAACCTTCATGTCATGCTCAACCCATAATTGGCTCACCATTTCTTCCTAAGACACACCTACCTGGCACCATGCACGTGGCATTTCCCTGATACCCCCTTTTACAAGCATTTCCTCTTCTATCCAACTTCTGAAGGCTGGAGGCCCCTGAGAGCTCTGGACTGATCCCTCTGTCCTTCTCACACCACTTTCTCTCTCACTGTGCTCTCATCAATTGCTATGACTCTGAATATCTTATTCGGGTGGACATGACCTGTATTCCCCCTCCAGTGGAGACTTCTTGGAGTTCTGAGCCACTGTACTGTCATCTCTCACCAGGCTGATTTAACTGGCCCCAGTCTCAACTCTGACCTCTTTAGAAAGAATCACTAGTCTAAAACACTTTTTCAAAGGTACATCAGACCAGTTACTCCACTGTTCAAAACCCTTCAACGACTTTATGCCAACTCCTTACAATGAACAGCCCGCCCGCCAGTCCTGACATAGCCTGATAATGACCTATGCCTCCAATCTTATGTAATGCTACTCTCCAAGACATTCTGGCTTGCTTACATTTTGCTGAATAAATAGAACTCTGTCCTCCCGCAGGGCCTTTGAACATGCCGTTTAAAACACTCTACCCCCACTCTTATTCTGGCTGACTCTTACTCATCTACCAGGTCTCAGTTAAATTCTCACAAAGCAAATACTCCACCTCCCCAACACTCCAAATTTAAATTAAGATTCTCAAAATTCTCTTGCATTATGTTGCAGTTATTTTCCCTAACCCTACTTATAATGTATTTATTTGCTTGCTAAATGACTGTTTTTTTCCCCTCCACCAGCTCCTGAGGCGGGGCAAGGTCCATTCCTGTTCATTCATCACTGTATACTCAATGTCTGGAGAAAAACATGACATAAATAAAATCATGTTTTTGGATGGATGATGCCCTCCTTGAATATATGCTGTTTCACTTTTGTATTTACTGTATTTAATCCTATGTAAAAACTAATAATAAAGTCATTGATAACAGGACTGTTGTGCTTATTTTCAGATATGGAAATTGAAACTTAAAAAAATTAAGTAATTTCCTTCTATCACATAGCTACTATAAGACAGAGTAGAATTCAAACTCAGGTATGTCTGAGGCCAGAGTCTTGACAAATCTTATTTCTTTTCTTTTACATATCAGTAAGTGTCTCCAAAAGATAAAAATTTTTCTTCAAGGGGCACCTGCGTGGCTCAGTCAGTTAAGCATCTGACTCTTGATTTCGGCTCAGGTCACGATCTCAGGATCCTGAGATCAAGCCCTGTGTTAGGCTCCGTGCTCAGCGGGGAGTCTACTTGAGATTCTCTCTCTCCCTCTCCCTCTGCCCCTCCCCTCCCCCACACGTAGGCACTCTCTAATAAATACATCTTTAAAAAATATAACCATAATGCCACCCTCACACATAAAAAAGTTAATAGTCATCTCTGAAAATTATCAAATACCCAATCTAATCTAATTGGGTAAAAAAAGGGGGGTTGTTCTTTTTTTAAAAAACAGAATGAGGATACAAATAAAATTTTTATAGTGCAAGTGGTCTTTATTAAAGTGTGTTTCTCTCTCTCCGTTTTCATTGCAATTTATTAGTGGAATAAACCACGTTATTTGTCCCATACAGTTTCTTGTAATCTGGATTTTGGTGGTGGCAGTTAAGGGTTCTCTGTTCTGGATATTTCCGGTAAATCAGCAGCTGAATCTAAAGGCTTGATCATATTAGGCTTGATTCTTTTTTTCTTTTAAAGCAAAACTACTTCATAAATGGTGGTGTGTTCTCCATCAGAAGGCACATGATGTCTGGTTGGTTGTTTTTGCAAGTTTAGCAGCCACTCATGCTCAATGTTTAGATGCATTAATTTATTAAGGTTTGCAAAATGGTCATATTCTAATTCTAACTTCTCCCAAAGAGGAACTTTCCCTTATCTATTGTTTTCTTACCATCTTATATAAAAGGCAGGATAAATTCTTTGATCCTTTTAGTGGAAATCTGGTTGCTAAGGATGCTCAATGCTATGTGACTGGGTTGGTCACTGTTTCCATAAGTTCAAAGGACAGAAGTACAATGACTAGACATAGCTCGAGATATTAAACAAACAAAAATATGAGTCCATATAAATACTTCCTATTCAAGCTAAGATCAAAGGGGTTTTACTCAATCTCTTCTATTTTACATCTGCATATACTGTTCCTGTGCCAAGAATCCAGATTCCCAAGGCAATGGGGGAAGCAAAATTAGAATACCGCACATTTATTTGCTTTATCTCACATTACACACACGTTTCTTGAAATAATACCAAGGTTTTTACATAAATATGATTAGCAAAAAGTTTAATTTTTTTTCAATTGTGTTTTTAAGGTATAGCCTACTAGGTATGAAGAGTCGCTTGGTTGGTTGGTTATGCCACCAACTGGATATATATTTAGGTTTATTTATTCCAATGTATTTCAATGTTAGAGGTTGCTCTTTTAAATTTCCTTTTATAATCATGCTATATGTATAATCACTAATATTCAACTTAACTCTATAGGAGGCACTTTTGTCAATTTAAGAACTACCTATGTAATTCTTAAGTTAAATCTAAAGAACAGGATTATTCAGAAGCTCGTTTTATCCCTATTGCTTTCCTTCACTCTTATAGGTAGGTGTTCAAAGAGACTTTTTTTTTTTATAGTTTACCTTCCTTTTTTTTTTTTTTTTTAAAAACTCTACCCCAACGTGGGGCTTGAACTCACGGCCCCAAGATCAAGAGTCACATGCTCTACTGACCGAACCAGCCAGGCACCCCCACTGTTTTTTTCAAATATAAACAGACACAAATGGACATCAACAACCTATCCTGAGGATGATTATGTGGTGGCACACAGTTTCATATAGAAATATTTCTCATTCATTTTTATAGCTGCATAGTACGTTATTGTGTGAATGCACCGAAGGTTATTCAACCAGTTCTTGTTGATGGAGCTTTAAAGATCAGTTTGGTTGGTTTCAGTATTCTCATATAATTTTATGTTATATTCATATGTATCTAAGTCTTTTCAATAAATAGACTTTTGATATGTGTCTATTTTGTTTGCTTTCTTTTTATATTTTGTTTTTTAAGCATATTTTTTGGTATTTAGGAAGTTTGTATTTTTATTCTAATGGTAATCTTTATACGAGTAACTTTATATAATTTCTCTTATTTTTTGTCATTTCCTATTGGTTCACTACTATAAGCAATACTGAAATTAGCTAATTAATTTCTTTTACTTCCTACTTCTCTCCCAGGATCTGACCTGAAATAATATCCTTTAACTCCCAGTTAACTATAATCAGCAAGCTTATTCTACTTTTCACATTTCTCCCCATTTTCCTCTCCATATTTTAAGAGTTGTATCCCCATTGTTAGAAATACAGCCTTTACTTACTATACTTGCTGCTTTAGGTGTATTATTTAGTGTTCTACTAATAAAAATGTAGATAATGCTCACCACCAGCCTTTGTGACTGTCCAATCATCGTGGTTGTCTAAAGCTCTTTCTCTATTACAAAGATTGGCAAACTTTGAACCATGGCCAAATCGTGTTTGTGGCCAATTTTAATATGACCTTTTGAGCTAAGAATGGTTTTTACATTTTTAAAGGGTATACACCAGTAAAAACAAAAACTAAATACTCCATACAAAGATAGGCAACAGAGACTAGCATGTGTCCTACAAAGTCTAAAACATTTACTCTCTGGCTCTTTATCAAAAACCTTTGCTGACCACCACTCAGAGAGAGTAGTGGGAGATGGTCCTTATTAGGAAGGATACAATATTTTGAGTTCCTAGATTTAGTAAGATTGTCTATGTCTGTTATACTTGGAAGTCAGCTTGGTGGGATATAAAACCCCTGGCTCATATGTGCTTTCTTTGAGTATCTTCAATATGTAATTCCATCTTCTTCTGGCCTAAAACACTGCTGTCAAAAAGTCTGTTGATAGTTTGATTTTCTTCCCTTTAAGAAGTGCCCTGGTCTTTCTGCCTGGCTATCCCTTGACTGCTTTCTCTTTATCTCTGTGTTGGTACTGGTTGTCCAAAGCATAGAGTATGCTCTTTCCACATGCAGTTTTGAGTCTTTTTTCTTCCTCTTAATTCTAGGAAAGTTTTCTTGAAGTATAGCTTTTAGTATTTTTCCTCTTTTTTTAGGGATTCCTGTTTTATAGTTGTTGGATCTTTGCCTATATTCTTTAGTCAATGTCTCTCAAAGCCTTTTTCTTTCATTCCTTTTTGCTTTCAAGTTTTTCATCTTTTCACATTCTATTACTCTTAAGGCATTATATTTATTTACTTAGTAAATACTTGGGTATAGCTGACATTTCTAAAATGATTATTTTATTTAGAAAAAAATTATCCCTTTTTAAATAATTCTGATTTATGTTTTCTGTTTTACCTTTTTTTTTTTAAAGTAAGCTCTACACCCAACATGGGGCTCGAACTCACGACCCCGAGATCAAGAGCCACACACTCCACTGACTGAGCCAGCTCGGCGCCTCTGTTTTTTTTTTTTTTAGGCGCCTCTGTTTTATCTTGTGTCATTTTCTTAGTTTCTTTTAGTTATTCTGACAAGTTATTTAATAGTTTTCATCTATTTTATGGGTACATCACATGCTTTCATTATCAGTACAGATATTCTTGTTCTCCTTATTCTGTTTTATCTTCTACCTTTGCACTGGATTTGACCGATATTTCTCTTTTGCTCATTTCTAATGAAGTTAGTTTCTTTTTTTTAAAGATTTTATTTATTCGAGAGAGAGAGAGAGAGAGAGAGAGAGCCTGCATGAGCATGGGGGAGGGGCAGAGGGAGAAGTCGACTCCCTGTTGAGCAGGGAGCCCGATGCGGGGCTTGATCCCAGGACCAGGATCATGCATGACCTGAGCCAAAGGCAGACGCTGAACTGACTGAGCTACCCAGGCGCCCCCAAAGTTGGTTTTCTTAACACTTTAGGAGGGAGGAGTGGGTCAAGGTAGCACTTTCTAGTCTCAGGACCCGAGAGCTACCTTTTCTTTGTTTCTGTGAAGTGTTCGTAAATATACCCATGCCCTTTTTGGGATCTCCTGGTTCTCTTCTCCAACCCTACATTTATCTGAACTTTTTCTTTGCTTAGTGTCCCTGACCACCTCTGTGGGCTGTATTTCTAGTAGCTTCACCTCAGTGTGGGGCTTGGTCCTAGAAGAAAGCTACAGCTGTTTAGTTTTAAAAGTTCATAGGGCCCACAGTCTAGAACTCCTTCAGATCTTACAGCAGATGCCTTACACTCAACCATGAATTAGAGAATGCAAAACCCCCTAACAGTTTCAGTTGCTTTTCTCAAACTGGTCTTTCCAGCGAGTCCCTTCTGGCTGTCCTCCTGTTCTCAGATCTCTCAGACATCTCTTTGGGTTCTTCTGGTTCCTCCCACACACACTACAGGGATCTGGTAGCTCTTGGTAGTCTGTACCCACTCTCTTGTATGCGTTCCAACAGTCCTATACAAATCCCTTTCTATCTACCCAGTGTATCCTCATGGAAATAATGGAACCAGAGAATGCTAATGTTAAGGAAATCACACTAAAATATCTACTTCAAGACAGATTTTTTTTTTAAAGATTTATTTATTTATTTTAGAGAGTGAGAGACTGCGTGCGTGTAAGAGCAGAGGAGGGGGAGAGAGAGAATCTCAAGCAGACACCCCGCTGAGCACAGAGCCCAACAAAGGGCTCGATCTCAGGACCCCTGACATCACAAGCCGAGCTAAAACCAAGAGTTGGATGCTCAACTGACCGAGCCACCCCAGCCTCCCCTACTTCAAGATATATTTTAAAGGCAAAGAAATCAAGGGTCAGGATGGTGAAATAAGTTGCCCAAGCTCATAGCGAATTAAAGGTAAAAAACACAGAACGCAGGGGCGCCTGGGTGGCTCAGTTGGTTAAGCGACTGCCTTCGGCTCAGGTCATGATCCTGGAGTCCCGGGATCGAGTCCCGCATCGGGCTCCCTGCTCGGCAGGGAGTCTGCTTCTCCCTCTGACCCTCCCCCCTCTCATGTGCTCTCTCTCATTCTCTCTCTCTCAAATAAATAAATAAAATCTTTTAAAAAAATAAAAAAAAAAATAAAAAAATAAAAAAAAAAAAAAAAAAAAAAAAAACACAGAACGCAGGTCTTCTAATTCCTAGGCTATCGCTCTATCTAAAACTTTCCTGGATTACTCTTCAATCAGCAGTGGTTTAAGATGATTATGAATATGATCCAGATCATCTCCTTCCCAGCCACAATTTTTTTTTTTTAAAGATTTTATTTGGGGCGCCTGGGTGGCTCAGATGGTTAAGCGTCTGCCTTCGGCTCAGGTCATGATCTCAGGGTCCTGGGATCGAGTCCCGCATCGGGCTCCCTGCTCCTTGGGAGCCTGCTTCTCCCTCTGCTTCTCTCTCTCTGTCTCTGTCTCTCATGAATAAATAAATAAAATCTTTAAAAAAAAATAAAAAAATAAAAAATAAAGATTTTATTTATTCGAGAGAGAGGCTCCTGCCTCAAGCCCTCTGTACTCCCTGTTCCATCTTGCTAGAACATGTCTTCTGCATAGCCACATTACTTGTCTTTGCTCAAATGTTACCTTGTCTTTTTTAAGATCTTATTTATTTATTTTATGGAGAGAGAGAAGAAGGGAGAGAGAGAACAAGTAGGGGGAGCAGCAGAGGGAGAGGGAGAAGCAGGCTCCCCACTGAGCAGGGAGCCTGATGTGGGGCTCCCCGCTGGGCAGGTTCCCGGGATCATGACCCGAGCCGAAGGCAGATGCTCACCAACTGAGCCATCCAGGCGCCCCAAATGTTACCTTCTCAATGAGGCAAGCACTTCACTGTCCACCCATTTACACTACTAACTTCCCCTTGCCAGCACTCTCCATCCCTTCATCCTGCTTCATTTTCCCATGGGACCTTCTAACATTTCATTCATTCATTCACCTGTGCTGGCAGTCATTATACATCTCTCTTCATTAGAACATAGGCTTCATGAGGGCAGAGATTTTTATCTTTCCTGATATCTTCACAGGGCAGAGAGAAGTACCTAAAAAAAGTAGTAGCTAACAACATGTGCGATGAAAGAATAATGAATTTCAAGAACCATATGGAGTTTGTTTATGCATGCATTACTCTTTTGTAACTGTTACTACTAACTGTTAACCTGGGGAATATTAGTAATGATATGATGGAGCATTCACAATGGGTATGGGAAATTTAGTACTTGGAACTGGTTAATAAGCAGAAGCACTACTCATAATGAAACAGAAGTTACTCTTAACTCTTATCTGAATTAATGACCAGTATGAAACAACTTCATAAGAGAAATGGTCCTTAATTATTAAAGGCTCAGTACCTTTTAGCCTTAGAATATGACCCTAAAAAGGATGTCATTAATTCAATCACTAAAACGGTCAGCTGGCATTGCACATTCCAGGAAAAAAGATAGGTTTGAGAGCAACACAACACTCTCCTCATGACCTCAATCAAAATGCAAACTTGAGGTCACAGGAGATACCAAGTGAAAGATTACAGGGGCCTCACATGCGTGAAAATAATTAACCATGCCCCATTGATTATTAAACAAACATGCTAAGTAATTTCATTTCCCTGGTGCCAAGTACATCTAAGGACTGAATTTAGTTCTTATAGGTCAACTTTCCAAAAATAACTACTTTGCAGTATTACCAAATGAAGAAAACCAACACATTCCAATCATGAAAAAGCCTCTAACAACGGTCAAAGCCCAAATTAACTTGCCTTTCTACTTCCCTACAGGTACCATTTCTCATGACTGAGATCTCCAAATTCACATCTCAAAAACTCAAGTAATCCATGAATAAATTAATAAATAATTTAGGCTCAACTCTCTCTGGTGTTAATGGAATCTTCTAATAGTTGAAGTCTAGATAAATTCTGACACTTTCATGTCCGTCCTTCCATTTGTAAGGTGATCCTCAAATGTTCCTGTGAGGATTCTTAAGAATTTACCAGAAATCCATGAAATTTCTAGAAAAACAGGCAGAGCTGAATTCTCAAATATAATTTGTTTCCATAAATTTAATCAACTAAGGAAAGAGTTGAATTTCCACTCATACAATGAGCAAGATTACTGGTTTTTTGGGGTCTTATTTAGAGAAACAAAAATAAAGTGCCATTTATAAAACATTTGCAGCTTTGACTATAATCAACTGTAATAATAAGATACCAGCTCAAAAAAATTCTTTTCATTTAAACCTCTTTTGTAATACTGCTTTTTAATAACCCTCATAATAGCCGAATTAAAGGACCCCAACAGAAATCATTCATCCCACATAAAACAAACATTGCCTTTTCTTCTTAGCTTTGTTTTACAAGCTACATTATTTCCAGATGACGCTTGAGGGGACTATGGTTTCAAGAATTAGATGCTTAAACAGACAGCTGCTTTCTATTTGCCATGTAAATCAAGGATATATCAAAGAAAATTCCAAATAGTAGACTTCTTTTCTTCCTATTCGGAACTACCAATTCAGGCAGAAAGGAGAAGTAGAGAAAAACAATAAAAATCTGAGCAAACGGAAAATTAAAATTAGGATTTCTTAAATAGATAAAAGAAAATTTGGAGACTGCCAGCAAAAGGTATTTTCATATAAGCTCTGCACAGCAGCAGGTGAGAATTTTTTCAGTACAACGGGAAGGGGAAAACACCGTGATCACTGATTTTTCCAAATCTATCACACAGGGCTACTGAACTTAATATGCATGGGTTTTCTGTACTCTTTATACTTTGCTTAGAAAGTTAATTAATCATTGCCAGATTTCAATGCAAAAGCATCGCATTTCCTTTTATAAGCCAGAGGAAAGAACATAGGAGTTATTTAAGTATTTTTGATGATAATTTTTCTTAAAAAATCCTTAAAAAGAATATTCTACCATACTCCTTAAGAACAAGATAGGAATAAAGAAATGGCAATAATCTTTCCCTCAATGGAGTTGTGCTTTTTAAGAATGAAGATTTTTTTTTTTAAAGATTTTATTTATTTATTTGAGATAGAGAGAATGAGAGAGACAGAGAGCACATGAGAGGGGGGAGGGTCCGAGGGAGAAGCAGGCTCCCTGCCGAGCAGGGAGCCCGATGCGGGACTCGACCCTGGGACTCCAGGATCATGACCTGAGCCGAAGGCAGTCGCTTAACCAACTGAGCCACCCAGGCGCCCGAAGATTTTTTTTTTAAACAAGAGGGGAGTCCTCCAACTAAATATTGTCCTTAGAATCCTAAGAACATTTCTGAAACTTGCAGTTCAGAAGTGTATCCAAAGCCAAGTTATAATACAACCAAGAAAACCAGTCTGATTATGTTAAAGTCAGGCCCAGTTTATAATTAAAGTGGTGGTGGCAGGGGAGGTTGCTCACTTGCTCGAGGCTTTATTTATTTGAATTTTAAAATCAATTGTGCTTAGGAAGAAACTTCCTAGGACCTAATCAGTGTGAGGCTTAAGACCTATATGAGATCAAAACAGTTGTTTCTTTCTTTTCTTTTCTTTTTTCTAAGATTTTCTTTATTTATTTGCCAGAGAGAGAGCACAAGCAGGGGGAGCAGCAGAGGGAGAGGGAGAAGTAGGCTCTCCGCTGAGGCAGAGCCTGATGTGGGGCTCGATCCCAGGACCCTGGGATCATGACCTGAGCCAAAGGCAGACGCTTAACTGAGCCACCCAGGCGCCCCAAAGCAGTTGTTTCTTTTAGAGATGTTCACCAACCTTATTTAGAAGACTTGGCTTTCTATTTTTTTTTTAACAGCAGTTTCTACATTATGAAAGTAACTATAAAGATCTTAATTCAAATTTCATGATCCTCCTTGAAGATCTGGTTGATCCTAGAGCTGGAGCAGGGGAAATACCTGATGAGTTAGAACATCCTGAGGGTCTCAAAGGTAAAAAAAAAAAAAAGGTTGGAGTATATTCAAAGGGCAGGGGAGATACCTCAAAAGAGCTCCCAATGGCCAAAGTTGGAATAACCTGAACAAGAAAACAATAGCCCTGGGTTACAAGACAAAGAATAAAATTATTATCTATGAGTCCATACAGATATAAATAACTGCATAAATAAATACACTGAGGAGAAGTGACAGATCTTCCTTGCAGAAGTGCTCGATAAATGTAGAAGGAATGGGACAAATAGAAAATCACAAATAAATCAGTAATATATAATGAGGACAAGATCAATGGAGGCAAAATTTGTGGGAAAATGTTTAAGCAGAAACAGGACACTGGCATAGTCTCAAAATATCTCCCCCAAACATACAGTAATTACAAAGGGAAAATTAGCAAGTTTAGAGTAAAGAATCTTAGCAGACATCACCCTGGTGAAATGGTCAAGGAAAACGTTTATGTAAACACCACCAGTAACACACACTGACGTCATGTGTTCCCTGACATGATGCACTGAGAAGGGCAAGTCACCTCTGCGGTTCCCTGCTCAGCAATTCAGAACGTCCATCTAATCAGGACAAAATGCCAGACAAATCCAAATCAAGGGACGTTCTACAAAATAAGCAATACTCTTCACAAATGTTAAGGTCGTGAAAGACAAGGAAAGACTCAGGAGACAGGACAGCAAAATGCAATGTATGATTCTGGCCTGAATCCTAGCAAAGAATAAGGGCATTAGGGATAAAACTGGAAACTGTGCATGAGATTTGTATTTTAGTCAGTAGTATGGTACCAAGGTTAATTTCCTAGTTTTGATCAATGGTCTGTGGTTATGTAAGATACTGACAAAAGGGAAAGCTGGGGGAAGGGTATATGGAAATTTCTTAGCTCTCTTCTGTAAGTCTAAAGTTATCTGAAAATAGTAAAGGAAGGGGGCACCTGGGTGGCTTAGTCCGTTAAGCAGCCGATTCTTGATTTTGGCTCAGGTCATATGATCTCAGGGTTGTGAGATCCAGCTGCATGTCAGGCTCCGTGCTCATCAGGGAGTCTGCTTGGGTTTCTCTCTCTCCCTCTGCCCCTCCTCCCCAACCCCACTCACTCTTTCTCAAATAAATAAATTTTTTAAAAAATTAGTAAAGGAAGAAAAGAAAGGAGGAAGGAGGGAAGGAAAGGAAAAGTAAGTTATGGGTGTCCTTGGCAAAAATTCCAAGATCTGGACCTGTAAAGAAAAGTATAAGGTAAAAAGTATAAGTTCTCTTCCCCTGAAGGCCTTCAGTTTGACTCCCCACAGGTAACTATTTACTAGTTTCCTATGCATTTTTCCAGGATAACTAAATGCCTATTTTTAAACATACATGTATGTATAACCTATATACTATAAAGTTTTGTTTGTTTTTTTTTTTTTTTAGTGATTTAAGTGTTATAGTTCATATAAGCCCATATGGCTTGAATTCACTTTTTATAAAAAATGGCTGCAGAATAGTGGACTGGATGAATTTATACTTTATCTAATCAGTCCCCTATTGATGGGTATTTTGCTTGTTTTGTACTTTTTTGTTCATAAGCCAGGCTGAAAAATACACACCTTTATGCAGTTGCATATCTAACTGACTTTAAGAGTTTCTCTTAAAGGGAGAAACTTGCTCACTTGCTAGAGGCTTTAGTCAAATCACTGCTCAAGAAACATTTTCTCTCCTCGAAAATATTAACTATTTCAAAGTATGAACTTTACTCTCATACATTCATCCTCACGCCACATTGCCAGCCAAGCTGGTATCTATCTATTACTAATATTCAACAAATAGTTCTTTTCTCCTAGTGCTCCAAGCACTGCCTTTTTTTTTTTTTTATTTAAGCACTACTTTTTTTTTTTTAAGATTTTATTTATTTATTTAACAGAGAGAGATACAGCAAGAGAGGGAACACAAGCAGAGGGAGTGGGAGAGGGAGAAGCAGGCTCCCTGCAGAGCAGGGAGCCCGATGCAGGACTCGATCCCAGGACCCTGGGACCATGACCTGAGCCGAAGGCAGACGCTTAACCGTCTGAGCCACCCAGGCGCCCTAAGCACTACTTTTTTTAAAATGGCTTCATCAAGATAAAATTCACACAACATATATTTCACTGATTTAAAGTGTACAATTCAATGGTGTTAGTATATTCAGAGAGTTGTGCAACATCACCGCTACCTAGTTTTAAAGCGTCTTCATCATCCGCAAAAGAAACCTGTACTCGTCAGCAGTCACTCCTCATTCCGCTTCACGCCCCCAGTCCGACCCATCTGCGATCTCTCTCTGTAAGATGTGCCTACTCTGGACATTTCATATAAATGACATGCAGCCTTTTGTTACTGGCTTCTTTAACTTAGTATAACATTTTCAAGGCTCATCCATGTTGAAGCTCGTATCATTACTTCATCCCCTTTTATTGTTCAATAATATTCCACTGTATGGATAGCCACCTTGGATTTGTCCATTTAGTTGATGGACATTTGGACTGTCACCCTTTTTTGGCTATTAGGAATAAAGGTGCTATGAATAGTCACGTTTTACATGGACTTCTGTTCTCAATTCTTTGGGAGTATTACCATATGCTGGTCATATGGTTATTTCACCTTCAGCTTTTTGAGGGACTGCAGGTTGTTTTCCAAAACAGCTGCACAATTTTACATTTTTACCATGGGCTGAATGAGGATACTAATTTCTGCACCCTCTCACCAACACTTGTGATTTTCTGCCTTTTGATGACAGTCATCTTGGTGGTGTAAACGTCACTGCGGCTGAAATTTGCACTTCCTGACCATGATGTTGAGCATCTTTCGATGTGCTTACTGGTCACCTGTATTGTCTGCTTTGGAGAAATGTCCATTCTGATCCTTTGCCCATTTTCTTTTTTAATGTAGTAAAAGCTTTACTGCTCTCTTGCACCACAGTCCAACAGGGTACCCAGCTGGCTTTCACTGAGAGGATTCAGAGGCCCATGCACTGCCATACTGTGGGACCCTGGAGTCTCACACCAGATTTCCTGCATCCAGCTAGCACGCGATGAGAGAGATGTGGAAGATGGCACGGGGGTGGGGGTGGTGACATCACTTGCACCTATATCCCACTGGATAGAGCTAGTCTGATGCTCCTGCACCTCGCCAGATGAGAGCATGACGGAAAACAGTGCTTAGCTGTGTAATCAGGCAGAGGAGATGGGATTGGTGAGCATCCCAATCACTGCCTCACCCAAGGCCTAGTGGGATGTCTGGCAGTCAGGAAAAGTGGCTGACCAACTAGAAAAATGTCAACATGAGCCACTCCTTTGCTCTTGGTGGTCACTCTGGGTTGGTTCATGTCAGGGGCTCTCGGACACCCTCAGCCCTGGTATATTTCTAAGATCAGGGAGCATGCTGAAAAGTGAGGGCCCCCCTTCAGAGTTGAGATTCATCCTTTGGTGCCAAATAACTACTGAGGTGTTCCCAGACAGATTAAAGATTCTTCCTGATGTCACTGCTCAACTATGGTCAGTTCCTGGTGGCTCCCGTTATCTCTCCCCCTTCACCTGATGTCATACCTCTCCTGCAGGAAGTTTTCCCCGTCACCCAAGGGCACGGAGACATCTCCATCTTCTGAACCGACTCCTGTTGTCCCAGAATCTCTCTCCCAAACACGAACTGCACAGCATAACTGTAGTAGCTAAAACTTACTAAACACCTGCTGTGTGCCAAGGATCCTACCTGGACTCATTCATTTAATCCTGACAACAACCCTGGGTAGTAGGTTCTACTGTCACTCCCGTTTTGCAGATGAGACAATTGAGGCCTGGAGAGGCAAAACGACCTGCCCGAGGCCGGACAGCTCTGTAAGATACATAAGCTACAGAACCAGGTTACACGACATTCGCCCCTTTTTTAAGAACTGGACTATTTGTCTTTTTTGTGACTGAGCTGTTAAGAATTCTTTACATATTCTAAATACTAAGTAGTCCCTTGGGCGCCTGGGTGGCTCAGTTGGTTAAGCGACTGCCTTCGGCTCAGGTCATGATCCTGGAGTCCCGGGATCGAGTCCCGCATCGGGCTCCCTGCTCAGCAGGGAGTCTGCTTCTCCCTCTGACCCTCCTCCCTCTCATGTTCTCTGTCTCTCATTCTCTCTCTCACAAATAAATAAAATCTCCAAAAAAAAAATAAATAAATAAATACTAAGTAGTCCCTTATCGGCTATAAGATTTGCAAATATTTTCTCCCATCCTGTGGGCTTTCCTTTCACTTTCTTGATGGTGGCCTTTGAAGCCCAAGAGTTTTAAATTTTGATGAAGTCTAATTTGTCTGTCTTTATTTTGTTGCCAAAGATTTACTCCTATATTTTCTTCTAAGTATTGTACAGTATTTGCTCTTCTATTTAAGGGCTATGGTCCACTCTGAGTTAATTTTTGTGTATGGTATAAGCACCTGTTACATGCCAGACATTGTGCTGAACACGAGAAACCCAAGGGCGATGATGTGCTGTTTTTACCTCTATGCCCTTATTCAAGAAGCATAACCCTGGACTGTTTTCCCACCTCAATCTCTCCTTTCAAAATACTACCTGGCTCGAATTGCAACTCCTTTCCATGAAACCTGGCACCATTCCTTCCCTACTTCCCCCAAATTGTTCTCTCCCTCTTCTGACAACCCACAAGTTTGGTTACAACCCTCTTATAAAATTCAACATACGGAATTGTATTTAACTAGCCACTGAGAATCGCTGTGTACAGGAGCTAGGCCACCTTCATTTTTACCTCTCACACCATGCTAAAGTAATTCCAAAACAAGTTTTAGCAACATCCTGATTAATGTCACTATCACCGGAATAAACACCCAAAAGTAATTCCTTCAAAAGTAACATCATCTAAAAAGGAACAGTTTTAACAATGGCAAATTTCATCGTTTCCAACCCCTTGGATATGGCAGCTCATTATAGATAACCATTCTCATGTTCTAGCAATGTTAAATTCTCTATCCCAGCCTCTATATCCCACAGGAAAATCTGCAAGTGACAGTCTCATCCAGAACCAACACTACGAAATACAAGTATTATGTAGTATGTATGTGTATTTATGACTGTGTATGTGAAAGGAAGTATTTTAACATTATCTCAGTAAAGGCACAAATGTATAAAACAAACAGCTGAAGATATTTTTCAAGATTACCTAGAAACTCTTTCGGTCAAGTGAATTTGAGATTTGAGTTAAAGAGTAAATACTAACAAGGAATCGTAAATATATAATGACCTAAGATACATGGGAGAAAAATAGAAAAATCTCTAAATTTAAGTTTTCTTGTTATGTGGAATCAGTTCAGAATACCTTGTAACATATTTCTGAAGAAATGAAATGTCTAAAAGCAAATATAAACAAGAGCCAAAAGACTATGAATAAGAGTTATTGGCTCAGGGGCACCTGGGTGGCTCAGTCCAGTTAAGCATCAGACTCTTGATTTCAGCTCAGGTCATGAGCTCAGGGTTGTGGGATCAAGCCCTGTGTAGGGCTCTGCACTCAGCGGGGAGTCTGCTTGGGATTCTCTCTCTCTCCCTCTTCCTCTACCCCTCCCCCCCATTCGCTCGTTCGTGTGCTCTCTCTCTCCAAAATAAATAAATAGATCTTAAGAGTTATTGGTTCAAAAGGTAAGTCAAATGACATACTCCAGGGTTAGCAGTATTTCAGGATTCCATGCAGAATGATAAGCAATCAAGACTTGATCAAAACAAATTTCAAATACATGGAGTTTGCTCTTTAGGAAGTTAAAATTTAAGATCGCAATTTTTTTATTGCGCTATTTATTTATTAGATCAAATAGAGGCTGAACAACCTGTTTTTTGTTTTTTTATTTTTTTAAAGATTTTATTTATTTGACAGATAGAGACAGAGTGAGAGAGGGAACACAAGCAGGGGGAGCGGGAGAGGGAGTAGCAGGCTTCCCGCCGAACAGGGAGCCCGATGCGGGGGCTCGATCCCAGGACCCTGGGATCATGACCTGAGCCGAAGGCAGACACTTAATGACTGAGCCACCCAGGCGCCCCTGAACAACCTGTTTTATGTGTACTGAACTAAAAGAAAGAATACAACAACTACCCTTTGAATAGGAAAGAAGCAATTTTAACATTTTACTTATTTATTTATTTTTTTGGATTTGTTTCATATTTAATACTTAAGTGCTGAAAATGATAGAAACTTTTTCTTTCTTAATGAAAAGAAATAGGTAACTTTGTAAAAGTCAGAAAATGCCAGTGTCCCTTTGATTCCACCCTAGATTTTTCTGCTGTCAGCTGGATCCAGCATAAACAGTGCAGGATGCATTTCTGAACTCCAGGTATTTGAACGTAGAACACACGATTGCATATATTAATAATTAACAGCACATTCTAAAGGGTTTCATCTCACTCTGAACACAGCTATTTCCTCCTGCCCTGGGGCCAATATTAAGAGAAAGTCAACATATTTACAAACAAGATTTAATAATGCTCACAAGAATAGAGTTTGCCTTCAAATAGGGAAACTACGCATTGTTTTGTTTCAAAAGGTTAAAAATGCGGTGCCTGAAAAATCCAGCAGGTAAGCAGCAGGGCTAATAGAGTCTGTTTTTGGAATGGTCTGCTAGCAAATAAGCAAACTTCTGTCCAGGAAGCGTTTTGTTGGGGTTGGGGGAGGGGTATGGAAGGGACAGCGCTATTTACATCCCATTCTGCACTTCTCCCTTCCGCCACCCTTAGTACCGTCTGTTCATCTTCTTGAACTTCTCATAGTGATAGTTGTCAGTGGCCTTCTCGTTAGCAGGACGCTTGCGGTTAGAAGGGGATCGCTCAGGCTCTGGCTTCTCCATGTCACCCACTCTTAAGGGTCGGGCTTTGGGCTCTTTTTTGTTTCTCTGTATGGGGGCACTGAGCTCCTTGTGATAAAATCAGTTGTGCTGCACGTAATTCACGGCCATGTTCATGGGCACGAAAGATGTCTCACTGTTTTCCCTCTTGTTCTGCTGCTCTGCCAGGAGACGGGCCTTGGCATCCTCCATGGAAATGATATTTTTTATTTTAGCATTGATGCCTAGGTCCACCTCGGGGATGCCGCTCAGCATCTGGTTGGAAGATGCTCGATCCCAGGACCCTGGGTGATGATGATGAACAGACGGTACTAAGGGTGGCGGAAGGGAGAAGTGCAGAATGGGATGTAAATAGCGCTGTCCCTTCCATACCCCTCCCCCAACCCCAACAAAACGCTTCCTGGACAGAAGTTTGCTTATTTGCTAGCAGACCATTCCAGAAGATCTCTTCGGTCTTCTTTGCTGAGGAAACACGGATGTTTTCAGGAAGTTCGTAAAGACAGTCCTCTGCATTCTTCGGCTTGACTTTCTGTTCCTCGTGTTCTACAATCCCCTTCCTCTTCCTCAGCTCTGTCTCAATATACTTCATCATGTCAGCATCCTCATCCCTTCGGTTGGTTTCTGCAGAAAATGATGTCCGCAGGTGGAGGTTTTCCTCTTCGCTGATCTTATTTTTGCCTCTTTCCTTCAGTTTCTTCATGTCCACCATACCGCCCTGTCTTCATCTGAAGGGGATCATCCCCTAGGGTGGTCTCTTCTTGTACCTTCTCTCCCACCAGCAGGGCCACAGCACTCACCCCGTTGGGCCTCTTCCTCAAGTTTTGCACCTCGCGGGTCTCTTCTAGTTTTAATCGAACCTCCTCTGATTCCTGCTCATCTTCCTCCAACTCTGAGTTGGCCCGGCGCTGGCAGAAACTCTTGCCGGTGACTGGCATGGTTGCGCTGGCCCTGCGGTCCGGCCGCCGGGTCCCTGTACAGTGGCCGGGGCTGCTTTTGGCGCCTTAACATTTTATTTTTTAAGTAATCTCTACACCCACTATGGGGCTCAAACTCGACCTCGAGATCAAGAGTCACACTGACTGAGCCAGCCAGGTGCCCCAGAAAAGAATCAATTCTGACATAAAGATCATGCACAAATTAATGAGAAAATATATAATTTAGCTTAAAAATTACACACATTGGGGCGCCTGGGTGGCTCAGTTGTTAAGCGTCTGCTTTCAGCTCAGGTCGTGATCCCAGGGTCCTGGGATCGAGCCCCGCGTCGGGCTCCGGGCTCAGTGGGAAGCCTGCTTCTCCTTCTCCCACACCCCTCTTGCTGTGTCTCTCTCTGTGTCAAATAAATAAATAAAATCTTTAAAAAAAAATTACACATGTCCACTACATGTTAGAAACTAATAATTTTTGGCTAACGAAACAACCAAACCATTCAAATTAAATGTCATACAGATAAACTTTAGATCTGAAACTCCTTTGAAATTTTGGATGCCTGCAAGAGCATGCAAATGTGTGGAGATGGAGCTTCATCCTCATCAATTAATTGGTTAACATTTAGCTTACTTTTTTCAGCCTAAGATACAAAAGACTCATGCCTTCAAAGTGCACTCAATCCCACCGGGAGAAAAGAATATCACAGATGAAACAATTACAGGATATAAAACAGCAGATATTTACTTGTTCCTTCTGCGTGTGTGTGCATGTCTGTGTGAATGTGCCTGTGTGTGTGTGTGTAAGAGATCATATATTCCACTGGTTCTGAAGTATTCTGATCTCAAGATGCTTTATATTCTTAGAAATCTCTGATGCTCTCAAAAAACTATTTTTTTTTAAGATTTTATTTATTTGACAGAGAGAGAGAGAACACAAGCAGGCAGAGCAGCAGAGAGAGGGAGAGGGAGAAGCAGGCTCCCCGCTGAGCAGGGAGCCTGACGGACGCAGGGCTCGATCCCAGGACCCTGGGATTATAAACTGAGCTGAAGACAGCCGCCCAACCAAATGAGCCACCCAGGTGTCCCTCAAAAAACTATTTTTATGTAGATTATATGTATTGATATTTATCATATTATAAATTAAAACTAAGAATAATTTATTTTTTTTAAGATTTTATTTATTTATTTGACAGAGAGACACAGTGAGAGAGGGAACACAAGCAGGGGGAGTGGGAGAGGGAGAAGCAGGCTTCCTGCCGAGCAGGGAGTCTGCTTCTCCCTCTGACCCTCCTCCCTCTCATGCTCTCTGTCTCTCATTCTCTCTCTCTCAAATAAATAAATAAAATCTTTAAAAAAATAAAATAAAACACAAAAATACAGAAGTACACATTCTGTGAGCGGCCAGTGAAATGATCACTCATCATGAAGCCTCTGGACAACTCTACTGTACAGTCATGGGTAAAGGAAAGTAAAAATGAGAACCCTGAGAACTACTGGAATGTGTGTGTGCGTGTGTGTTGGTTAGTAACATTATACTTCCTTAGCATTCAATGATAAACTCTTAGCTGCTATTTATACTTCAGCTGATTTTTCTGATTCTGTCTCCTTAATCTTTTTGGCTGGGTCCTTTTGGCTTATAACCTTGCAATTACTGTTTAAAATTAGATGGCAGAGGGCGCCTGGGTGGCTCAGTTGGTTAAGCGACTGCCTTCGGCCCAGGTCATGATCCTGGAGTCCTAGGATCGAGTCCCACATCGGGCTCCCTGCTCGGCAGGGAGTCTGCTTCTCCCTCTGACCCTCCTGCCTCTCATGCTCTCTGTCTCATTCTCTCTCTCTCAAATAAATAAATAAAATCTTTAAAAAAAAAAAAATTAGATGGCAGAGTCAGTCCTACAGAAAGGTTCCCATGTTGGTTGATGATCAAAGGACAATATAATCTGGTTCCTTATGGTTCTACCTAGATTAAGAGTTAGATTCTTCTTATCCTAAATAGTTGCTAAGATGACTGTCAGAAATTAGGGGGGAAAAGCTTATAGGACACTGTAACAATATTCATAATTTAAAAACCACAGTTGTAGTTTAAAAAGCAACTATAATTCATTTGTTATCTTTGTTTCACCTTATATATTCGGGTCTGTCATACATGACCCAAGTGGTTTTATTTAAAAAAAAAAAAAAAAAGTTGAAAGATTCTCCTTTAACAATTCTCCCCTGTCCCTTTAGTCACTGAATTCACTTTTAGGAAACCCTAAAGACAGCAAAGCCCAGCCACGTGGCCAGCTGAACCGCACATGCTTTCCTAGCCGTCTTCACTGCCCCTGGAGAGAGGCTGCAGAACCAGCTCTCCCTCTCTGTACTCAGCATTCTCTCTCCCCAAAGAGGACTTGAGTGCAATTTTTATTTTATTTCCTCTTCAGCAGCCAGGGCAGTCTCCTCATTATCTAGAACTTGGTGGAAGGCTTCAAGTATTCCCTGAGCTCTTCCGACAAACAAGGTGGTACTGAAGTATGAACACTCATGTTTTTATAACTTGCTATTTGTTTTCTATGTTGTTATTCAGCGGACTTGTTAATTATACAGTATAACGAGAATAAACGTTTTTTTAATAAACTCAGAAACCTCTAGGCAGACTGAAAGTACTCTTATGTATTACAGTGAGAAGGAGAATGCATTCCTACTTTTGAGCGCTTATTCGAACTCCCTCAATTCTGGTGTGAAAGCACAGCCACGGCTTGGATAGAAGGGAGCCATTATGCTAACAGGGACCCACTTTCCTTTTCCACCTTTTACAAACACGTGGTCTACAGCATGAGTGCAGGACACAGTTTTATGTGGCTGTTGGCAGAGACATTTAATTAATATTTCCAGGGAGGGAAAAAAGGAGAAACCTTTTGTTTTCCCAGTTAATGACCAATTTAAAAGAGAATGACAGTGAGAACATGGTTTCAAATATGCAGATCACTCATAGTGTTTTGCACAGTGGGAATGCCAAGCGAACACACTCAGTTACTATCAAAGAAAACACTGCAGTGCTGACTTAAGGCTGCTGCGGCGTTCTCTGGTCACCGTGCAGCCGAGGGGCAGGGGGGACCCCGCTGCCGTCATTACTACTGAATAGGGGTGACCCACCCTCTGCAATGAACTCTGAGGAAAGGCAGGAAAACTGAAGTTCATAAACCCATCTGGAGTACATTGTGATCTGGAAAGTCTCACACACACAAATGGTAAAATAAGGACTGTCAAGGACAGATTCTAAGTGGAATTTTCCCTGTATTTCTATTAAGCAGATACCTTAAGAAATTCATTTTTACTTAGTGAAAATTTCATGCAAGAACAAGTCAGCAACTCTAAAAACTGTCAGATTCAATAGAATTGGTATGTCTATTAGGAGTTCAACCTGTCCTTTCATGATTGGCAAATACCATTAAATATGATCCATTTTCTCAAAGACATAGTGATTTTCTGGTCTCTGATTACAGGAGAATGCTGCTAGCACAACCTCAACACTAAATACATTCGACACATTTTTGTGGAAGAAATGACAAAGGAGTGCTGTGTAAGCAAATGGTAACTGTATAAAAATAAAACATTTATAGAGGAATTCAAGTTTTTTTTTTTCTTATTTATTTTTTTTATAGAGGGAGGGGTAGAGGGAGAGAGAATCTTAAGCAGGTTCCAGCCCCAACACAGAGCTGGATGCAGGGCTCAGTCTCACAATCCTGAGATCATGACCTGAGCCAAAATCAAGATTTGGACACTTAACTGACTGAGTCCACCAGGCGTCCCTGCATTCAAGTTCTTAATAAACGCAATCCCCACGGCCACTCAGAGGCCCCAACTGAGGCTTCCAAGGAGTGATTAGGAAGAAATATTGTTCTTATAACAAGTTATGGCTCAGATAGAAGTGAGCTATTATGCTATTTTTTTAAAAACGTTGAGAATATCCAATTAGCAGGAAAATCATAAAAGATACTTTTTTTTTTCTTTTTGTAAAAGAGAAGTACTATGGAATTACAAACTTAATACCTTAATGGGAATGACAGATCATCACATTACACGCATACACAAAATAAATAAAAGAGAAGAAAAATAGCACGAGTCGGGTTGTGGCTGCAC
Source organism: Neomonachus schauinslandi (assembly GCF_002201575.2). Classification (NCBI taxonomy): domain Eukaryota; kingdom Metazoa; phylum Chordata; class Mammalia; order Carnivora; family Phocidae; genus Neomonachus; species Neomonachus schauinslandi. The sequence continues at coordinate 24,954,579 of NC_058416.1, read as the reverse complement.
CCAGCTATCTCTGTTTATCAGCGACTGCTATCCGGACTGGGGGCTGTTCCCACAGTCTCGTATCAGCACAGCCATTTAGAAATGAAACAAACCACAGGAAACAAAACAACTCGCCGGCTGTCTGGTATGCATCAACCACTTCAAACTCTGAACTTAAAAATTCTCTCATGAAGTTTCTAAGTATCAACCCACTGAGAGTTGTTGTCCTTATTAGAACTCGATGGACTACTTCTGTGGTCTATGACAAGATAATTTTTAGCATCCTCATCTAAGCCATGTTCCAAAATATAAGGAATGTCCCGGATAGCGGCACTGCCCTACAGGCATTCCTAATATTCTCCTTCCTGTTATTCTATAATGCTCATCCCTGTGCCGCTCCCATTCTCCCATGCCGTCATTCTCGGAGGTTAGGTGAGAACAGGCTCTTCATCTTTAAAGTGGATGAAACCAAGGCAACACACAAGTGCTGTCCTCCACTGACCACGGCTCACAGGACCAGAGCTGAGCAGAGCCAATTAGATCTCTCTCCCAGGAACGGAGAATTGGGACTTCAAGACTCTGGTCAGGTGGCTAAAGACACGACACTCACAGGGAGGGAGGAAGGCTGGAGTGACTATTTTAGGTCCAAGTCAGCAAAAAGGAAAATCTGGCCAATAGGGAATAGCTCAAGAGTAAAACGGAAGCAAAAGGAAGCAGAGCCTAGAAATTAAACAGCCTCAGAAAGACAAGATATTCTTGAATCCAAAGGCTTTTTCAATTTCAGGTTCTGGTTCTCTGTGAAATCCAGCCTCTGTACCTCTGCCCCTTGAGATCAGTGAGAAAGCTCTGCATATTTTCTGTAAGACCGCTTCTTTTGCTTCTGTGTAATTAGTTTGAGTGGGTTTCTTGCCTGAGGTAAGAAGAGTCCTAATTATTAACAGTCACTAGCTTAGGGTTGACTTTCTCTAGCCACTTGTTAATAATCATTTACAAGTTTTTCCCTTGATTTGAGATAGCACTCCTTTATCTGCATATGAGAGGCACCAAGATCACAGTCACATCTTGAGAACAGAGATTGTTACTTACAAACCTAACAATGAAAGGAAAGCTTATTACTGACAAAGTAAGGTAACTACTTACGTAATCTGGTAGAGGAACATCATTGGAACTCAGTGAACCTCTCAAGGACTGTGTGGCTTGTTCCAGAACTTTGTTGTGTTTTTTAGACAGCAAGGAAAACAAACTGAAAAAAAACAAAAACAAAAAAAGAAAGAACTAAGTGTTTCCTTTCCTAGGTTTTATACAGTATTATAGAGTTCTGCAGAATGTCAATTATTCTAAAATATACATGTAATGATTTTTTTCTTCACGCCTGTGTTAACAGCAGGATTAATAATACTATCGATACAACAAAAAAATGAAGTGAGGAGAGTGTTTAAATTATAAGGATTCAAAAGAATAAAAAAAAGTTTGACAGCTTAAAATTCTATTTTAAACATAGGAGAATTTTCCACTATTGTGGAAAGAACAGTGAACAGAGATTCAGACAGACTGAGATATGCAGACTTCACGAGGAACTCTGAGTGCAATCTATTACTAGTCACTTGGACTTGTATCTTAATTTCCTCATCTTTCAACTAAGTGTGTTGGATTAAATTATTTCTCTAGTATAATATAGTCAATCACTTTTTATCACAGCTTTATCTTACGTCTCAAAAAGAATGACTTTAAATATATGTATTATAAGATTTCCACTTCTGGTCGTGATGGACTAACTGGTACCAAATAACCTTCCTGCTATTAACACCTTAAAAACTGGACAAAATATATGAAATGACTTTTTTGGGGGGGATGGTGTACAACATCTGCAGTGCAGGATTGGGATCCCTAGAAGAAGGGAGTACCTGCCTAGGGAAACATTCCAAACTGTGCGGCAGAATGCTGGGACCCAAGCAGTACACAGCAGCATCGTGGTGAGCTGAAAACACAAAGGGGTCAGGGTTTGGGGCTGCGTGGCAGGTGGAATTTGCAGGCAGATTATTCCACTGGGGAGAACTACAAGAGGAAGGCCCAGAAACCTGCCCAAGGGTCTTCTCCACTTGAGGTTTAGTTTTCTTTTGTTTTACCTTCTAAGGTTAAAAGTGAACCTCACACTTCCTGCTCGCACCCATTGCCATGATGCACAGGCAGCTACTACGTACCGGCAGCTTATTGTCTGTGATTCCAGAAATGTTAAAGGCAGCAAGCCCTGTGTATCAATGAATACTGTACATACATATCCATCTTTTTTATTCCATCAAATATGTACTGTTCTGTACTTCACACTTCTTTTATTGAATAAAATATTCCTTGATCCATTCAATAAATGTTGAGTGCCAGTAATGGATATCTAAGCATATGGATATACCATAATTTATTTATATTTAGTCCATTATTAATCAATCATTTTAACATTTCCAGGTTTATTTTTTTATAAACAGCACTGTGATGAACACCCTTGTATATAATTTTTTAGCATACTGAGGTGAGACTATGTACAGGATAAATTCCTTGAAGTAAAATTGCTGAGTAAAATAATAACGGAATAGAATAGTGAACTGTATTAGCAGTATACGTTTCAAATATACAAATTATTTTGTAAATGATGAAAAGGCAAAAATTTGTTGGGATAGGGTACAAAGCGTATTCACATGGAAATGCATAAAGGAAAAATTTACTAAGATTCTTTTAGTTTGTTAGCGGTACCTTTCAGGAATAAAGGGAATTTCAGGAGTTTTCTGAGACCGAAGGAACTTTGACGGTGTGAGCTCTAGCACAGGGCATGGCAAGTCTCAGAGGCATGACCTGATGCCCAAACAAAAAGGGAAAGCACTAAATATGCCTGGAAGAAGTGCACATCCTGGTGTTAGTCAGAAGAAGGGGGGCAAGTGAAGAAAGACAGCGCCCCTTGTTGAGTTTACAAAATACCAGCAACCTGGGGGTCTGTCCGTGTCCCCCGAGTGTCCCTTCAGAGGACAGCAGAGAGAATCTATGGTACCTTCCATCAAACTGTAGGAATCAAAGCACAAAGGATTTGAAATTGTTTCCTTTGGAGAAAAAAGGCGAGTTTTGTTTATTTTCAAAGAGAATACTAACAATCCATTTTCCTTGTTAGAAGAAGACAAAACAAGGAAGTGAGCCTCGATTCCAACGTAAGCTCTTCCAGTTGGGCATAACGGAAAATAATAAGGGCCGAAAATGTTGACTGGTCCACCTCAAGGATCTGTGGCCACTGCCCCCAGCTGCTCCTAAGAAAGCTGGTGTGAGAACAGCTGATTTGAGGCCACTTCCAGTTTCCTATCATGAATGAGAAACAGCATTCACACTTACTTCAAGTTGTTATTCTTTGACAATTTAATAGGCTTTTCCCTCAGGTCTTACAGCTATAGAACTTTCAACTTTTTTTAAAACATTCTAATTCTGGCTTGCATTTAACATTTTTAAGGCAAAATGACCTAAATGTATAGGAGACATGGCTTGTAAATTGCTGAGAAAAGTAACTTCTGGTGAAAGCTTTGCAATCGAAGTACTAGCCCCCTTAGCTTACTTCCATTAGAGTAAATGGTAAAGGTATATGATGTTTGCGTGTAAAGGGGTAATTCTGAGCGAAACTGGCTTTCAAGTGTACTATTCACTCAGGATATCACTGCCAGGGTCCTTGCTTTTAGAATTAGAAAAAGACTAGGTTTTTCTTTTTATACAAGAATGTTCACTACAAATTGGTTTAACAATGAAAAACTGAAAACAATCAAAACACTGATAAACAATAGAACAGGTAAATATAACTGTCAGATAGTCCTATAATGAACAACTACATAGTAATTTAAAGTTATCTAAGGCTACATGCAACAATATGGGTAAATCTCCAAAACAATATTGTTTTACCAGCAAGGACTCTTGTGGAAGAATGTGACCAAAGTAATATTATTTACATAATGTATTAAAAATGCAAAAATGTTATTACCTACCTTCTACACATAAAACGTGAAATAATAAAACATATGGAAATGATAAATACTACATTTAAGATAGCCATTATTCTCTGAGAAAGGGAAGGAAATGGGATCAGAGAGGAAAAAAAAGGGATCTGGCTCTCGCTCTCTCTCTCTCTCAATCTTTCTCTCTCTTGTTCTCTCTATGTATAAAATGTTGTTTTTGTTATGCTGGATACATACATAGGGGATTGCTATATTACTCTATCTCTTTGATGTATGCCTGAAACATTACATACCTTTTAAAAATTGGAATAAAAAGAATACCCTATCCTGAAGAAAACAGAGCCCTTGCTAAAAGCCAGCATTTCAGAAAAGAAAGCAGCACGTGGACAGACTCTGTATGGTCAGTCCAACATGAAATAGGCTCAGAAAACCACCAGCTGTGGGAAAGGGCTGCAGTTCAGGGCTCACAGGCAGTGGCAGGAGATGAGGCTAGAACAGAGACAGTCTGAGGACAGACTGGGAGGGACCACTTAGGGCACATCGAAAGTCCTGGACTTGACTCAATATGGAGAAGAAGCTAACGGAACATCAGTCTAACAAAATGATAAAAGAGACATGTTCCTTGCTCCCAAGGAGCTGAAATCTAAGGTGATAAGGGAAAAAAAAAGCCTGCAATTCTGAAATTGGAGGACACCATGGGTCTCAAGAGTGCACTGCGGGAGCATAGAGGAAGGCCAGGTACATGTCAGAGGAAATCTATCTTGTGGCCTTGAAGGTCAGGGGCTTGCTAGTGCGGAGAAGTACAGGGGGAGGGAGAGTAAGTAACTCAGAAGGGGAAATGGTGTGCCAAGAGGCTCAGAGAGACCACGGCCAGAACAATGCAAGTCCACGGGGTGAGGGTGGCAAGAGAGGAAGCCGAGCAAGACTGGGATGGGCCTATCAAAAAAAAACATGCTAAGAGGTTTGCATTTCATCTTCTCAAGTTACTGAGGCAAGCAGTAAGTCAAATATTTACCAAGAACCTACAATGTGCTGGGCAACGTGCAAGCTGCCTGGGATATAGTGACAAGCAAAAGCAGCACGGTCTTTGTCCTGCCCTCCTGGAGGGTGCAGCTGGTAGGGAGGATAAACCTACACAGAAGGTTCTACTGTCCGTGCAGTGACGGAGATGGACAAGGAGTGCTAGGGGGACACAGATGAGGCTGCCCAGCTGCACCTGAAGACAGGAACAGGAAGTCATTGCTGGAGCTGACACCTGAGCTGAATCTGAAGGAACAATGAGGAGTGAGCCAAGCAAGTGAGGCAAAGGCAAAGGTCATCTGGGCAGAGAACAGAGCACAAGGGAAGACAGAGACATCTGAGCACTGTCGGTGTAGGCAACAGGATGGCACACATGTTCATCAAGTGTCCAATTTGTGGCAGAACACAGTGTTAAGGTGGGGCTGGTAGTGGGGATAGTTTATGAAGTGTCTCTCTTAGACCTTGGACTTCATCCTGAAAGCCAGAGGGTTTGTTTGTTTGTCTTTTAAGATTTATTTATTTGAGAGAGAGCATGGGAGGAGGGGCAGAGGGAGAGACTCTCCAGCAGACTCCCCGCTGAGTGCGGAGCCTATGAGATCATGACCTGAGCTAAAACCAAGAACCAGATGCTTGACTGAGCCACCCAGGCGCCCCTTGAAAGCCAGAGGTGTTTTATGACAGCAGGGCTACAACAGGAGCGATGAAAGCAAAGCTGCTGTGTTTGGGGCTCAGGTGGGGAGGATGGGGCAAGGGATGGACAGGAAGTGATCAGCCCTTGTTCAGGCATGTCCTTGATCTCTCCCCAGTGCTCTCTCATCCCGTGGTGGCCATCCAGTCCCTGCCACAGAACCCCAGGGCTCTAGGAAGCAAAGTGAAAAATACAGGCCCGAGGGGCACCTAGGTGGCTCAGTCGTTAAGCGTCTGCCTTTGGCTCAGGTCATGATCCCAGGGTCCTGGGTTCGAGCCCCACACAAGGCTTCCTGCTCAGCGGGAAGCCTGCTTCTCCCTCTCCCACTCCACCTGCTTGTGTTCCCTCTCTCTGTCAAATAAATACATACATACATACATACATACATACATAAAATACAAATAAATAAATATAAAATAAAAGCTACTAGGACACACACACGGCTCGCTGCTCATCAAATCATCATGTGAGGCCTGCACTGTCTTCATCCATCCTGTGTTTGGTTTTTAGGGAGGATGAAATCGAGGCAGAAAGGAGTTAAGTACTTTGCTTAAGGCACAGAGCTACTAAGTGGTGGGGTCAGGAGTCAAATTCAGGCATGCAAGCTCCAGAACCTGTGCTCTTAACAATTCTGCAACGAAAGCCAGAGATAACGCAGGAATATCCAGATGGAGATGGTAAGAAATACCCAGGTGGGCAGTTCAGAAATACGAAGCTGGTGCTTGGGAGGGAGGTGAGAACTTTAAGGGTTATTGGCATCAGCTGCCATCACACAAGTAAAGGTGATCACCCAAGGATAATGTGTCAAGTAAGAAAAGAAGGATAAAGTCAGAAGTCTGGGAAACACCAAGACTAAAAAGTGGAAACAGCAAAGGGGACTTAGAGAAATAGAAGTGGAAGAACAAAAAGTGAAAGACGTCTGGAAGTCAAGAGAATAATCTCAAGGGGAGAGTGGTCATCACTGTCAAAAGGTAAAGAGGGATTAAAGAAAAAAAAAAAAAGAAAAGAAACACAGTCACTGAATTTGGCCCAGGGAAAGAAAACAATGGGGACCTTACCAAAAACCCTTCTTGGAGTGGAGGAGGAGGCTGAAGTGAACCCCCGTGGTTGAGAGAGAAGCTGGATGTGGCAAAGTGGGTAGTGCGGTGGAGCAAAGAGCCTGAAGGGGAGGCAACACAGAGGGGTCACTTCCTAGGAGGAGGCGGGGGGGGGGGGCTCCCTCCCTGAGAACTGCAGACCTTCCCCATGACAGCCTGGCGCCCCTCACAACCTGTAGTCACCTTCCCTCCACGCCCCCATCCTTCCCTCATCACAGTGGTCACCAGAGAGACGAGGAGGAGTACCTCAACTCCACAGAAGAATGGGAAGTTAGGAAACTGAGGTGCAGAGTTGACAGTTCATCTGAGGTTAAAGTTACACAGTGTAATGAACACAAGTTCTTGACAAATCCTAAAGAGCTATTTTAAAATGTCGAGAAATACAAAATATTATTAAAGTTATTAAGAGCAGGGCTGTGGACAGAAACCAAATCTCCTTACGCCAAGCCTGATACTTCCTCCTCTGCAGGCAGAGGCTCCTTCTACATGCAGGAACTCCTCCTTTCTCCTCTCTGCGCCTCTAAATGCTGCTTGTCCTTCAAGCCCAAGTGCATGCTGCTCAGTCCATCTGGTCTGTGAAGGATCCCTCTAACCTGTGCTCACCCTCCCTCTGAACTACACTAACTTCTCCATGCCTCAACCAACACTTCAATATAGTCTCACACTGCTGCTTACCTTGTTTTTAATCAGCTTTATTGAGCAATCATCAACATAGACTAAAATTAACCAATTTTAGGTATATAACTGGATGAGGTTTGACAAATTGAAACATTCATGGGACTCATCACCATAATCGTGACATAGAACATTTCCATTCCCACAGGATGTCCCCTGCGCCCCTCTGCAAGTCAATCCCCTGCTCTACCACGGCCCTCCCCGATCCCAGGCAACCCCCAAGCTGTTTCCTGTCACTGCAGTTCTGCCCTTTCTAGATTTCAGGTAAATGGGATTATACCATGTGTACTCTTTTGTGTCTGGTTTCTATCACTTAGTGTTCCATCCACGTTGTTTGGTGTATCAGTAATTCATTCCTTTTTATTGCCAAGTAGCTTTCCATTGCATGAACAAACTTCAATTTGTTTCTCTATTTATTAGTTGAAGGACTCTTGGGTTGTCTCCCCTTCTGAGCCATTATGAATAAAGCTGCTATAAACATTCTCACAAAAGTTTCTTGATGATCAAATGTCTTCATTTCTCTTGAATAAATACCTTGAAGTGGAACTGCTAGGTTGTGTGCTATTTGTTTAACTCCATAAGAAATGGGGCCCGCCCGTCCTACATTCTGGCTGGCACTTGCTATGCCAGTCTTTTTAGCGTTAGCCCTGCCCGTGCGTGTGAAGATTTCGCTGTGGTTTTAACTTGCATTCCCCTAATGAATTTTCCTGTGCTCCTAGTTTTGTTTGGTGAAGTGCGTATTCAAATCCTTTGCCTGATTAAAACAATGGGCGGTTTTCCTTCTTCTTCCTGAGTTTGCAAGAGTTCTTTATAATATTCTAGATACAAGTCCTTTATCAGGTATTTTTTTGTAAACACTCTCTCCCAGACCAGCATTGGGGTGGGTGTGTGTGTGTGTGTGGGGGGGTCCTTTTCATTTTCTTAACAGTGCTTTTGAAGAGCAAAATTTTAGAATTTGATGAAGTCCAATTCATCAACTTTTAAAGAAAGATTTGTGTTGTGTCCTAAGAAATCTCTGCCTAACCAAGATCCCAAAGATTTTCTCACATGATTTGTTGTATACGGTTTATAGTTTTAGCTCTCCTATTTAAGGTCTGTGCTCCATCTGGATGCATGTACGGCATGAAGTAAGAGTCAAGGTTTATGTTCTCGGGTTCGTTGTTTGAATCTGAATATTTCACTGTTGCGGCACCATTTGTTGATAAGACTAATTCCTTCCCCCTTAAATTACCTTGACAGGCTTGTCAAAATTTCATTGACCATATACGCATGGGTCTATTTCTGGACTCTATTCCATTCCACTGGTCTATAAATCTATTACATACCAATAATACCACACTGCCCTGACTGCATTAGCTGTAATTTATAGTACATCTTGAAATCAGGTAGTGTGAGTTCTCCTTCAGTTTTCTTTGTCAAAATTGCTTGTGGGTATTCTAGGATTTTTGCATATTCACATAAATTTTAGAATCAACTTGTCAATTTCTACCAAAGAACCTGGTGGGATTTTGATTGGGACTGTGTTAAATGAACAGATAAATTTCAGGATCTAACAATACTGTCTCTGATCCAGGAACATGGGATCACCCTGTTTACTTAAGTCTTTAGTTTTTAAAAAAATGTTTGATTAAAAAAATTTTTTATTGAAATACAGTTGACACACAGTGATATATTAATTGCAGGTGCACAACACAGTGATTTGACTGGTCTTTTAAAATTTCTTTCAGCAATGTTTTAGTTTTCAGTATACACATTTTGCATGTATTTTAGTTATTCTTTTTCCTAAGTTATTTCATATTTTTATGCTACCATAAACAGTACTGCTTTTAAATTCTGATTTCTGATTGTCACATGAATATCAGAACACAATTATTGTTATATACTGACCTTTGTATCCTTTGACCTTGCTAAACTCATCTCTTCCAATTTTTTGCAGATTAGGATTTTTTTAAACATATGACCATGTTTTATGTGAATAAAGCCAGTTTTAAGTGTTCTTTTCCAATCCGAATTTATAAAATTTCTTTTTCTTGACTCACTGCACTGCCTAGGACCGTTAGTACAACGTTAAATAAATATGAGAGTGAATATCCTTGCCATTTTCTTGATCCTAGGAAAGAATATATTCAGTATTTTACCATTAAGTAGGACTTTAGCTATAAATTGTCCATAGATGCCTTTATTAGATTGAGAAAATCCCCTCTGTTCTTTGTTAACGGATTTTTTTTTAATCATAAATAGGTGCTGAGTTTTGTCAAATGCTCTTTCTGTACTTACTAAGATGATCATATGGTTTTTAAGTCTATTAAATACAGTGTATTGTGCTGATTGATCATGGAATGTTGAGACAGCCCTACATTCCTAGGATGGATCCCACTGGTTATCCTTTTCTATGCTGAGGAGAAATAGTAAGAATGATGGTAGCTGTCATTTATTGAGAACATACTCTGTGCCAAGCACCTTACTAATCTTTTATAATTATTAACTAAATTAATGTACAACAGGCTTAAGGGGGTACTAATACTTTCATCACATTACACAAAGGAAACTAAGGCATTAGAGAGGTAAATTAATTTGCCAAGGATTATACTTTTCATAAGTGGAAGAGCTAGAATTTATACCCTGGTAATCTGACTTCCAATTCTGCACTCATAACCACATTATTATCTCTCATCAGGAGATCTGTTTTACTGATATGGTGACTATTTTTTTTCTATCCTTCATGATTCACTCCTACTCTTTTTTTTTTTTTTTTAAAGATTTTATTTATTTATTTGTCAGAGAGAGACAGAGCACAAGCAGGGAGAGAGGCAGGCAGAGGGAGAAGCAGGCTCCCCGCTGAGCAAGGAGCCCAATGTGGGACTCGATCCCAGGACCCTGGGATCATGACCTGAGCCGAAGGCAGACGCTTAGCCGACTGAGCCACCCAGGCGCCCCACTCCTACTCTCCTCTTAAGAACAGAACTAACCACTCTCCTGAAAAAAAGTGACTTCATGACACAAGGCTGAATCAATTATGATACCCCTTCCCTGGATCACAGATAGGTCAATGGATATATGCTCTTAAGTTGGGCCAGATGGAAACTTTTCCTAAGATTTTTCTACCTAGGAATGGTGACAAAGACTGCTTTCCCCCTTGGTTAGAAGACTGCAGAGATGTGAATCTGGAGGTGCCTATGGTCATGATTTAGCTTCATGGAGAAAACCCGCACACAAGAAGAGAGAATGAACCTACACTGAAACGGTGAAAGAGAGACACAGACATAGAAGGAGGCAGAGAAAATACTCTGGAGGTGCTGACTCCTCAGTTCAAGTCTCTGGAACACCAACATTTGTATTTCTTTTGTGAGCTATTCTCCACTGAGAATCCCTTAAGACAAACCTCCTTTTTTACACATGCTAGGGTCTGGTATGGCTTACTCCTTCATCTTAAAGTATCTCTTCAAATGTCATCTCTTCTTTGAGGACTACCACAACCACTCTAATTAAAATTGCAACCCAATCCTGGCACATCCTGTTTTCTTTCCATTGCTTTATTTTTTTCCCATTACTACTTACCACTTTCTGAAATACTATATGCTTTTCTCATGTTTTTATTGTTTCCATCCACTAGAACAAAATGGGCAAAATACAGCTTGCAGACCAAATCTGGCCCACCATCTGTTTTTGCAAATAAAGTTTTAATGAAACATAGCCACATCCATTCATTCGTTATTGTCTATGGCTGCTTTTATGGTACAATGGCAAAGTTGAATAGCTGTGACAGAGACCTTCTGGCAGCCAAAGCCTAAAATATTTACTATCTAGTTCTTCACAGAAAGTTTCCTAACTCCTGCACTAGTATGTAAGCTCCACGATGGCAGGAATTTTCTGTTTTGTTCAATGCTATAATCCCAGTGCCTAGAACAATGCCTGGTATCGGATACTGGTTCACTGAGTAAAACACAAAGTAAAAATTCCCCAGGGGGGGGGAAGTACTTTCATTAAGCTTAAAATTTCAAAGTTTATCTGGTTTCTCTTTAGACAAATACCTGATTTTTTATGGCCAGAACATTATCTTTTTTTCAATATTTTACTACATTAGAAAAATAAAATAAATAGTCTCTCTCACTTAGCTAGAAATACAATTGACTTACACTTCTAGTTTTTCCTCAAAGCTAGTTGTTAGCAAAGCTGACAGGGGCTGCTGCCAGACCAGATCTGGGATATAAGAGGAGAAGAGTCAAGGATATCATCAAAGTTTTTACCTTAAGCAAATGGAATGATGAGCACATCATTTACTGAGAAAGGAAAAACTTTACAGGGAACAGGTTCCTAGGAGATCATCAAAGGTCCCTCTTGGATATGGTAAGTGTGAGATGCTTATTTGATACCCAGGTGAAAACTTCAGATAGACATTCTGGTTCAGGAAAGAGATTCCAGTTAAAGATAGGCATTTGGGAACTGAAACCGTATAACTGAAATTTAAAGCCATTGCAATGGATGAGAAAACTCACTATTTAATATAGAGAGAAAAAGGAGAGACCAGGAGAGGCTCAAAACTAAGCCAGAAGTGATGGAAGACTAGATGCCATGTATTTAGACTCTGGAACTCTGGCAAGGTTCAGGTAAACAGAAGTACCAGGTATTAAAAAGTGGGGCACAGATGAGGCCATAGACAGGAAGAGAGACTGAAAATCTGTATTTAAAAAGTCAGACTTTCAGCTCCTCTCTCCTGCCCTGCTCAGCCCAATGAGTGCCTTATGTTGGCAGAAGTAGAGAAGTGTTCACTCCTGAAAGGATGAAGCAGAAAGTGGGTTTTGAGATGTAAGGCACAACTAAGGATGGGTGTGCTGTCCTGAAAGAGGGTGAATAAGTAAGAGTCTAGAGATTGAGCACTGAAACCTCTGCCTTCAGCTACCCCCACCCCCCATCAGCTCAGAGAATGCTGTCAGCTAGGTTTGTACATTCAGGAGAAATATTGAGGACTACTCTTAGGAGAAACTGAGAAGTATAACAAAAAGTATCCACAGATACTGACACTGGGTGGGGGTTCTCAAGAAACCCAGCCCAGCTGGAACAGTCTGAAGGAAGCCACCAGTCAACAGAGTCCAACCCGAGTACACAGAACTTCCAGTCAGTTCTTTAGTGCCCCACTTTTAAATGTAAACTCTGCCAAGGATCACCAGAGAGAGCCACTAAAATGACAAGCAAGAAAGAAAAAAGGAACCCAGATGAAACAGAGATAATGCAGGGAGAAGCTGAAAACTCCCCAAATGTTACAATGACTAAGCTAAGGGAGGGAAGTAAACACGTCAGCTGTGAAACAAGAAGGAGGTGGTATAAAAGGAGTATCAGACAACAAAAAAGAACTCTTGGAAAGTGCAAATACGATAGCAGAAATGAAAACTTCCATGAAAGACCTGGAAAATAAATTTGAAGAACTTTTCCAGAAAGTGGGACAGAAAAGACAAAGACATGGAAAGCAACAGAAAAATGGCCAAGAAACGGTCCACAAAGTCTAGCAGAGGATGTTTTAAGAGAACAAAGAAAATGGAAGAAGGAAAAGTGGACATTATTAAAGAATTATTTCAAGGAAAGTTTTCAAAACTGGAAAACATGCATTTCCTGAAAGAGCCCACCAAGAATCCAGAAAATAGGTAAAACAAAGAAATCTCCCACATGATAGCATATGACTGGAATTTTAAAACACTGGAGACAAAAGAAGGTCCTAGAAACCGAGAGAGAGAAAGAGGGAGGGCCATACACAAACTGTCAAGAATTATTATGGCATCAGACTTCTTGACAGCTACAAAACAATGAGCAACACCTTCCAAATGCAGAGTGAAAATAACTGAAATGTAGAATTTCGAAACCTGATACATTTTTTTTCTAAAGGTTAAAATAAAGATATTTTCAGACAAATTGTCTAAGAAGGTAAATATCATATAATATATGGACCATCGGTGAATAGTATCTCGTTACAACAATATAAGTACTGGCCACTGATCTAACCTAAAAATATGTGCCCTTGTACTTGGAGAATGGGGGAACAGGCCCCCAGCGTGCATGTGTGCATGGGTGTGTCCAGCAGCAGGGGAGTCTAAGGTGATGACTACTACTTTTGAAATACTAGTCTGTTCACATAAAATGTTCTTCTTTCTCATTCCACTTCTCTGCTTCTCATGAAGAATCCTTCTATCTATTCAGAGAAAGTCGAGCAGACCAATGATTGCCAACAAGAGTCAGGCAGCCTCTGTCGCAGACAGACCAAACTGGAGGTGAGTGAGAAGGGAACAGATGTTGGGATGGCTCTAATAAATGTGGGAAAAATCTGAGGATCTAAACACCTTTGGTAAAATAAAAACTCATCAAAGTCTATAAAGATTATTACTCATCTTATGAAATATGTCCCCTTATACTTATAGAATATGATATAATTAGTAACTTCCCAGGTTTTTCCTCTCAATGAAACTGTATATTATTTGTTTTAATATGCTGCTTCATGCTCAACTGCTGTACACTTATATGTATGTTTTATAATATATACAATGCATTATGCGTATTGTAAACATGGGGCTTTCTCCCCAAATGCTAAGTTCATTTAGGCCTTGATTATTACAGTGTTCTGCACACAACAGGGTCTAAAATATGCTTGCTACTAATGATTTGTCTTTCTTCTTTTTCTCTTCTGCCTTTCTTACTCCAGTAAAAGAAACTGCAAAGACATCAGTATTCCTACCTTACAAAACTGGAAACATGAGGTCTTCATTTTTAGTAAAAAAAAAAAAAAAATCTTACTTTTTTAGGATCTAAAATTAAAATGAAGGAGATGGCTAACTACATAATTATCTTCACTAAGAACACTGACATTTACTGTCTATCTCATTCTCTCTCTCAAATAAATAAATAAAATCTTTAAAAAAAAAAAAAAGAACACTGACATTTATACAAAGAAGGTCAGAAGAGAATAAACTGCCCATTCACATTTAATTGACTTAATAACCATAAACATTACTTTACATATATAATAAATAGCTTAAAACTCATTTCCATCCAGGACAAGTGCTAAAATGACATTGGTTTTATGGCATGTAAGGCAGAGTACAAAACAGGAAACCTCAGCACCAATACATAGCTTTCTGACTGTTGAGGAAGGCTTGTGAAAATGCTAATGTTTAGTGGACTACCAGTATGGATAGCAATGCACAGAAACTTGTGTCCATCTTCACACTGGATCAGCTAGAATCTATATTGTTCCATATTTCAACACTCTTAAGAAAAATTCAGTAATTCATCTTCTCGACAAACTCTGAAGGTAAAAGCAAGAGATACAAAGATACGCATTTAAAAAACCTAGTAAGGACAGTTCCCACCAAAAGGGCACACTTTGAATTGCAACTGAAGAATACAATCTTACACCATAAAAACACACACTACCAGTATCTCAGTGAGAATCTGAAATTACGGTTACGATATCCGGCTTGATTTTCATTGTATGACTGCATAACCAAAAATTGTATGTAGAACCAAAAATAACTAGTCATGCAACAGAGCAAGATAATCGACTAAACGATGGGTCTTGTTAAAAAAGTGCTGAAACTCGGAAATTGAATTTCCACTGGTTAAGGTAACAAAATAAGGAAGTCATTAAAGGAAAACTGAAAGGTAATTAACAACTTTAAAAATGCTGTTACATGGGCGCCTGGGTGGCTCAGTTGGTTAAGCGACTGCCTTCGGCTCGGGTCATGATCCCAGGGTCCTGGGATCGAGTCCCGCATCGGGCTCCCTGCTCTGCGGGGAGCCTGCTTCTCCCTCTCCCACTCCCCCTGCTTGTGTTCCCTCTCTCGCTGTGTCTCTCTCTGTCAAATAAATAAATAAAATCTTAAAAAAAAAAAAAAATGCTGTTACATGAATTATTGCAAGTAAAAATATTTTGAAAGTAATGGATAAAATACATGATCTGTCAATACACAATCCAGTACCCTACATTACAAAAAACGTGAGTGAGTGAGTGAAATAAGAGAGTCCATCTTTAGGTTAAAGACGATTTTATTTTTTACAAAGGTGTTCATGCAGATTTGTGTGTTTTTAGCTTTAAAGTAATTCAGTGGAAAAATGTCTAGGAAGTGGCATAATGCAAAAGGTTTGTTTTCTTAAGCAGATTTTTCCAATTTTGACTAAACTTGGTCAGAAATCCTATTTAGTAAGAACGACCTAATTAAAAATTCTGTAATTTGATTTATCTCAAAGGAAAAACTATCCCTAATTTTAACTGGATACTATACTTAAAAATGGATACTTAATTGGATACTATACTTAAAAATGATATTCTTATATAAACTCAGGTATAATGAAAGACCCAAAGTAAGTTGTAATTAGTACACAATTCGAACGATACCAAACTTATTAGAAGTTTTATGGTATTTTCAAGTGTATTATGTAACAAACAGAAACAGATTTCCTGACTGGAAAGAACGTAGGTTGTCTTTCTTGTTACTCTTTCTCTGTCCCTTGAGAAAACCCCAGCGCCAAGCAGACAGTAAAGCCATCCACTTAAAAAAACCAAATTCTATAGCACAATGTCACTAATTTATGGCAACAATGAGGACTGAAATAATATTTAATGAAAAAATTCATCTGGAAAGTGGGATTATCCCCCAGTGAGCACAAGAGGAGCCAGGACAGTTTAGAAGTTACTATCACAAGTTGGAAGGCACTTCCTAAGTATAAAGAAATTTCCTCTCAGGGGAAGCCTACCAAATCAAGTATGTTTACTATATGTCAGATTTTACAAAGATAGTCACAGGAAACATGACACTAATCACTGTATTTAAAAATGCTGCAGAATACCTACTTTTCTATTATAACACAATTTATCAGGAAGATATTTTCCAGGTGATGGATCCTTAATGTGGGGATCCCAACTAGAACTTCGGGATTTCTTTTGCTTGGCTCTTAATCTTAATTTAGCAAATATAATTAGTCTTTGGGAGGGCTATAGGAACAGGAAGTCTTAATTGGAATTATAGGTCTTTTCTAGTAAATGCCTTTTTTCAACTTCTGCCAGACTCATTACTATTGAAAATCTTTAGATTTATGAAAACTATCTTTTTACTTCAACTTCCTGTCAACCTTTGTGTACTTAATTACTAATTTATACTTGCTCTGTACGCTTTTAATATATATCTTCCTTTATCTTTTGCTGGTATATTTATCCCATTTCTTCTCTGAACATAATTTCAAGGGCATAGATGTCCATTCCTGTTCTTTCGACTCTTCTGCAAAGCCTACTGTGTACACACGGCGATTAAGTTACTCCCCTTCTCCACGTTCTTTTTAAACAAATATATCCTGATCAGCCAAACCCTTAAAAAATATGGCTGCTGATTGGTGGAAAAAATATACTTTTATGTTCAAGTTTAGAAATACTTTTTAGAAAAACCAAGAAACCAAATACATATTTATAGTAACTTCATAGGAAACCCACCTCTACCATGACTCATTCTCAAATATAGGAGCAGCCCTCGCCCCTCCCCTAAAGACATAAGCCCAAACCACAAATAGAGAGAGAAAGATTTCCATGTATGAATCAGTGCCCAACGGAAAGCTATGAACTTTAACTCAAAGTCTTATTAATCTGACTTAACACAATTCTCAATAAGCTAAGTTATTAGCTTCCTTAGCTAAAACTTCTACGTAAAAAAAAATAATAATAATAATAATAAAAGGAAAAACTTAAGTGTAACCAAAAACATGGAAAAGAGTTCTGACGTTAAAGTAAGAGCAAACTCAGAATTCCACTGCTGTTTAGCACAACGGTCTACATTTATAGTGACTACTCTGCAGTATCAAGTCTCAAATGTACACAAGGTCTTGCAATTAAAAATTCCAGAAAGACCCCGCAATTGCAAGATCTCTTATCTAAAATACTTTTAAACCATTTTAAGGTAGTGCTTTCATGAAACATACTTTTGTTATCTAGAGTATGTGGAACTCCTAATTCCCAGGGACGCTAGATAAATGGGATATCACTTAAATAGGACTATAAAACCCTGTAATATTTGAAGGCAGAGTCCCTTTTAGTTCTGGGTTAAGTTCAAACAGCAGAGTTATTAGAGTATCAGTCAGAATATTTATGATTTTTTTAATTAAAATATATTTAACAATACAGGACATAAACCATAGTGATCCTCACAAATAATCATTATTAAATGTCCTTTTAGAACACAGCTCTTTCTTATAACTGCCAGTAATTATAGAGGTAGAATTCTATATGTAGTTGTAAAAATATCACCATTTCCAGACAAAATTAGAGCTTAAATGAAGTTGAGCATTACCTGGTAAGAAATAATCTCCTGTTTCAAGAACTGTGGTTAATATTTAACCGGAGAAAACCCCCCCAATTCTCCTAAGACCCTGACATAAATTCATGCTTTGTGCTCCCTCTGCTGGCTCTAAAGCTATAGTTAATCCCATTCTCAAGAGGTTTTTTTGCACAAGGCAATTCCATTACAACACTGAATGGCACTGGTACGTTATATTTGGGGTCTCAAAGATGTAAGCCTGCCGTCTCCTTTGAGCACTGAGGAAAAACAAAAGAAAAACAACTTGACCAAAGGTCCCACGGGGTGCTGAGAATCACACTTCTGACTTCTGATCCCAGTGGTCCTTCTATTCCACGATGATCTCAGGGTCTTCATGTACAAGACTATTATTGAACTACACTTTGCTGCGAGTTACCTAAAACGTGGTATCTCTGAGCCACACAGACTTTCCACTGTATCGTAATTACAACTGATAAAGGCATTTGACCAAAATTCAGTGCAGACATACTAGGCTCAAAGAGCTTCCAATATTCTAGATCTCTTGGACAGAGCCCAATTAAAATAACCTATTGTAAAGGTTCCTAACACACTAAATACTTAAATTTCTCCAGTGTGCTTCTACCATTTGCTTACAGTAAGTCACATGCCACCATATTTGCCTTAGAAGACATGGTCACCATATAATATGTCTTCATGTTAGTATAAAATGACCATAAAAGTCATTTTGTTGATGATGGGAAGTATGGATAGCACCGTCTATCCAGTGCCTATTATGTACCAAGTACAGGGTTGGGCCTTTATAGAAATTTTTGGCATAGGCAATCTATGAGGAAGGCATTACAGTCCCTGTTTTACAGAGAAGGAAGCTGAGGGAAAGTGACTTGCCCAAGATCTGTTAGATAGCCAAGTCTCTACCACTTCCTCTGTACCTAACTCTTTTGGTATTTTGTTCATTCTTCAATCAACAGAGATAATAACAGTAAACGATGCTCCCTTACCGCCAGCACCATCACCCCCACCTCTTGCAGAAAAGAACGCTTTGAGCAAAAGAGATTGTATGAAAAACATGAAGCTGTGAGATTTCTTTTAAAATTTAAGCTAAAGTGGCGAGGGTTAATACTTTATTTTTAACAGAGTAAAGTAGATGGCACACACCACAAATGTTCATTAACTCATAGCATACATTAGTATTTAATCCCAATTGACTTTTGTGTAATTGATGTATTTAATTATTTGTCAAGTAGTCAGTGTGCGGAAAACTGAAAACACTAGCTCTAGTCTGATAACAATTCTATTTACACAGACACAAACAGTCTGGGATTAAAGAATTTAATTTGTTCAGACAAAAAGTAAATATTTATTGAGCTAAAATATACAAGTCTATCTTTGTAGGGAAGAGACATTTGTTTCTTGATGAAAGATATAAATTGTTATCTAAATCACTGGCAATTTTTATCCAAAGTGAAGTTTAAATTCTGTGTTCCTCCTGAAAACAGAAAACTAAAGACATAAGGGCCTATCCTTGTTCTCTGGGAGTGTTATTTTCACAGAAGGGAATCATGTTAAAGTATTCAAATAGGAAAATGGTGTTAAAATGAACATATTTTTCAGTAACTTATTGATAACCTATTTGGACAATACAAGAGATGTCAACATTTTAGAAATGAGAAGGTAGGGGCGCCTGCCTGGTTCAGACAGTAGAGTATATGACTCTTGATCTTAGGGTAGTGAGTTCAAGCCCCACGGTGGGCACAGAGATTATTTTAAAAAAAATAAAAAATAAAATAAAAATATCTTTAAAAATCCCTCTTTTAAAAGATTAAAAAAAAAACAAGAAATGAGAAAGTAGCCTAGGTTAAATGCAGACTTAAGGAATTTAGTGGAAATGACAAATGAATGTAAATCTTGCATTATATAAATAATGTGATAAACCTGTTGCCCAAGGCTCCTATATAGGAAGCATCATATAGTATTTATGGATATTGATTTTTCAACTGAAATGACAGATAAAAATAGCCTTGTTTTTGATGTTCTGAAGAAAGGAATTTAAAATAACTCAGACAAACTTCTGTTTAAACACCAGTCCTCCACTTACTAGCTGGTTGAACTTGGGCACTTCACTTTCCTGAGACTCAGTTTCCTTACATGTGGTGATGAGGACAGTGACTGCTACTAAGACTTGCTGTAATGGCTGACTGAGAGAAAGGGAAACACCCTAATTGGGAGTGTAAGGAAAAGGCCACCAGTCAGTTCCAGTTGATTATCAGCATGGAGAAATGTGGGCTCTGGGTTACCAGCTATGTCAACTCTTTTCTTTTTCTTTTTTTTATTTTTTATTTTTTAAAGATTTTATTTATTTATTTGAGAGAGCGAGAATGAGAGAGAGAGAGAGAGAGAGAGAGAGAGAGCACATGAGAGGGGGAAGGTCAGAGGGAGAAGCAGACTCCCTGCTGAGCAGGGAGCCTGACATGGGACTCGATCCCGGGACTCCAGGATCATGACCTGAGCTGAAGGCAGTCGCTTAACCAACTGAGCCACCCAGGCACCCAACTCTTTTCTTTTTAAAAGATTTATTTATTTATTGGAGGGGGCGGGGAGGGAAAGCATGAGCAGGAGGGGCAGAAGCAGAGAGAAGCTGAAGCAGACTCCCGGCTGAGCATGGAGCCCGACATGGGGCTGGATCTCACAACCCTGAGATTACAATCTGAGCTGAAACCAAGAGTCGGATGCTTAACTGACTATGCCACCCAGGCGCTCCCGTTATGTCAACTCTTTATATATTTATTTTTTTTTTTTTAAAGACTTTATTTTTCAACAGAGAGAGAGAGACAGCGAGAGAGGGAACACAAGCAGGGCGAGTGGGAGAGGGAGAAGCAGGCTTCCTGCGGAGCAGGGAGCCCGATGCGGGACTCGATCCCAGGACCCCGGGATCATGACCTGAGCCGAAGGCAGACGCCCAACGACTGAGCCACCCAGGCGCCCTCGTTATGTCAACTCTTAATTGTTGTATGTTAGGAACAAATTCTGACTTTTTATAAACACTGTGCAAACCAAAAACACCAGCCCTCAGGGCTGAATCTGGACCACCAGCCGCCAATATGTAGTTTCTGTTTTGGAGAATTACTGGAAGTGCTACATGCCATCCAGAGGAGCAAAGCATCTGGACTCAAGAGTGTTCTGGGGTTACACACATGTTCTAAAACAAAGAGATGTGCTCTGGCAGGAAAAGTCAAGAGCGGAGGTTAAGATGATTTTATGAGAGAAACTCAAAGCAAAAAGCCTATCTGCCTGGCACAACGTGGTTTTAAGATAGCTTGGAACTATATTTACACTCCAATTTAAAATATTTTTAATATGCATGTATTTTAACTTAATCACTGATTTCCCACCTAGTGAAGAGAATGTTACTCCTTGTCCTCTGAACCTCGACAATATAAATCCAAATTTACTCAACATACAAATATTGACCAGAGATGTATTTATTTTATTGACCTTCTCAAAAATGAACTTCTGGCTTTATTGATTTTCTCTATGGCTTTTCTGTTTTCTATATCACTGAGTTCTGCTCTGTCTTTAGTCTCCTTCTTTGGATTTAATTTGCTCTTCTTTTTCTAGTTTCTTAAGGAAGAAGCTGAGGTCATTCATTTGAGACTTTTCTTCTTTTCCAACATGTTATAGGCATTTCAGGCTATCAATTTCCCTCTAAATACTGCTTTAGTGG
The DNA here is from genome assembly GCF_002201575.2 of Neomonachus schauinslandi. Classification (NCBI taxonomy): domain Eukaryota; kingdom Metazoa; phylum Chordata; class Mammalia; order Carnivora; family Phocidae; genus Neomonachus; species Neomonachus schauinslandi. The sequence goes on along the minus strand of NC_058416.1, from coordinate 24,933,115 downwards.
CATTTTGATGTGCTGTATTTTCTTTAGCTGAAATTACTTTTTAAATTCCATTCATTTCTTCTTTGATCTATGGGTTATTCCGAAGTATATTATTTGATTTCCAAATTTGGAGGATTTTCCAGAGAGCTTTTTATTTTTTTAAGATTTTTTTTTTTAATTTACTCATTTAAGTCACAAAGAGAGAGGGAGAGAGAGAGAGAGAGAGCATGAGCAGGGGGAGAGGCAGAGGGAGAGGGAAAAGAGGGAGAAGCAGGCTCCCCACCGAGCCAGGAGCCCCCGACACGGGGCTTGATCCCAGGACCCCGGGACCATGACCTGAGCCAAAGGCAGACGCCCAACCATCTGAGCCACCCAGGCGCTTCCAGAGAGCTTTTTATTATTGATTGCTGTTACAATTCCTTCATGACCAGAGGACACACTTTCTATGACTGGAATCCTTTTTGCACTTACCGAGGCTTGTTTGATGGCACAGAATGTGATCTTTCTTGATAAATGTTCACACGTGCAAGTGAGAAGAAAGTGTATTTGGCTGTTATTGGTTGGAGTGTCCTATAAACGTCAGTTAGGTCAAATTGGTTGATAGCTTTGTCTGAGTTTCTGATATCCACACTCATTTTCTGTCTACTTGTTCTACCAATTATTGAGAAAGAAGTATTTAAATCTCTAATTGTGGAATTGTCTATATTTCTACTTGCAATTTTATCTCTCTCTTTTTTTTTTTGCTTCTTAATCTTGAAGTTCTGTCCTTTATTTGGTGCATACATTTAGGATTCTAATAGTTCTCTTGCCGAAGTGACTCTTTTGTCATTATGAAATGGCATTTATTCCTGGAAATATCCTGTGCTCTGAAGTCACTCCTACTTTCTTTTGACCACTGCTATTGATAAGGTTATATCTAGCACTTTGCCGTTAGTTTTCTCTTGGTCCCGCCCATTCTTTCTTCCCCATTTCCTTTTTTTCTGCCTTCTTTTAGATTGAGTATTTTTGTGATTTGATCTGTAGGTTTTTAGCTGTAATTCTGAACAGTGGTCTGGAAATTCTATTAGAACAGTAAGCTGTGATACTCACAGGACTCACCCCCTTCTTTTCCCATCCATTCGGGATTTGTTTCTTTTACTGGATTGGGTTACTGACGTATTAGAGAAGCTCACATTTTTATTCCATCATAGAGTTCTAGTTACTCCAGCACTATACATCTCGGAGGTGTGAAGAACCATCACAGTGCTTCTAGATTGTCAATTATAACAATAAAGCTGAAGAAAGAATGGAGTCCGGACAAGGGGTCTGGTTTTGGAATGGAGTAACCAGAGAGGGCTTTACTGAGGAGGTGATATTTAAGCAAAGACCTAAAGAAAGTGAGTGTGTGAGGTGTGCAGCTGTATGAGGAAAAAACATTCTAGGAAAAAGGAAAAATAAATGCAAGTGAACCAAAGAAGGACACGTTCAAGTCAGATTACTGGTAAACATTTCATGAATCTCTTTAAATGATTTTCTGAAGCTTAAAAAAACCTAAAACACATCACTATTATTTGCCAAGATCACTCCATCCCATCCCTAGCAAAAGTTAAGTTTCATCTTTCTTACTTAAAGCAGAAAATTAAATGATTACTCTATTTAGCCATCAATCCCCTGCAGAACAGGAACTGGATCTGAAAAGCATGATGCTGCTGAAAACATCTTTAAGATTTACTTGAATGCAAAATGAGAATTACTATATTCAATAATTCATTAATGGGACTGTGAAAAATCTGTTTGCTTCCGAAAAGTGAGAACTGGCATAGACAGTGGGATGTGAGCTGTATTATGTTAAAGCTGGAATGCAAAATAGTTTTCCAAACTGACTTTTCTTTAATTACTGAATTAACATCACAAATAAAAGGCACAAAGGTATCAGCAACATCAGAAAGCTTAAAGTACTTATTACTTTAAATTAATCTAAATGGAAAACAGGCTAACCACCAATATATAAATGGCAGTAGTGGTGGTGGTAAGCATGCGGTAATAGTAACAGCAGTGTGGGTGCTCAGGATATGCATTAGCATCAGCTAAGTGTCCTGTATACATTATCTCATTTAAACCTAGACTCAACCCCCCCATGAAAACGCCAACATCTGCAAATCAACCTCAGTGACGGGTCTGCTCATCCTGGCCAGAATCTAATACTTAACTATTTACAGTTTCTTTTTTTAAGGAACAGTATGATGTATCACTTTCAAAAATCAGTATTTTAATTTCTCCTATCTTGGTGATCTATGAATGAGCTTCAAATGAATATTTAATAATAATGGGATAAGGTTCATCCCAATTTGCCCAGGATAGTCCCAGTTCATGCATTTTGTCCTAGTGAACTATTAAATAGAGTCCCCTTTTATTCTCCTAAAGGGTCCTGGTTTGAATGATAAATTTTATGGTCACCAACTTGATAATCACTTCATTTTTTGCTTTGCCTATTCACTGTCTTTCTTACTGAGTAAAGAAACATGCTGATCTACCATCATTTTTTCTTCTGGGGATGCAAGTTGCCCATAGCTCTTCTCATCAGCGGGGCTCTGTCAATGTGCAAAGCACAACTGTCTCGAGATGGCTCCATCACACTTGCACTTGAATATTCGGTCTCCTCTCCTCCCACACCCGGTCCCGTCCCCGCTCCTTCCTCCTAAGTGAACCCTTTGTCTCCCTCGCCTACTCTTGTCTCTATTTTCTTTCATGCCGCCCCCCACGCTAGGAACAACCTACTAATCTACCAAATATCTATCCTCAAATCACTTTTTAAAAGTCACTTTAGTCAGTGAAGCCTACCTGAGATCACCCATCCACCCACCTGTCCTATTTATGGATCAAATCTGTCAGACTAACCTCTTGGAGGCTCAAATTTGAAATGTTTTTGCTATTATATTGAGGTTTTTACCATATTCCCTCACATCAAAAACAAACTTTACAATATCAAAGTAGGGCTTTTGGATCTATCTATAGCTATTAACAACAACAAAAAAAACCCCAAAAAACAAAACAAAAAAACCCAAAAAACCGTAATCCGGAGGAATCTTACTAAAAATGATAAATGCAACTACTGCTTTCAGAGGGTTGAGGGACAGTCAGATGTGGTTATTTGATTGTTGAAAGGAAGACCATACTCATTGGTAGTACACAATCTAAAAAGAGACTCTTTCCTGGACCCAACTTTAGTCAGGTTCCTGAGTATGAACAGCTTCCATCCTTGGACATGTCCTCTAGGAGCCTAGTGTTAGTAAGAATCCTGTAAAGGTGATTTGGCCAGAGTCCCCCCACCCTTGATATCTGGTCAAATATTCATCCTCTAATATCCCCCAGGTAATAGCTGATCACCCTAGCCTGCCTTCAGTAAGAATCCTGTTACATCGGTTTAGTAAAGAATTACCTACTTTCTTGTAATTTTCCATCCGCCAACACCCACCTCCCCCCAGTCTGCTGCTTGGCTATAAGCCTACTTTCCTTTGCTGTATTCAGAGTTGAGAGCCTAATCTCTCTCCCCTATTGCAAAACCCCACTGAAGCAGTCCCCCTGAATAAGTCTGCCTTACTTTCTTCAACAAAACCCAGATGGTGTACACAGAAGATGGGTATTCTTAATATCGTCAGTGGGTACTTTGCGGTACAAAGACAGACAATGAAAGAGGTAAGTGAGTCTTTAAGATGCGGCTGTTCTTAAATGAGAAATTCCCCTCAAGATATGGGTACAGGGGCACCTGGTTGGCTCGGTTGGAAGAGCTGGCGATTCTTGATCTTGGGGTCATGAGTTTGAGCCCCATGTTGGGTGTAGAGATTACTTAAATAAATAAAAACTAACAACAACAACAACAAAGAATATGGATATAGTTGCTGTGCCTTCTCTAGGGCAAAAAAAACTTTGCATTTATAGTTCTGGTCAAACTTCTAAATGGCATATGGAGTACTAGGAAGCAACAGAGGATATACTGTAAGAGTATTTTGCCCCCAGTGTAGTTTAAAAAACAAGCAAGCTATATGTACTCTCTGCCAAACAATAAGCTAAGCCCAGAAATGACCATATAACAAGAGTGTAGGCAAAAGAGCAAAAGGAGAATAAGAACAAACAACCCAAGAGTCATGGGCATAAATGAGTTGCATTTACAAGTTTGTAATCAATGACTCTTAGTTTCTATCATGATTCTAGCTTATGTGGATCATCTTTCAATGGAACCACAGTTATTAATGTACACACATTCAATGCAGAAACAGGTTGCTATTGTCATCATTTTATCCACAAGAGGAAGGGAGGGACTAGAACACCAGACAGTGAGAGTGAAATAAAATGTCTCTAAACCATGGTAACAGGAAATGCCACAGACTCTTGCAACAGTCACACCAAGTGTCATGCAAAATTCTGTAGCTTGGACACCTCTTGCATCTGCAGTTTAGCGCCTGGGCACAGAAACCCAGACAGTGAGTGATTCTTCAGAAGGCATATTAAAAAAACTGATGAAAATCAAAGCTCTTTTCTTTTTTAAGCTGGACTACCACAACACATTGCTTCAATATCTGGCTTGCTACAGTAATATGTTGTTACACAAGACAAGAAAACAGCAAGAAGGAAAAAAAAACCCACAGATGATTGCCCATTGTGTTTCACTGACCAGTATTTAATCCACAGTGAGGTTCTCCAACCTGACCATTTAAGGAGAGTAAAAGAAATCCAGACACTATTGTACAACCAGCTAACCTATGAAAGTATTCCCCAGACGCGCTTTTCTTATTGAACATGTAGAGATAAATATACCTGCAGCTATGTATTCACTGGTTCTAGATTGATTTGTTGACATTTCTTCTACTTTCTACACAGAAGATACTAAAATATCATTGTATGTAGTTCTAGTGCTACCTTTAAATGTGATTTTGTAAGTTCAGGACCAAAGGATATGACATGAATCCTAAAAGGTGGGCCTTCCTTGACAAGACACAAAATGCTCTCTCTGCCAGATTCCCAATGCTGCCACAAGCCCTGTGTGCTAGGATGTAGAGGCCACATATTAAATTCTTCAAACTTCTACTGTCAGGAGTAACAGGGACTTGAATTTCCTACTGGCTTATGCTATGTGGTACTTAAAAATGAATGCACATAAGAAAAGAAATTCCTAGTGTCTACATGAGGTACAACAAACTTAACATTTTAAAACTCTATATAAATGTTATCTATATTAACACACCTATATACATATGTGGACAGTTTAAACTATACTTCTAAATCCTCAGGAAAGCTTCTTGTTTGTTTTTTGTTTGTTTGTTTTTCTAATGACAGGAGTGGCACAATTGGTAGTCATTAAACAGAGGAATGACAAGGAAGCTCTAAGACTTTTAGTGTGATTGCTACTGTCTAAACATGTAGTGTCTCCTGGTTTTCAAAGCTTCTAATCCTTACAAAAACCCTTACTTAGACATACCAAATGTCTAAATTTGGTGTTAATTTTTGACATAGATTTGATTTTTATTTTCTTCTCAAGGTAATAGTAGATACAAGCTGTTCTCAAAGGGTTTTTAACCAGATTTCACAAAGCAAGCATCTATAGGCAGATTTTCAAGGCACCCCAGAGGATAAGTTGTACATTTTACTTGGCACTGGGAAAAGAAATGAGCAATTTGCAACTGGATATAATTTCCAGTTGTATTCCAGGTATTCCAATTGCAACTGGATAAAATAAGACTTTTAGTCTTATTTTGACTATGTCAAAAATTAACACCAAATTTAGACATTTGATATGTCTAAGTAAGGATTTTTGTAAGGATTAGAAGTTTTGAAAACCAGGAGACACTACATGTTTAGACAGTAGCAATCACACTAAATGCTCCATATACGAAATTTAGAGGACCGAGAAATATAGTTTTGAATTTCTGGATCTATAGTCTCTGCCCTGATTTTAAATTTTCATCAGTTTTATAAACTATCTCCAAGTGAAATTGTGTGTAGAGAACAGAAGTTCAAGACCGTAAACACAATTAGTTTAAAATATACAATCATCAAAGAGTATCAGATTTGTAGTGGGCTCTAAGATGGGTTAAAATAATTTCAAAGGCAAATTTACTTCATAAAATCATACCATTGTTAAAAGGCTTGGTGGGAGGAAGTAAAAGGTTAAAAGCGGGACTTTTAGGGCCAGAATATTTGGGTTTCAATACTGGCATTACTACCTTCTAGCAAAGTATTAAGACAGCCCATGCATCACTTCCCTCATGTGTGAAATGGGAATAATAATATTAACTATCTCAGAAAAGCTGCCTCAAGGATTAAAATAAAAATAGTTAATAATTAGAACCGTGTCTGTTACAGAGCAAGAGCTCAATAAATAATGCTACTATTAGCACTACTGGGCAAGGAAAATATTTTGTGTGCATGCTCCAAGATACAGCCTTTAGAAATCTATACTGTACATCTCAAGTTCATTTAAAAATTAATTTTTAATGAACTGCCTCTTAGAGACAGCTAGTTCATAGAACTGTTATACAAAACGAGTGGCCTGTTGCAACACATCTGATTCTAGTTTAGATCAATGTAAGAATGTACGGGGAAAAATGCCTAAGAAAATTAGGAACTCTTCAGTTCCCATTCCAGCTCAAATCTGTAGGGTGGAGACTAAAAATGTAACAGGAGTGAACTGAAATTTTTAAAAAATAGAAGCAGCTATCTATTGAGAGTAATTCATTCCGCACACGTATGGTGAGATGCGTTTCTCCCTCTTTCTCATGCTGTGACATTCAGTAAAGATGAAACTCTGATCAGAGCAGAGACTCTTAGAGACTTAGATTCTACTTCTGCTTTGTTGTGTGGTCTCTACCAAACCATTTAATTTCTCTACAGTCTCCTCTGCTTCCTCATCATTTGTAAGATAGAAATAAACCATTTTATTGTCCATCTAACTTAGAGGGATGGGATTAGAATGAATGCCACTCTCGTGGCCACACTGAAAGGAATTTACCTTCCTCATCACCATCATGACAACTGAGTTACTTAGTGCCGGTACATTACTTTAACAAACATTAACTTCTGATTTACACCACCACCTATTTAAATTCTAGAAGTCAAATAAATGTAAGGGCTGGCATCATGATGTGCCAAGGCATGGAGAGTGGGTGGAATCACTTTTCTTCCATATAAGGGAAACCCTCTAAGTTTAAGTCTTTTGGACATTTAGTGACCAAGAATATTTCTATAATAAGCAGTTCTACAAGTCTGCATGTCTGAATATGCACATGGAATTCCCTGCAAATGGCAGCCCCAGGGGAAGAGCATCCAACGGGGGGAATTCTGTACCCTCTCCAAGTCCTCATACACAGTCTAACTTGCATGACAAATTTTGTTATCTACTCTGGCCACCTTCAGGAACTCTGGTTATACCTATACACCCACAGGTTCATCGCTATGATGTGAGTGCCTCCTTTACCAACACTCTCTATACCTGAGAACATTTGGTGGGGGGAAAAATTACCATTTTTTTGGATCAAATATGAATTTCATATTGTTTTTCCCTAAGATTCTATCACTTCTAAGTTTGTTTCCATATGCCCAAATTCTCATAACATCCTTCTCCCAGAATAAGTATCTTCTGTTATGTTTTAACTATTGATTTAATCTAAATTTCTTCCCTCTGGACAGACAATACATTGTACAACTGGGTGACAGTGCAGGGCGGATGACCATGGCAGGCTAGAGCAGCATTTGTTTTGATGCTATTATTGGTCTGCAATAAATCTTACCAATATTTGTAGACATAACACACTGAAAACATTTTTAAAAACATTTCCAAGTAGGTATGGTGTAACAAATTTGTTTGCACTAAATAATTTCAAATTAAAAAGGAAGTTAAATAGAATTTTTAATACATACTATGATATACTTTATTTCTTATCCGTATTTCTGAACCTTCATTCTGTTACTACTATTATGGCCACTAGCCTCCATAATTTATTTATGCCAGAGGAAAACTGCAGAGGTGGAGGGTGGTGATAAAGCTTGTTAAAACTACTCTATTTTCAAGTTATTTTATAGTATTGTGTTTAAATTTCAAGAGGCAAAATTTAATGCAAAATAATTTTACTTTTCCCTTTGAGTTTCTTCTGCTTAGCTAGAGCCACCAGAGAAAATATTATTTTTGCATTTTTATGAGGCATCTTTCAAAGCATATTGGTAATTGCTTTGATGGTCATGGTTTACCATATAAATCCAAAAAGTAGAAAGTTTATAAAATATTTAAGAAAAAGAGTAATGGCATATGTCAGGCAGTTTTCCTACATAACTAAAGAAACCATAACCAGAATACTTCATTATCTAATAATGCTATCTTGAATGCTTCTTTGAAGATGTAGTAGCTTTATTTATTATTTGTTGAGGGAGAGGGTGGGGGGCAGGGGCAGAGGGAGAGAGAGAATCCCAAGTAGGCTCCACGCCCAATGCAGAGTCCAATGTGGGGCTCGATCCCACGACCCCAAGATCATGACCCGAGCCAAAATCAAGAGTCAAGACACTCAACCAACTGAGCCACCCAGGGCACCCCTGCAGTAGCATTTTAACAGGATTGCCACCTTACTGCTTCTAGCCAAGTAATCTCTGAAGAAGTAGCCATTTTGTGGACCTAAGTATCACATTAGGTGCTAATGATGAGTGGATTAAAAAACACACATTTTCAGGGCACCTGGGTGGCTCAGTCAGTTAAGCGTCTGCCTTTGGCTCAGGTCATGATCCCAGTGTCCTGGGATCGAGCCCCACATCAGGCTCCCTGCTCAGCGGGGAGCCTGCTTCTCCCTCTCCCTGCCGCGCTCCCCCTGCTTGTGCTCTCTCTGTGTCAAATAAATAAAATCTTAAAAAACAAAACAAAACACACGTTTTCTGTCCTCCTGGAGCTTACAGTCTACTCTAAAAGAGAGAATGTGTGTATGAGCAGAAACATAATATTAAGCATAACAATGGATTTAGGGATAAGGGAAAACCTGTGTAAGGAAGTAACAAGTGTAGAAAATACAGAGTAGAGAAAGAAACATTCTCAACAGGAAAGAACACGCAAAAAGCCCTAAGCCAGACAAGGGGTCAGCAAATCCTGGAAAAGAAAGACAACTGGTGTGGCTAGAGAATGTGCCATCCCAAAGGCAGAGGGTAGCCGCTGAGGCAATCTGAGCAAGGAAGAGACGGAATCTGATTTCAACTGGTCTGTACCGAGAGCAGAGGAAACCGCCACTACGTGGGAGGTGAGAACGCCGTGAACTGGTGTGGCTGGCAGCCGGCACAGAGGAAAGAGGACATTTTGGAAACAGAACTGAAGTGGATAGAGGATGGATGGAGGGGGTAAGGGAATGAAAATCCTGGTGATTCTCATGAGATGGGCATAAGTAGCTTGATGGCTGGTGACACCGTTTGCCGAGACAGAGGAGACAAAAAGAAAAGGTTTGTGGCAAAAGGTTTAAGAGTTGGCCTGGGAGACGGGGCATGAGAGGTGCGAGGGGTGGTGTTAACACTATGGTAGCTGACCATGTGGGGCTGGAGCTCAGAACCTCAGCTGGAGTTACCCATTTGGGATATACTGCCACATGGATGACATGTAAAGTCATAAAAGGAGATGGAAATGCCTGAGGTAAGAGCTTAAGTGAAAAGAAAGGAGGGCCTTAGGAGCAGGCCTTACGGAATTCTAATATTTACGACAAAGGCCTAAAAAGAAATGGCAAACCTGTGCGAAGAAAGCCCAGAGTGCACTGTCGCAGAAGCCAAGAGAAGGTGGGGGGCAAAGCCACCTACCTCAGCTCTGAGGCCCAGCAAAGATAGTGGCCAGTTTGTCAAGCTCTGCCCTCCTCTCCTGTCCTGTCCAGAATGCTCAGCCATGATTCATTCTTATAATTCTTAAGAGAAAATCCCAAGTCCCCAAACCAGAAAACATACAGTAAAACAGTGACTCTAAAAAAATTTAACTACGTATTGTTTATTCTTCCCAACTTTTCTGATCTGAATTTACCTGTTCTGTTTTGCCTTACGTGGCACTGAGTACTAACGGAGTATGTCTGAAGACCTAACACCACATAACAGAAAACAGAATAAGCTTGATGACAGGATCAAGGAGTGAATATGTAATTCAAACAGAAACCATAATGGCTTAAGTGGAATAATGCATTTCATTTCATGTCACAGAAGTGGTACAGAAATCAATAAAGCACACAGCCACAACAGAATTATTAAGACAGTATCATATGCATGAAAAATTATGACTATGGCTTCAAATATTTATTCATGACAGATTTAGTGAGTGGTATATACTATGACAAGGCTGTTCTAGTAATTAAAAAAAAAAAAACAAAACTCTTTTGAGGAAACTCATTAGAACATTGTCCTAGATTTACACGTAAGATGTAATCCTTTTTCAAAGCAATCAAATGGCACCAGATGTCATTTTCTTAACCACAGTATAAAAGACATTCCACATGGGTGAAAACACTCCTAAATTTGAAAGTGCTACAGTTTAGGCATGATTTAATGTTGTGCTTACTTAGAATAATAAACCAATTCAGTTAAGAAAAGCACGTTCCCCCCCCCCCCAAAAAAAACCTATAAAAATTCTAAAATATGCTATGGGAGAAATTTTCTGTGATCACAGATCAAGGAACTATATCTATTTTCATAAACCACTATAAGTCTTTGCCAACTAATAAAATGATATTACATTATATTGGTGAGGGGAAAAAAAAAAAAAAAGAAAAGCCAGAGGTATACACTTAAATTGGGGCAGTGGAGGGAGGTCAGAGAAAAAACAGAGGAGAAACTTATAATTTCAATTTGCGTAATTTTTAAATGCTTAAAAAATAAATTTTAAAAATGTATATTTCACTAATGCTCCACAACTATTTGTATGTATCATCTAGTTTTCGTCCAGACGCATATAATATACAGTTGTTTATAGCAGTATATAATTTTATATTCTTTTCTCAAAATTATATCAAATGTTTTCCATATTTCTCTTTATTTTTCTTTATTTTTCATGGCTACATCATATTCTCTTGAGTTGATAGAATATAGTTTACTTGACTAATCCCTTATTTTGTTCCTAAATATAATTCTTTCCTTGGGTTATTTCCCTAGGATAAATTCCAAGATATTAGCATTTTATTTTATTTTTTTTTTAATTTTTTATATTTATTTATTTATTTGACAGAGAGAGACACAGCGAGAGAGGGAACACAAGCAGGGGGAGTGGGAGAGGGAGAAGCAGGCTTCCCGCGGAGCAGGGAGCCCGATGCGGGGCTCGATCCCAGGACCCTGAGATCATGACCTGAGCCGAAGGCAGACGCTTAACGACTGAGCCACCCAGGCGCCCCCAAGATATTAGCATTTTAATAACTTTTGGTAGGTATTTCTTTATAGAAATCCACTATTTTCTACCATTTTTTCTCTTACATATGCAACTTACACAACTGCAAAATAATCCAGGATTACACCGTATCTTTAGTATATTAAAACAAATTTTAAAATGGTTGCAAGTTATTGGCAGGTGGACTTAAAACAGGACCGTCTAAGAACTCTACTGAGTTCTTGAGATGGGAAGTACCCAGAAGCACTCTCTCAGAGATGCTTTAAAAACAATTTTTATATTGGGAAGAAGTCTGTAGTACAATGACTAAGATTTCTATCTACAGCAGTAATTCCTGTTAGACTAAGGCAAAGTTCTTTAAGGATAAGCTGATACTTCTCTCCAGAGACTCAGTTACATTCTAAACGCTCTGCATAACCAAAAGCTATTTGGGATTGTGAAGTGAGTCTGAGATTGCTCCATTCAGGCCTTTGGCTTGCTTTGTTCTTCTGTGTAACAGTTCTATTGAAAGAAAAATCTGTCAACTGCAGAGACTAGATTACACTTGACCCCGTGTCAGTGTGGATGCAGAATGTTAGTCACCTACACAGGAACACGGCCCAAAGGCGACCAGACACCGCCTTCTGCGGAAATCCCGCTCATTCTGAGGTCCTGAACGGTGGAGGTTCCCCGCACCCTGTCCCAGACTGCAAGTAGTGGAGCGGGAAAGCCAGGGAGGCAGGGGTCATGGCCTTAACTCCAGAGCCTGTGTGGCTAACCACTGTATTTCGTCTGCCATTCAGAAAAGCTGGTCCAGGCCTGGCAGAATCTGGGGGCCGAGACACAGCACATCTGGCAGAACAGCCCTGGAATAAGGTGAGAGAAGTCGGCTGACTGCCAGAGAGGGGGCAGGCTTGCAAAATTTTGAAAATGCCATAAAGTTCTCCGGGCCTCAGAGTATTTCCTCAATGCATCTACCTGGGTCTACCACAGCCTGGGATTTCCTTCTAGATGCATCCTAAGGGCTTTTCAGTCCTGAGGAGGGCTCTGCACTGAAAACATACCCTTCGGAGGTACGTACTCCCACGTTAGCTGGGAGTACTGAACACCCTCCCGAGGATGAGAAAGGGACCAGAGTGGGCAGGGGCCGAGGCGCCACAGGAAAGGTGCTAAAAGAGGAAACAGAGAACTGAAAGCAATGCTGTTCTACCTTGGAAACAAAGTGCACTTCAGCTCTGCCAGGAATTGGGTGAAGGGGGCTCAGAAATCACAGGCTGCTTGGGCCACGTGGTGCCTTTACCTTTACTCTCTACTTTCTTCGTGCCTCCTGACTTTGACTTCCTGGTCCCTTTCCCTCCATTGCCTTGTAGCTTCCCAGGGGCCCCTGGATTCCTCCCTCTCCTGTCTGTTCCTGCGAAGGGAGCGCCGTGACTCCAGAGACAAGTGGATGTAACATTTAAGACTGCAACATTAATGCTTACCTAAATCTCCCGCCTACCCCAACAGATTTCAGACTTGCCAGCCACTACGATCACGACAGCCAGTTCCCTAAAACAATTCTCAATCTCTTATTCTTTCTGTACACACGTGTGTACATCCTACTGGTTCTTTTTCTGGAGAAACCTTAGTCAGGTATAGGTACATTAGTAAATAAGGGCAAGAATAATTAATGCTGCCTGTTCAAGAGGCTCAACGATTAGGGGCAGCTCTCTCTTTTCCTTGTAACCAGACAAGTTCTGGTCCCAATTCCTAAGACTACCACTTACGTCATACTACCTCACTTTACCTAAGTCAGCTGAAAGTAAATGGCTTTACTTCGGTACATTCTTCCATATTACATGCATAAGAGTTTATTATTTTCACTTACTTTTCTATCTCTGATTTTCTATTTCTTTTTTTTCTTCTTAAAGATCTTATTTATTTATTTGACAAAGAGAGAAAGAGAGAGCACAAGCAGTGGGAGTGGCAGGCAGAGGGAGAAGCAGGGAGCCCGATGCAGGGCTCAATCCCAGGACCCCGGGATCATGACCTGAGTCGAAGGCAGCCGCTTAACCGACTGAGCCACCCAGGCGCCCCTGACTTTTGATTAAAAATGTCTCTACTGACTCAATAGGAGTCTGACCAACATCATTATGAGTCTGTAAATGTTTCTGCCACCAAGAAAATGCTGTCAACTTAGATGTCACAACTATCTTCTACTTTTTTTTTTTTTTAAAGATTTTATTTATTTGAGAGTGAGAGAGAGAAGAGAGCACGAGTGCACAAGCAGGGGGGAGGGGTGAAGGGAGAGGGAGAAGCAGACTCGCCGCTGAGCAGAGAGCCTGCCATGGGGCTCAATCCCAGAACCCTGGGATTATGACCTGAGCCAAAGTCAGACTCTTAACTGACTGAGCCACCCAGGCACCCTATCTTCTATTCTTAATAATCCAAGTGTTTTCACTTAGATACACTGTGTAGAGCAAAGCTTTTGGATGTTTCTTCACCTGAAAAGATCTATTTTAATTCAAAATGTTTGCTATTTTCTAGAAGGTGGTCGTGGGGCTTTTTCGTTCTTCCCCTAAAGTCATTCCGCAGAGAAGACACTGCTGCAAACACCCTACCTAGCTAACAATATAGTGCTGGCATAGAAGTCATCTCTGACTTACAGAAAATGTGTTTAAAATGCCAACTGCAAGTAAGTACAAAGCACTAATGTCAAACTATCCCTCTATTTTGGTGCAATACAGACACTAAACAACAGCAGGTGCTGATTTCCTCTGATACCTAACATCAATGCCTTGTTTCTTTCTTACTACTCCCACCGTTGTTCTGTTTGATCTATACTCATCCATGACACATTGCAACTTGCTGATTTTATAACTACTCTGTATGTAAATAAAGTGAGTAAGAAATACAAAACCCCAATGGATAATTTCTACCTTCTTATAAAGTCAAACCTGCTCAGCTGAACGTGCTTCTATCAAAACATGGATGAAGTGCCATAGCCAGCTCTCAGTGTGCTTGCAGAGCAAGAAAGAGAACTTAAAATTCACATGTAATTAATGGCAACTGTAGAGTCTATTCATACACAAATCAGAGCACTCCTGATTACTATATATTAAATCAAAAGATCTCCAAATGGAGCAAAGTCTAGAAAAGTTCTGTCAAGTTTACATGACAACTATGAGACATAAAGTACTTAGGAAGATATCTGTAAGGAAACAAATCCCAGCCATTATTTTAAAGAATTATTTAGCATCGTTTCAAATACAAATTATCCTCTGTCATCATTTCATCGACATGTGTCCCATTCAAACATGCAATTATCAGTCACATACAGCATGCAGCATGCAGTAAATGGACAGCAGAGGTTAATAACCTGGAAGCATAGGATCTGAGAATGTGAGAGCAAGTTAAAGACAAGAGTTCCTCTCCATTGTCACTGAGGGTCGAGAAGCAATGCTGAAGCGTAGAACAGTGAGAGTGGGGGAAATACAGTTTGTCCAACACATAAACATATCTCCGCAAGTGGCGGCAGGTATAACTGAAAGACAAAGGTAAAAGGAGAAAAACAGAGAGGAGTTTTCCTTTGAAAAAATAAACCATTCTCAATGTCCTCAAAGCGTTCTGTGTATTTTCACTAGATGGTACCCCAGAAAAAACAACTGTTAAAAGAGAATATTAAAAAGATAAAAAAGAAAACAAGCAACCTGTTTTAAAAATGGGCGAAAGATCTAAACAGACACCTCACCAAAGAAGATATACCAATGGCAAATAAGCATATGAAAAGATGTTCCACATCACATATCATTAAGGAAATGCAAACTAAAACAATGAGATACTGCTACAATCCCATTCAAATGGCCAAAATCCAGAACACTGACAATACCAAAGGCAGGGAAGGATGTGGAGCAGCAGGAGCTCTCAGTTACCGCTGGTGGGAATGCAAAAATCATACAGCCATTTTGGAAGACAGTTTCAGTTTTCTTACAAAACTAAACATACTCTTACCATACAATCCAGCAGTCATGCTCCTTGGTATTTACCCAAATGAGTTGGAAATTTCTGTCCACATAAATACCTGCACATGGATGTTTCTATCAGTTTTCGTAATTGCCAAAACTTGGAAGCAATCAAGAGGCCATTTAGTAGGTAAACGGATCAACTGTGGTACATCCAGAAAATCAAATATATTCAGCGCTAAAAAGAAATGAGCTATCAAACCATGAAAAGAGAGGGTGGAATCTTAAATGTGTATTACTTAGGAAAGAAGACAATCTAAAAAGGCTACATACTGTATGATTCCAACTCTATGACATTCTAGAAAAGGCAAAACCCCACAAAAGGTAAAAAGATCAGTGGCTGCCAGAGGTTAGTGGGGAGAGAGGGATGAATAGGCAGAGCACAGAAGATTTTTAGGGCAATGCAATATTCTTTATGATACCATAACAGTAGATACATGTCACTATACATTTGTGAAACCCATAGAATGCATATCACCAAGAATGAACCCTAATATAAACTATAGTCTCTGAGTGGTAGTGATTATGTCAAGGTGGGTTCATCAACTGTGTAACAAATGTTATCACTTCTGGTGTAGAATGATGATAGCAGGGGAGGCTGTGTGTGTAGGGAGATGGGGTACATACGGCAATTCTCTGTACTTTTGCTCCATTTTGCTATAAATGTAGAACTGCTCTTAAAAAGGGTATTTAAAAGTGGGGGATGAAATCTGCCTTGCTAGAGCAGAGTGGTATGAGAGATTTTCTCTCTACAATACTACAAATATGTTCCTGGAAGACAGGCAATAATAGTACTGCAGTATGGAAGATATCGTGGTAGAGGAACATGGAATTAGGAGTAAGAAAACTTCGAAATCTGGATCCAGCCCAGCCACTGGAAGTTTTGACTTCCATGACAGTGGGGATTTGATCTCTCCAAGCCTCAATCCCACAAATTGTAACACAGAAGTAAAAACATTAAATTATTCCAAAATTTTGAAGTGATATTTAAAAATAAAAATATAAAAGAATTATTATCGTCAGAGCAATTTCATTCGTGCCACATTTCAGACCACTTGAAAATAACAAGTTTGAAAGAGGAAAATGCCAAATCAATGTGACAAGGTGAATCAACAAAACCGTGAACACATCAACATCAATGGATATGCTTAAACTACTAGTCTTTGAGAACCTTGTCTAAAAATCCACGCCAAAAATACACCAAGTTCCCAACTTTTATTTTGGGAATAAATTAATGAAACTAATAGATTAAAAGATTAGAAATAGGCAAATTTCCAAAACTGGGACAATTCAATCACCCATTCAACCTATTAATCAGCCCATCTACTTATCTCCAAGCAGTATCTATTATATGTGGCACATAGGAACTATGCACGACCCTGGAGACAGCGTGAGGACGAAATTACACATAATCATTTCCCGAGATTACAAGATAGAAGACACATATTAGACAATAACAAAATCCCACTGAAACTGTATAATTTCTAACTGTAATAAGCACTATGAAGGAAAAGTAAGAGGAGTAAAATGGAGATCTCACCCTGAGATTTGGAAGCTGAGAAAGGGCTGCTGCAAAGTGAATTTTAAGCTGACATCTTAAGGAAGAATGGAAGTTAGCTACATAGAGTATAGACTGGGGGAGAGGAACCATGAATAAGCTAAAAATATCTTATAAACAATACATGAGGGGCGCCTGGGTGGCTCAGTCATTAAGCATCTGCCTTTGGCTCAGGTCATGATCCCAGGGTCCTGGGATCGAGCCCCACATCGGGCTCAGTTGGGAGTCTGCTTCTCCCTCTCCCACTCCCCCTGCTTGTGTTCCCTCTCTCACTGTGTCTCTCTCTGTCAAATAAATAAATCAAATCTTTAAAAAAATAAATAAAAAATAAATACATGAATATTGTAAGGAGAGTGGGTTCAAAATTAACAGCCTTTCTCAGGTCAAAAAACAATGTTTTTTGTTTTTTTTTTAATTGAAGTATAGCTGATACACAATGTTACACTAGTTTCAGGTGTACGACATAGCAATTCAACAAGTCTATACCTTATACTATGCTCACAAGTGTAGCTAGCATCTGTCACCATCCAACACTATTACAATACCACTGACTATATTCCCTTTGCTGTACCTTTCAACCCCGCGACTTACTCATTCTATAACTGGAAGCCTGTATTTCCACTCCCTTCACCCATTGTGCCCATCCCCTCACTTCCCTCCCCTCTGGCAACTATCAGTTTGTTCTCTTTTGGGTCTCTTTCTGCTGTTTGTTTGAAACAAACAATCAGTTTTTTTGTTTCAGAGAGAGAGTGAAGTGCGAGGGAGAGAGAGAATCCTAAGCAGGTTCCACATCCAGTGTGGAGCCTGACACGGGGCTTGATCCCATGACCCTGAGATCATGACCTGAGCTGAAATCAAGAGTTGGACACTTAACCGACTGAGACACCGAGGCACCCCGAAAAAACAATGTTTTTTAAAATATAGTGATTCTAGGGGCACCTGGGTGGCTCAGTCGTTGAGCATCTGCCTTCGGCTTGGGTCGTTATTCCGGGGTCCTGGGATTGAGCCCCACATCGGGCTCCCTGCTCGGCGGGAAGCCTTCTTCTCCCTCCCCCACTCCCCCTGCTTGTGCTCCTGCTCTTGCTATTTCTCTCTGTGTCAAATAAATAAATAAAAATAAGATTAAAAAAATAAATTAAAAAAATAAAAATATAGTGATTCTAGTCCAATGACAACAAAATAAGATGAAATATACAAGAATAATGTACAACAAATATCTATGAAGAAATCTTTAAAATGGTAATAACAAAAAATTTAAAAGAATTGATAAAATGGAAGAAAAAATTTTTAGATAGGAAACTCTAGGATTATAAAGTCACCAAATGTTCTGGTGTTAGTCTAAAAATTCATGTTCTCAAAAATATCAAGAGTTTTAAAAATGAAACTAGACATGTTAATTCTGAAGTCATATAGAAAATTAAACATTTAAGAAAAGCCATAAAATTCTGAAAAACTATAGAGTTCTAGGATGGGACTACCTCTACCACCTATTAAAAAAATACTGTAAAGTGACATTACCAGAAACAGTTTGGTATGGTGCATGAGTACAAGAACACTAGAAGAGACTGAAATAAGATGAGAACAGAGTATAAGATAAAGGTGGCACTTTATTTTTTTTTTAAGATTTTATGTATTTATTTGAGAGAGCGAGAGTGAGAGATTGAGCAAGGAGAGCAGCAGCAGAAGAGAAAAAAGCAGGCTCCCCCACTGAGCAAGGAGCCCAACCTGGAGCTTAATCCCAGGATGCTGGGATCATGACCTGAGCCGAAGGCAGATGCTTAACCAACTGAGCCACCTAGGTGCCCCAAGGTGGCACTTTAAAACAGAAGATCTGATGCATTATTCGATAAATGGTATTAGGATAACTGAGTAGATAATTAGGAAAAAACAGAGATGACTCTTAACCTCACCTCCTAAATCAAAAGAAATTCCAGGTTGATCAAAGATTGTAAGGAAAAAATAAAACGACAAAAGTTCAAAAATAAACCATATACATGAGCGCCATTAAAAAATAAGTCTTAAAGTTGACCACATAAAAATGAAAAATATAAATAGAAGAGACAATCACTTTTTCACTGTGCATCTTTTGTACAGTATGAACTTTCTGCCACTTTCATGTATCATAGACATAAATTAATGACTGAATAATTTTTAAAAATTGAAAGGGGCACAGGAGCAATTATTTCAGAGGGACTATGCTAAACGCAGGGAGATTTAAACAAGTTCAAGAATCTGAAAGAAGTTCAGTATGGCTGGTGTATGTTGGAAAAATGGTAAAAGGTAAGGTGGGCTCATGCAGCGCCTTGTGAGTTGTAAGATTCATCACATCATGAAAAACTAATGAAGGGTCTGAGCGGGGAGCAACTAGATATGGTTTACTTTTTCTAAGATGCATTTCTGCAATACAAAGATAAAATTGGAGGGGGGCAAAAGTTGAAAGATACAACCAGAAGCGCCAAGAGTGGAAAAGCAAAGACCAGTAAGCAGCCACTGCAATTGTTTATGCAAGAATTGCTGACGATGACTTCAGAGCAGGAGAGCAGATTCAAGACCTTTGGAAGTAAAACCAATGGGACTTGCTAATTGATTGGAATGGGAGATGGTGTCAGTGGAGGAAGATACCAAGAATAATTCCCTGATTTCTGGTATTAGGAACTGAATGAAAGTACATTTTCTGAGCTAAGAGAAACTAGAGGAGGGACAGGTTTTTTTGTTGTTGTTGTTGTTTTTTTTTAAAGATTTTATTTATTTATTTGAGAGAGAGAGAGAATGAGAGACAGAGAGCATGAGAGGAAGGAGGGTCAGAGGGAGAAGCAGACTCCCTGCCGAGCAGGGAGCCTGATGTGGGACTCGATCCCGGGACTCCAGGATCATGACCTGAGCCGAAGGCAATCGCTTAACCAACTGAGCCACCCAGGCGCCCGAGGAGGGACAGGTTTTATGGAGAAGATCATGAGTTTAGTTTTGGACATGCTCAGTTTCAGATATTGCAGATGTGAGATGTCAGCAAATGCTGGTACACATGTAAGCTTGAAGCTAAGAGAGATGTGGACTAACCCAGAGACAGAGATGGATACAGAGAGACACATAGATGGAGGTCAAAGTTTGGGGAACATATATGAGATTATGTAAGGGCAGAGGGAAAAAGACAGGACCTGGACTAAGAAATTCTAGGATATACAAGTTAAAGAGAGAGAGAGGTGCTGGTACAGAATACTCACGGGTAGCTAGAGAAGTCACAAGAAAAATCTAAGAATGTTGTCAGAAGGTGTTTCAAGAGGGCCATGGTAATGATATACCTTTAAGATGATCTCCGTATATACTAAGCATATAAATCTTAAACTTGCAAGCTGTGTGACTGAAACAGTTAACATATTCTTGGAAAAGGAGCTCCTGTTCAATTTAGAGAAGTTCCTTCCTCTTAATTTAATAATCTTGAAATATTCTTTATTATTATTTAATAGAGATTCAATGGAAATAGCCCTGGTGATTAGCAGACACATGAGAGATGTCTCATTATGAGAAAAATCCTTTGGTCCCACCACTTTTAGCTTACAAAACAAAACAAAACAAAAAACAAACAAGAAATGAACAAATGAAATACAACTAGTTTTTAATGATTATCTTTTAATCACAATTCTGTCATGAAGTCTGTCTTAATATTTTCACCGCAACTGTAATAATGGTAAAAAATGAATTCAAAAATGTAGTCAATGCTAGACTTTGACACTGTTACTTTGAATTCAGCTCAATTAATCTGTATTCCTTAACTACAAATCAAGGCACAGAAAACTGGCTTTTAATTACATTATCCTGTCATTAACTATGAGCATCCACTGGATAAATAGTATTTATTGGTTGCTGAACAAGATTTTAATTATGAAATTATTTTAAAAGCATGTGGTCTACATAAGATGTTTCAAAAGAAACTGAACTGAACAGTATAATCCTTTTTGATGAGCACAGGATCACATTACGTTTTTAGCAATTGCTCATATTAAGCTGGTGACCAAATGCAATGCATTACAGAACAATCTTACCAAACCTTTATTTTGCAACTGATCTTTGGAATTTAAGTAAGGAAATCATCTTGCAGAGCTTGACTTCATTCTAAAATGTGAAACTCATTTTGAATACAGATTCTCTCTGATTTTGTCATCTACAAAACTGAGAATACCTTTTATGATTTCTTCTAAGAAAGTTATTAATAGAAGTACTAAATAGGAACAGGTCAAGGACAGATCTAGAAAAATGCACTAGAGATCTCTGTGTCAGCCACCAGGCCATATACAAACACTAATCAACAGCTTTTTGCTATGTTTTTCAGCCATTAATATATGAAGGAGGAATCTGAAAAACAAAACAAAACAAAAACACTTTCACATTTATGACTTCTTTATTTTTCTGTCCTCATATTCCACTGTAATAATTAAAAAGAGGTATCACAATCCCCATTTAACAAATGACAAAACTGCAGAATAAAGAAAATAGGTGACACACTGACTATCATGTCAGTTAGTCATGGAAGAATTCCACCCAGTGGAATCCACCGACAACTCAGTCATACTCAGGGCCAGAGGTTCCTAACTCTATAAACCAACATCCAAGCTCAGGACCCACATTTTCTGGCATCTCCGTAAGTCCTGTACCTGCCCACTTCTCCAAAACCAAAGTCTTAAGAGGATGATAATGTCTAAGATAAGGTAGAGTTAATTTTTTAAAACAGGTTTATAATTAGATACTTTTATTGAGTCCTGGAAAGGACTCCAGGACTCAATCCACCAAAGGAAAACAAAACTTCAGAAAACATAAAAATTGTTTTAAGGTGGTCGTGATTCACATTTTGAAGCAAGCGATCACAGTTAATATTAACAGTAAAGAGACATGATATATCTCTTGATAGGATCACAGCAGAGCTTAAAATCTAGTCCTGAGGAATCAAAAGAATCCAAATTGAAGAGTATCTTATAGAAAACAAAAACAAAAAAAGCTCCATATTCTTCAAATTTGGAAAGACAAAGAAAGGCAGAGGAGCTGTTCCACACTAAAGGAGATAAAAGAGAGCAACTAAATGTGATTCTAGGATTAGATCCCCGGGAGGGTTACAAGGCAATTTTTTTTTTCTCTAGAAAGGAAATGAGTGGGGTAAATGACAAAATTTGAGTGTCTATAGATTAGACAATGTTAACTTCCTGGTTTTGATAAATGTTTTTGTTTTTAAGAAATAGACACTGAAGTACTTGGTGGTAAAAGTAAAGGTATAACATGTCCATAAATTCTCAAATGTTAAAAAAAAAGACACTATGCAAAAGCGGTAAAATTTTACCATTTTAGGACTCTAAGGGAAAGGTGAATGAGAAAACTACACTTTTTTGCAAATCTGCAATTTCAAGATAAAAGGTTTTAAAAATGAATACAGTATTAAAACATGAAAGTCATTTATTTTTTTAATATAAGAAAGAAAACAATCTTTTTGATATACTGAATAATATCCATTTTAAGATTATGACATTCAAATCTAGAGCACTAAAATGTCATTCTGACCTCTATACTTAAAACTTAGGACATCAAAGGGGCGCCTGGGTGGCTCAGTCGTTAAGCGTCTGCCTTCGGCTCAGGTCATGATCCCAGGGTCCTGGGATCGAGCCCCGCATCGGGCTCCCTGCTCCTCAGGAAGCCTGCTTCTCCCTCTCCCACTCCCCCTGCTTGTATTCCCTCTCGCTGTGTCTCTCTCTGTCAAATAAATAAATAAAATCTTAAAAACAAAACAAAACAAAAAACTTAGGACATCAGAAAAAACTAGAGCATGGGAAGTAAGCAAATGTGGTCTGGAGCTATCCCATAAAAAACAGTCACTGTTACTTAAGAGTTGCATTTTCATAAAAAATAAAATCCCTTTAGTGCCTTCTCATATGAAAATGTCCAAGATTATGCAATGTATAGTACTGAAATGTTATTTGATATGGCTATACTTCACCAAAGTAAAGTATGAAAATGTTCTCTCCTAAAACAATACTTAAATCTGTAAAAGATCCCCAAAACCACAAGCAAAAGAGTGATGCTTTAAAAAGATCCCTGAGTCAGGCTTTCTAATAATGTATTTTGCAGAGCTTTGACAATAAAATTATATTCTCATAGCAACTTTTTATTAATTTCTTTTCTTTTTTATTTTAAAGATTTTATTTATTTGACAGAGAGAGAGATAGCGAGAGCAGGAACACAAGCAGTGGGAGTAGGAGAGGGAGAAGCAGGCTTCCTGCGGAGCAGGGAGCCCGATGTGGGGCTTGATCCCAGGACCCTGCGATCATGACCCGAGCCAAAGGCAGAAACTTAATGACTGAGCCACCCAGGCGCCCCTTCTTAATTATTTATATGTTTCGCAAACTTTCAAAAAAAATTGAAATCACCAAGGAACAGATTAAACTTTTTGGACTATCTAGATTATTATGTGCATCCCTTTCCAATGTCTACTTAAAATTTTTTTTAGAAAAAGCTTGTTGATAAAATTCATTAGTAGATATAAAATACCAAGAAATTAAATTAATAATGAATGTTTAGAACCTACATGAAGAAAATGACAAAAATTTACCACTGGGCATAAAAGAAGCCTTGATTAAATGATTGATTTAAGCCTTAATTAAATGAAGAGACACCAGCATGGTTCTGGAGACAGGAAGACAAAATATTATAAAGGATGCCATGATCCTCCATAAGACTAGGAACATTAAGTTAAATTTCTACCCAGTTATGACATCTGGAACTGAAACAAAAGTCCAACTTTTTCTCTACATGACAGTCTTTAAATATATGAAGAAACTGTAAATCTCTTAAGGTTTTCTTCTGATATTAAACATCTTTTCTTTCATTTTTCATCTTTCTAGATTCTCATCAATCTTATTACTCTCCTTTGTATATTCACACTGATTCAGCAATGTAACAAGGGCAGAGAGGAATATTTTCTCACTTAGAATTCATGGGACATGGTGATGATAAAGAAGCAGACCAACTTTTAGTCAGTTTTATTACAGTTTTAAAATTCTTTACAGACACAATGCATTGCCAGAACCACTGGTATCATCCCACGCTTGGTTTACCACTGATTCTTCTTAAAATATGGCAACATAAGTGAACACATTCTTCTAGATGTGTTTTGTTTTGGGCAATGATGAGTAATTTATATACTATTAGTACAGCTTTAAATTATACATGTTCAAAAACTAAAATCAAAAGGGGGGCACCTGCGTGGCTCAGCTCAGTTGGTTAAACATCTACCTTTGGCTCAGGTCATGATCTCAGGGTCCTGAGACTGTCAGGAGCCTGAGCCCCGGGGGTTGGGCTCCCTGCTCAGCGGGCAGTCTGTTCCTCTTTCTCCTCTGGCCCCTCCCCCTTCACTCTCTCTCTCTCTCTCTCAAATAAAATCTTTAAAAAAAAAAAAAAACCCTAAAATCAAAAGGAAAAAATTCCCTCAAACTGAAAACCAAAAGAAATGATTTAACTGTACATCGAGTGATAAAACCACACAAAGATTTAAAAATTATAACAAATTATTTTAAAATACAGAATTGATCATATATATTCAGTGGCATATATTCTAAGGACAGAGACAAAAAAATCACAAGCTTCATTCACTAAGACTTAGTAACAATATTACTATTATCTTGAAGCAATTACTTGTACATATAGAGACATACAGGGAGGAATAAAGAGAATATATTAATGCAGTTCAAAGAATCGAATTAGAATTTATGTTAAGTAACCTTAAATCTGAATCAAAGCTAACAGTATGAACTATCTTTTTCCTTTTCAAGAATTTATATTTTACTAGTTTTGTCCACGGAAGAGATCTGAAAGAAATGACAGACTCCATAGCAATTACCACCCCTATCACCCACCACCAAATTGTGGTCTCTAAATATCATTTCCATAGAAAGAAACCAGAGCTTCTTGAAACAATGGTGGTTTCTAGGTCTGAGACAGGAAATGTGCAAGATGAGCCTGACACGTTCTGCTGGCCTCAGAACAGGAAAGCAGGTTAACTATCAAAGAAGAAAAGCATCCTATCAAAAGACGACATAAGAGTTTCCCATCGGCCAAAGATGGCACACTCAGAAACCAAAAAAGATGACTCTGCAAGTGACTGAAACACACATAGTATTTATATAAAAAAATGAAGAATTCATAATAAAACAACTGAAAAACCAAAAACCAAAATGCTTTGTTTACGAGGACATCAATCACTCTTTCTGAAAATTAAATATTGAAGGAAAAGAAATAAGCATTAATCCTGTCTTTCCAAGCTAACCTACTCGGGAAGAAAGAATTCTACCTAAAAAATATGCGTGTGATATTCTAATTTAAAAATTTCCTGGGCGCCTAGCTGGCTCAGTCAGTAGAGTATGAGACTTTTGACCTCAGGGTCGTGAGTTTGAGCCCCACGTTGAGTGTAGAGAATTCTTGAAAACGAAATCTTTAAAAAATTTTTTCCTTTTGACAGCCGGTAATGAAATGACTAATTCAATGAGAGATCATTAATGGATGAAACCATCACATGAAGGAACAATGGTGCAACTTAGAAGGAAGGGATTAGGCTATCACCAACTGAACTGATTAATCTTAGTATCCCTGGGATAATTAGGCATTATGTGTTTCCTGATACTCTGCAATATGAAATACACAGGAATGTTTATGAAGAACTTTTGCCAAAAAGGTTGAATCTCAATGATCTATTCCCCAGAGTTAACTTTCAGTTTGCAGAAGAAATCAATGATAGCAAAAACAAATTAAAGGCACAGGAGAAGGCAAACAGATAAACCCAAAATGTGGGATATTCTATAAAACAACTAACTTTTTGTTGTCAAAGTTGTGAGTTAAAAAAAAAAAAGAAAAGAAAAAGAAAAAGGAAGGAGGGGATACAGCTCTAGATCAGGGATCAGCAACCTCTTTCTAAAGAGCCAGAGAGTAAATACTTCAGGTTTGTGGGCCATACTGTCTCTCTTACAACTACTGAACTCTGTAAGTGCAAGAAAGCAGCTATAGACAAAATGCAAATAAATGGTCATTGCTGTGTTCTAATAAAACTTTATTTTAAAAATTCTGACCCTGCTCTAGATTGAAATAATCCTAAGAGACACGACTATTTAATGCGGTGTGAAGACCTCGTTTGGACCCTGATTTGAACTAACCAAAATAAACAGGTATTTTTAAATCAGGCACACTGTGAATATTGATTTGATACCAGATTAAGGAACTGTTAATTTGCTTGTGTGGACAAACTAAGCAAACTGACACAAACAGGTAACAGGTGCTACAAACAAGAACTAAACACAGGGAGACTTCAACTGATCAGATAGGTAAAGAAAGTTTTCCCTATGAAAGTTAATGATTCAGCCAAGATTTACAGGATGAATAAAGATAAGCAGGAAAAGAATACAAGCAGAAGGAACAACATAGATTAAAGATCTGTGTTGACCTGGAGGGAGGGAGCAGTAAAAGGGGCCAGATTACAGAGGAGTTTGGTCTTTACCCTAAGAACAATGAGAAGCACAAGAAGGGTATTAAGCAGTTTCAGGATAAGATTTGCATTTTGATCAGTCTAGCTGCAGACTGATGAGCCAAGAGTTGGTAACAGACTTCACAGAAGTTACTGCAGTAGGGTAAGGGAACTAAGGCAATGAGGTAAAGGAGAGAAGTGGGCATATATGACAAAGTTATTCACAAGACTCAGTGAAGAATTGGCTACGGTAGGTGAGAGGAAGGGAGAGAGGGTCAAAAATGACTCCCAGGCGGGGCACCTGGGTGGCTCATTAGTTAAGCACCTGCCTTCAGCTTAGGTCATGATCCAGGGGTCCTGGGATCTGGGATCGAAGCTTGCATCTGGCTCCCTGCTCAGCGGGGAGTCTGCTTCTCCCTCTCTCTCTCCACCCCCTGCCCCCCCCCCATGCTCTATCTCTCTCTCAAATAAATAAATAAAATCTTAAAAAAAAAAAGACCCCCAGGCTTCTGGCTTGCATAAAAGGTGATGTCATTCACTGAGACAGGGAACAGCACAGAGGATCAGCAAGGGCAAGGAAAGGGCAAGATTACGATTTCCATTCTAAATACACTGAGGTCTGCAATAACTCCGAGAAACTTGAAACCTGGTATTAGGTATATGAATGGACAAAAAGGTCTCAGAGGTCCAAGGATAGGTCTAGCCCGAAGACACATGTTTGGGAGTCATCTGTATACAGGCAGGAGTGGCTAAGATCACCGAGGTAAGGAGTAGAGAGAGTAGAAGGGAGTCTAGGAGTGACCTTGAGAAATGCCAACATTTAATAGTGTCATAAGATCACTTTAAATCTAGATTGAGGAAGACAACCCTTCACAGAATTTTGAGGAGTGGCCAAAAACAAAAACAAAAAACAAAAAACACAAGAAGAAACTGCCTTAGTGAAGAGTAGTTAACAGTGTCAAACACAATTGAGAGGGCAAATAAAACAGAAAATGCCCACTGAATTTAGCAATATAAAGTCACTGAGAAGCAACAGGGACCAGTGTTAGAAACGTCAAAAAATACCATTCATTAAAACCCAACCCTGGGTATAAGACTTCCTATCTTTAATCCCATTGATTAGTTCATCCACATGCATTAAATATCATTAAGTTTCTAGGGGAGATTTTTACAAACCAAAAAATTTATAAAATAACACACAATTTTACACAGTATAAAACTTACAATACAATGTGGATATGTAATGACATCCAAGAAAATAAGCAGAGTAAAATCTGGGACGAATGTCAGGAAAGTACAAAACAGTGGTGGAAGCACAGCCCTTGAATCATTTAACTCCTTGGCAGCAGAAGTCATTTTTCCTGGAGCTAAATCTATTGCTAGCAATGAAGATCCCGGGAATCTCTAGTACGAAGGATTAACAGACTGGCCCAAGCACTGGAAAATACATTGAAAGGAACAATCTAGTACTAGCTCAAAGGGGATGAAATGACCTAATACCCCACTGCCAGATCTAGAAAATAATAAAGACTGTAACAATAAAAAAGGACCTCTTTAACAATATAACATAACAATATAACATTACAATATAAACTTCTTTTCTATGATTTGTATCTCAGTTGCTAAAGAAATCAAAATAAGAAAAACCCTTAGATTTGTGTAACAAACATTTTCATCAATTAGAATGTACACAATCATTGACATTTGAAATTTAATCAAATTCTCTGATTTAAAAAATCTTCCAATAAGATCTTTCATCCTAAGCTAGCTACTTATTTTGGGATATACATGCATCAAAAAGACCTAAAATGTAAACATGTATAGGAGCTTAAAAGATAACCAAATATTTTAGATAGCAATTTCATAACATTTTTGTCAAATTACTTGCTTCTTGTTTCTAAAATATTTGTTATAATCACATATAAATTTGGTAGTATCTATAGAACTAATCATATTTTCTTTTAGGGACAAACTTTATTTCCAAGAATGTTTCTGAGAACTTCAACTTGTCATTGAAGACTTGATCACAGTTCACTTAATAAAATCTCATCCTCCTCTTTATAGAAAACGAAGTAGTTAAAGGCACTGATCTTCATATACTACCAAAGTAAAGGAGACAAGGCACTTGAAAATAATTTTAAGTTTTGTTAACAGATCATATGTACCAGATATCTAAATATTAGACTAAGTAGATGGACACTTACATGGTACTCATTAAGTATACCACTGTCCCTTGTTTTAAAGATGATGTGACAATCTATATTTACAGGTGTGGATAAACAGATCCGCTTATTACCAGCATTCCCTCCTACAGGGCATATGTACACAAAAAATGTCTTTGACTTTGGACAAAGCAACTATTTAAAAAGAATGTTGTTGTGGCTTTCCATTACAGACATTTGCTCTGCAAATGCCCAATAAGGCCATGCAGCAATGTACAGCTGGCTGGGTTCCCAGCAATGCACAATTATGCTATATGGCTTGAAGTTGTATTTCCATGTGTTAATAGCATGCTGCTGTCTGCTCTACTTGTGGTCTAATAAGCAGGTCTAAAAATCTACAAACACAGACATTCATTCCAAGTTCCCTGCTAATATTTTCATGACCTTAGAGTTAGGAGGAGGGGAACACTGATGGACATTACATAAGGAAGGAAAATTTTTACTTGATAAGAATTTCTTGACTGGATTTGTTTACAATTATATTTTATTTTTATTTTATTTTTAAAGAATTTATTTTTGGGCGCCTGGGTGGCTCAGTTGGTTGGGCGACTGCCTTCAGCTCAGGTCATGATCCCAGGGTCCTGGGATCGAGTCCCGCATCGGGCTCCCTGCTCTGCGGGGAGCCTGCTTCTCCCTCTCCCATTCCCCCTGCTTGTGTTCCCTCTCTCGCTGTGTCTCTCTCTGTCAAATAAATAAATAAAATCTTAAAAAAAAAAAAAAAAAAAAGAATTTATTTTTTTGACAGAGAGAGGGAGACAGCAAGAGAGAGAACACAAGCAGGGGGAGAGGGAGAGGGAGTAGCAGGCTTCCCGCTGAGCAGGGAGCCCGATGCGGGCCTCGATCCCAGGACCCTGGGATCATGACCTGAGCCAAAGGCAGACGCTTATCGACTGAGCCACCCAGGCGCCCCTACAACTATATTTTAAAAGAAGCATTTCAATATGTTATTGTGCTCCTCCTTGTGCCAAGGGAAGTGGTGGATTGACACAGCACACATTAAAATGAAGACTCCCACAGACACCAAATTGGTTCCAGTGGGGGTGGAGTTGATTGAAGGGGGAAAAAAAAGCACACGCTCATTACAGAATTAACTATCAAAGAACTCAGCCTGAAAGTTAAAAATTGTCTTTATACCTCATCTGGAGACGTGTTCAAAAATTAAAAGACGTGTTCTTAAATATCTGGACTTTGGGGGACATTAACGATGACTATATACTAGATTCCAAAGTGTTGCTGAGTCCACACACATCTGTCTACACTGAGTAATTTGGGGTATAAACACTAAGAATGTAATGGAAAGACTGGGTTCACAAATAAATAGCTATAAAATAGCATATTTAGCACATTTTATGACCATCAAAAAGCTTGCTCACTTCTAAAGTCATTATATTTTACAAACTCCCTCTTGACAAAAAGGCATGAAAGGATTTATAGCCATTGTAAAATTCTCCTGAACAATCTGAGTTCTGAGTCTTGATTTTTCAATATACATGCCATAAGTATTAGATCAGTGGAGTTAGATAATCTGCAGCCATGAAAAAAGCCCAATTCTGCTGAGACTGATTAAATATTTATGTCACATCCTTTCTATAGCAGAGCAGGAAAAAATACACACAAGATAAAGTGCTCTACAATCAGAAGAGTTGAAAATCTATTAAGGTCATTAAAAATCTGGACAAGTCTTCTTATATGGAAGTTATGCTAATAACTCATCATCAGGAGACCATCTCAGAGTCATTTTTCAGCTGTGGTCATGGATGTACGTCGAAACAGCCATACTCCCTCACCCTTTCACCCACATGGGTGTCGTGACACACACTAAAGCCACGTCTGTGAGATGGCAGCAAAGATTCCGGGTGCTGTTACAGGAATGTGGTAATCATGAAATTGAAGCTCACTGGCCTAGGTGGATGGAGATGAAAAGCCCAGTGTTGGTCTCACTAGCTCAAGCTCTCATCAGCCTAACTATAGTACTAGCCTGACTGCCACAGTAACTGATGGACACACCAGGACACCTCTTCCTGGGGGGAAGGACAGGCCACACCTTCTTTTGCCTCTAGGCCTTTGCACCTGCTGACAACTATCTGGATGACCCCCTCCTCCTCCATTCTCTAAGTGTGACTCTTCCGGAAGCTTTCCCTGATTGCTTCAGGGACATCTAGTGCTGTCCCTTCTAGATTCCCATTGTGCCTAGCACTTACTGCCAATATACAACTTAACAAAATGCATATAACTGTCTTTATTATCTATTTCCTCTTTCAACCATAACCTCTTTGAGGGAAGATCCTGAATTTTTACTCTTCTTTCCCTAGTACCCAGCACAATGGCTGGTATTAAGAAAGCACAATATTTATTAATTCACTAGAGAAAAACGGACAAAAATTAATGTTCCATATCCAATGATCCACAAGATACCTTGTTTTGGGAAGTTTTTAATGCATTTATGCTACACTGACAATCACACTTCAGGCTGGGCTGGGAGAGTCATAACCATAAACATAAAATTACATCCTTCCTTAGGGGTGAGCAAAGGCCTATAAATCACTGGGAATAGGAACTTACACAATAATTTTTCTCTAAGGCCTAAGTTTCTCTAAGCTGCTAATTTTTTTTTAAATCTTAAAAGAAATCCAGGATTTGTCCACTTTTCAGAAGTGCAAAAGATCTTAAAAGATCTTAATCACCTCTACTCACCAACCAAAGACTTATTTTCTTTCCATGGAATAGAGAACTGGAATGGCCATCCTGAAATAGTTCTGAAGACCTTATTAGCTATCACTTTATTCGTTATATGAATCACTTATTTTGGATCAAAATTAGCAACAATCTGCCAACCCTGAGAACTATATGCCTTAGAAAGTTCGTATCTTTTTTAAGACAAAAGTTGTAACTGCCGGATACAGGAAATGGGCAAGATGGGATGAAAGAAATCAAAAAGAAAGGGGGAAAAAGTTTATTGTAGGAAAAACAAACAAAAGAAAACAACAGACCAAAGTGCTTTTTTGGTGACTACTCACAGAAGGAGAAAATAGGGTACAAAGAAGACCTATATCTTGTGGAAGGGACATCAGTGCTTGTTTATCTAGCATCTGAATTAACAATTTGTTCTTTGACTCTCCTCATCTCTACTTGATATGTAATCTATAAGAAAATTAATGTCACCCATCAAGCAGTTTAGAATCTAGCTGAAGATTCAAGATATAAACATACTAAAAATTAAATGACAAGAAACAACCTAAGACACGTCCCAACTGCATATATTTACTAAGTGGCAAAATAAATCTAGGACAACAAGAGGTATAAGAACAGAAAAAGAAGAGATCATAAAGAATTAAGTATGAGAAGAAAAATATTGAGTAGGTATCATGGATTGAACTGTATCAGGCCAAAAGACATGTGGAAGTCCTAACCCCCAGGAGCTCAGGCCCTCACCTTCTCTAGAGATGGGGTTATCACACATACTTAATTAAGATGAGGTTATTCTGGCGCAGGGTGGGTGCTTGGTCCAATATGACTGGCATCCTTGGGAGAAGAAACAAGAACACACGGGGAGAAGATGACCATGTGACAAAGGAAGCAGAGACTGGAGCAATGCACCCACAAGCCAAGGATGCCAAGGATTACCAGCAAACACCAGAAGCTAGACGAGGAAAGGAAGGGTTCTCCCTGACGGGTTTCAGGGGAAGTGTGGCCCTGCTGACATCCCGATTTGGGACATATGCCCTCCATAACTGTGAGACAATAAATTTCTGTTATTTTCAGCTCCTGGTCTGTGGTCATTTGTTATAGCCCCAGGAAACGAATAGTGGGAAACATATGTCCATTCCATTGGAAATGACACAGCGATGATGAGGTGAAGCCATCACAACCCCTTCCCCGTGGGCCAAGGGGGAGTGGACTAGACGACAAGGAGACAGGGGCTTAACAGCGGAGGTGGGCACAGCAGCCGCAGGGAGGCCTTTCCACACACTTTCTGCTTCAATTTCATCATCACTTAAAATGGAGGGCTCCAAACCGGAAGAAGATGGGAAGGTCACCCAGCAGTTCTCAAGCACTTCCTGCGACCAGGATACTGACAGCTGCCCTCCCCTCACAGCGAGGGCTCTACCCGCTCTTTCTTGCCACTCTAGGGAGATGTTTCAGGGTTAACTTTAGACCCACTCTCATTTATACTACAAAAGAAACAATGACCTCATCATCAGAAACAAATTACCTTCAAGTTACCCCAGACCTTAAAGATGACTTCTCCTGACCCACCAATTCAAGAGGCTCCGCGGTCATGTCACCTCATCCAGTCTTCATTTTCATTGTTCTCAAAGTCCCTAGTGCGTTTATTCACTTGCCTATTATCTGTGTTCCTACTCAGCAACCCCCAAAATGTCTAGTCTACAGGGCAGGGAGGGAGAAGGAGAGTCAATTAATTACAGCACAGCATAATATTAAAGATGCCACGAGTACACGGCAGCAGGCGGGTGCATGGCAGTGGGGAGGGGGAGACAGGAAAAAAGGATCTCAGAGGACATGACACCTAGGTTAAGACCTGAGAGATGAACATGAGAAAGAAACAAAAATATCATCTCTGACCTAGTGCTACTCATGAAGAACAGTATTAGAACAGAGCAGAATCAGAAGCAGATTTTTCAAAAAGGCTCCCAAACTTTGATTCAAGCCCCAGATTTTAAGTCTTCTTGATGTCTTCTTAAAGTCCTTCAGTATTTTCCAAGAACATGTAATATAACTTAGAACATAAATAAAGGAACAAAGGGCCCTGTGTTTTCTAAAATGGCCAGAATTACACGAGGTATATCAAAATCTGCTACACAAATTTCATTCTCCAGAAAGGAGAGCAATTTTTCCTTCACACTTCAACTGTGTATAGGTGCTGACTTATTTTAATCTGAGTGATGCTGGCTGCTTTCAGCATAATTTTTCACTTAAAAAATGCTTTGATGCTTATAATCTATCATTTCAACATTAAATTGATTTATAAAGGTAAAAATGTGGCTTTAATAATTTGCAGTTGTGGCTTCTGTGTTTCAGATGGTAACCATCTCAAGGCAGACCACCACCAGAGCAGAAATCTGGAGGAGAATGGCAGGGGGAAGGGACAGGATGCTCATGTCTCCTTCAAGTTATAATGCTGAAGCTCAGAGGTGCAACCAGAGAGCGGAATGTTTCACAGTGTCCCTGTACATATGATTAAGTCAACCTCTCAAGAAAGGGGGCAGAGAGTTCAAACGTTCGATGATTTTGTTATTTTTTTTTTAATTAAATTTCTCTTTTGCCCATCATTAATTCTTACAGGTGGTAAATAAGAAGGACATTGTTGGTGAGAGACTCATCTCCATAAATTCCTTTAAAAAAAAAAAATCAACTGCTGGTGTGCTGCCAGATTCAATGGAGAAAGGATAATCTTTTTGACAAATGTTGCTGGACTAATTATAGATCCGAGTGCAAAAATATGAACGTTAATTCATACTTTGTACCATATACAAAAATTAACTCAAAATGAATTACAGACTTAATCCTAAGACTTGTAACTATAAAACTTCCAGAAAACAAAGGAGAAAGATTTTGTGGCCCTCGGTTAGGCAGAAGAGATCTTAAGTAGATACCAGAAGCATAATTTGTAAAAGAAAAAACTGAAAATTTGGACTTCATCAAAATAAAATAATTCCTGCTCTTTGAAGGATGTTGTGAAGAGAAAAGACAAGCCATGACTGGTAGATACAGCTTTACAAAACACACACCTGTAAAAGGACTTGTATTCAAAATAGATAAAGCATTCTCGGTGGGGGGATGGGTAGAACAGGGGATGGGGATCAAGGAGGGCACTTGTCGTGACGAGCACCGGGAGATGGATGGAAGTGCGACATCACTATATTGTACACCTGAAACTCATATTACACTGTATGCTAACTCTACTGGAATTAAAATTAAAAACAAATAAATAACACCAAAAACCAAACAAGCAAAAAAATAAAAAAGAACTCTCAAAAGTCAAACATAGAAACCCCAAACAACCCAATATAAAAAGGACAAAAAGTATGAATAGACATTTCAAGGATGGCAAAAGAGCTCAAGAAAAGATGCTCAACATTACTGGTCATTAGGGAAATGCAAATTAAAAGCATGAGATATGATTACATATCTCTTAGAATGACTTTTACAAAAAGAAAATGCTAATTGTTGGTGAGGATGTGGAGTAACTGGAACTTTCTTACACTGCTAGTAGGAATGCAAAATAGTACAGTCACTCTGGAAAAGAGTTTGGCAGTTTCTTATAAAGTTAACCATACACGTGCCATTAACCAAAAACACCATTCCTAAGCATTTATCTAGCAGAAATCAAAACTTACATTCCCCCCAAATTCTCTACACAAATATTTATGGCAGCTTCATCATAACTGCCTCAAAAGGAAAACAGCCCAAATGTCTTTCAACTGATAAATAAACTGTAGTATCCTTACATTGGAATACTACTCAGTAATCAAAAAAGGAATGATACAACAACATGGATAAATCTCCAGACTCAAAAGACTATATTCTGTACGATTTCATGTATAGGACAATCTGGAAAAGAAAGAACTATAGGAGGAGAATGGGGTTCAGGTGGCTGGCAGGGTGGGGCTACAGAACCGCACAGGGAATCTTTGGGGAGAGGAGCCTTTTCTTCATCTTTTTAAAAAATTTTTTTATTAACATATAATGTATTATTTGTTTCAGGGGTACAGGTCTGTGATTCATCAGTCTTACACAATTCACAGCGCTCACAATAGCACATACCCTCCCCAATGTCCATCACCCAGCCACCCCATCCCTCCCACCCCAACCACTCCAGCAACCCTCAGTTTGTTTCCGAGATTAAGAGTCTCTTATGGTCCTTTTCTTCATCTTGACTGTGGTGGCAGATATACAACTGTATGTGTTTGTCAACCCAAAGAACGGTACACTAAGAAAGGGAAATTTTCTGTGTACCATAGAACAGGTTATTTAATTGTCCTAAAGAAATAGTAACAATCACCTATGGTGAAACATTAGCCTGTGCGAGCCAAATATACCAACTGCATTCAAGGGATGAAGAAAATCAGGTTAAGGATCCCAAGCTCAGCCCTATATACCCTGCTGAAGCCGACCATGTGTCTTAGTAAAAACCATTACTACTAAGCCCTTTTTAATCTCTGTACACTTTTTTTTTTAAAGATTTTATTTATTCATTTGAGAGAGAGAATGAGAGAGAGCACATGAGAAGGGGGAGGGTCAGAGGGAGAAGCAGACTCCCTGCCGAGCAGGGAGCCCGATGTGGGACTCGATCCAGGGACTCCAGGATCATGACCTGAGCCGAAGGCAGTCGCTTAACCAACTGAGCCACCCAAGCGCCCAATCTCTGTACACTTTTGAAGTTTCTTATTCCATGCCATCATCAAAAGTTCCTTTCTATTCTCAAGACAGTACTACTATCAGACATCTGGGAACAAAACCAAGTGTTTCGTGCAATGACAGAAACTTAACAACTCAGCAAAAAATGAACTATATACTCAAGTTTGATAGGTTATCGAGAAAAGCTTACCACACCCAAAGTACTACACCGCAATGGCTCTTCCCACATCAATCTGTGTATTGGCCCAAAACAAACAAAAGGCTTATTAGAGAAGAATTATTTCTAGAGGTCTTAATGGAAGTCAGAGGAAATAGTCAATGAAACACTAAATATTTAATTCAAAACACTCAGTATACTTGGTTGGTAGCCTGAGACATATGCCTTATAATTAATAAAACAGACTTTCTCCATAAGAATCTGTTAACAGATAAAACTCTACAGAAGGCAGAGAACAGAAGAGAATAAATAATAGAACCAATTAGAAAAAATCTATATGTAGAAATAAAACAGAAAATGTTTCCACATTACAAATATATAAGAAAATGCACAGCCTTTAATCAAATGGACCCATTATTTATTATTTTTAAAAAATGACTTCATCATGACACTAAAATACTATTATTCTACTGTACGATGTCCACCTTTTAGATGGATATAATACCTGAGAATAAGACATCGCCTTTTGAGAAGTTTGAAAACCTTAAGATCAACCTCATTATTCCATCATTTAGAGAAATATTTTCTAATTTTCCCAAGTTATTTATGCATGTTGCTAAAGACGTACACATGTATTTAAAGCAATGGCGCCCTTTCTTCACATGCAATCTGACATGAAAGTGGAATATTTAAAAGAGATCCTAGCAGAGGGAAACTGCTCTGGGAGCAGTAGGGGCCCAAGGATGATAAGAAATCTACAGGAGAACAAAACACAAAGTGCAAAGCCATAATCGCCCGATCTTGGATGTGGGAGGGACCTTACTTAATTTTCCAACAGTCTCTTCTGTGGTGCTTCTGAAGCTAAGTAGCCAGTGTTGAATGGCCTCAGTCATGTTGGTCCTTTCCCCGGGGAAGCTGAAACACCAGAGCTACTGTTCTATGTGAGATCCTGAAATGTACAAACTAGCTACTGCCCCCCTTTTGGTTATTAGCAACCGCATGCCCGCTTGGCACAACAGAGCAGGGCGAGGCAGATCTATTTGTGTCTGGTTCCTCTAAATCAGTGACCCCTCTAGATCCAACTCTGATAACACAGCCACTCAAATACCTCAGGCTGTACCAGCACAACTAGAGCTGAAAGATTACCAGAAGAACCTTACTCAAAGTTTACAGACTGCAAAGCTAACGAGTCTGCCTTGAAGACGCCCACCTTCAACAAAAATTGATAGCGCCCGATCTGATTTTAATTCTGCTAACGGGAAAAGTAATAGAGGTGGCAGACCAGAAAACTTCAGACACAAACAGTCATTGATATAAGATAAAAAAATTCTTCTGTAGTTAACAGGCAGTTCTACTTCTCAAAATTCTTCTTCCTTGCCAGCCCAATGATGTTTTTAGTTACATGTGTGATTTTGCTTTCCCCTACCTTTACCTGCTGAAATGTTATTCACCCTTTAAGGTCTTGATTAAATTTATCCTAGGTTAGAATTATCCCTTCCTTCTATGTACCTATGGCATTTTGTACAACTTCTCACTTTCAGCCTTATATTACAGTTGGCTGTACACACAGAAATTCTACTGGATTGAAACAGAATTCATTCCTAAACTGTATTTTCACCTTTCTTTAGGGAGAGAAGATACTTCGATGTTGTAGGAATTAAGGACCCATATAATGCAAAAATGGATGGACTGGTCATATACCGTATTTCTAGTTGGAATTCAAATATAATACCCAACAGTAAACTTTTAACAAAACAGTTGGATTAAAACAAAAATCCACTGTAGCTTTATAAAATTGCTTATCTTACTCCAAATGTCCCACAAGTAGCAACATTTTTATTCATTCCAAAAACATTTACTAAAACTCACTCTGTAAAAACACTGTGCCAGGTACACAAGAGTAGAAAATAAACCAAGGCTAGATTAAGTCGAGCAACACTGCATATTCAAGGGTTTCTCTGCAGTCTGCCCCTAAGGGCTTTTAGCTTGCCAGAAAGCCATGCTGCCCCACTCCCACAGTCCAGTGGTTGTGCTATTGTAATCCCCTCTAGTTTCTTGTTTTCCAGTGATTAGAAAAATGCACTTGGTGGGGGAGGGGCTGCTGTCTGTTTTCCAGTGATCCATTTCTCTACTAACAGACTTTTAGCGAGCACATGCTGCAGTAAATAAAAACTACATTTCTCAGCTTCCACTGCTGCTAAATGTGGTCACATAACTAAGTTCTTTATGTCTATGTCACATAACTAAGTACTTATGTCTACCAGACATAAGTATTTCATGGCAGCTTCTGGGTATCTTCCTTAAGAGTCACCTGGTGCCTTGTATTGCTTTTTACTCTTTGTCCCCTCCTCTTATCCTGTGGCTTGAACTCAGATGCTGACTGGGACCGTAACAACAAAGATCAGACCCTAAGGATGGTGGAGGCATACCAAAAGGAATTTCCCCAAAGATGTCCATGCCCTAATCCCTGGATCCAATGAACGATACAAGTCAAAAGGGAATAGGCAGATGTATTTAAGAACACAGATCTTAAAACAGAGGGATAATCCTGAACTATCCAGATGTATACAATCTAATCATATGAGCCCTTTAAAGCATAGAACTCCCTTTGGCTAGAGTCAGATGTGGCAAAAGGATAAATCAGAGTGATTCCAAGCATGAGAATCACTGGATGTGCCACTGGGCTTTAAGATGTAGGAATCCATGTGCAAGGACCAGAGAGAGGCTTCTAGAAGCTAAGGGAAGTCCCCAGCTGAGTGCCAGAAAGGTAAAGGGGACCTCATTTCCACAATCACAAGGAACTGAATTCTGCCAGCAACCTGGAATCTAGAAGGAGATTCTTCCCAGAGCCTTCTGATAATAGCCCAGCAGGGCCAACAACTTGGTTTCAGCCTTGTGAAACCTGCAGCAGACACCAGTTGAGCCTCATCATGACTTCTGACCTACAGAACTATGGGATAATACATTTATATTGCTTTAGGCAGTTTAGTTGGTGATGATTTGTTTTAGCAGCTAAAGGAAACTAGTACTCACTGGAGCAGAACCTCCATCAGACCTCGAAGGCATGCTTTGGACTTCTACTGGGAGAAAAAAAAAACTCTTTCTTCTTTAAACTACTAGGATTGTCAGTTTTTTTCAATTATTCACAGTTGAACCTAAATTTGACTGGTACTCATGATGAAATCCTTTTAATATAGCACTTATCATTACCAACATCTAAAGAATAACAGAGGCAAAAGTGAAATACTATTCCAAGCTGTGAAAACTTTATATACATATACATGTAATGATAATAATTAGGTTTTAAAAAGACTATTTTCACTTTTTCAGTTGCAACAGAGAGATTGTTACATAACACTTAGCATGTGTCCCAATTTTAAGAAAGTCTTAAAAAAAATGGCATAAGTTTGCATCACTACCAGTGTCTAGACCAGTCAGGATTAGTAATTACTTACTGGATACAATAAGGTCAGTATACATCAGCAAAATAGATGCAAATGGTTTGGAAGGAACGAAAAGCACAATTTCAAGCAAGCACTACATGTCACTGTGGAAGAAAAAAACAGTTAAGGCTTAAAAAATGCCTAAAATCTTTCAATCATTATAAAATATTCCATGTCATGATTTCATTATAAAAACATACTATAAAATCCTCACACCAAATTTTTTTCTTCATAAGGAATCAAAGACTTCTGCAGACAACATTTGTTTAAGCTAATTCAATCTTCATTTTAACACGAAACATTTGATTCCTAGACATATAAGGAATGCAACACTTGTGTCAAATATTTGGTAATTTAGTTAAACATTTTTGGTTTTGTTCTGGAATGTTTTACTTACATTTCAGGTGTTGCTTTTGGATAAACTAAAAACTAAAACCTTTTTTAACGCCTATCAGAAAGGACTTAAGTTGTCCCTTTACGTGAGGGTGGTCTGTGAAATATCCATTAATACATAAATGAAAAAAATAAAGAGCCATTCTCAATCATGTTATTTGTATTTTAGAACTACTTCAATTTGATCAAGTATACCCAGTTTTAAGAAAACCAGTATGTGGAAAGAAGAAATGGCTTTATAAATGGTGAGACCCAGGAAGTGAAATGGAAATGAATTCTAAGAACTAATAAGAATGAATAAGAAGCAAAAATAAAGTCTTTTAAAAATAATAATGTAAGTACGTGGGAAAAAGTGAACTGACCACCCCAAAAAGCAACTGCTGAGGGCCGGGCCTCTGAGGCGGTGGATGAACGCAGCTGTAGCCCCATGTCCACCCAGTGGGGTCAGATCAGTCCAATCAGGTCTCCTTTTTGTTAATATCACTTAGCAAGGTGAACCGAGGAATCATCGGTCAGCCATTTGACCTTGCTCTCCTCAGGAAGACTCGGAAACAATTTTCCCTGCTACTTAGTGAAACACAAGACAAACCTGAGATTTGGGAGCAGTAGCACTAGATTCGTCTCCTTGCAGAGAATTCTCCTGCAGGGGCTCACTTGGGACATCCTCACGCTAAATTTTATCAAGCAAGTTATCCATGAGTCTTCTATTGTGAGCCCAGGGATCACTTTAGGGGACAGCACCAAAAGGACAAGTTACAAACAAATGCCTGTGAGCAGTTTTGAGGCTCGTGAATATGGAACAGTAATGGCCAGTCAGAATCAAGTCTACCATTTTTCCCAAGCTCTATATTTAGAGAAAATACTTAATTTTCTATACTTAAATATGCTAAACATTGTTCTAAATGGTTTCCATATTGTTACTGAATCCTCACAATAATGCTACAAAATAGGAGCTATTATTTCCCACATTTTATTTAACTTGCCCAAGATCACACAGCTAGCATGAGGCAGAGGTGGGTCTCACTCCAGGGTATAATACTGCCCACTTTCATACAATGCCTCTCATACATGCACAAGAATTTTCTTTCCAGAGCCGTATGTGTATATATGTGCAAACAACTGAAATGTCCAAATACATGGCATTGTTTATTTTATTGGATAAATCAATGATATTTCAAAGCCATTTCAAAGCCATGTTATAAAACTCTCCCACCACAGGTGACATACATATGAAAATTCTTAAAAAAAATATATATGCTATAGCCTGGTTTTTTTTTTTTGAAAACATATACATACGTATGAATAGAAAATTATCTGGAGTGTTATATATTAAGGCATTAGTCTAAGGATTACTCAGAAGTGGGAACTATGGTTGTCTTCAAGCCTGTCTGTATTTTTGTAATAAGTCTGTGTTGCTTTTTTTTCCTAAAGGTAGGTTCCATGCTCAATGCGGGGCTTGAACTCACAACCCTGAGATCAAGACCTGAGCTGAGATCAAGAGTCAGACGCGTAACGGACTGAACCACCCAGGCACCCCAAATCTCTGTGTTGCTTTTTTTTAGCCAAACTATTATTTTTGCTTAATCATTTATTCTACAAGTATTATTATGTGCCAGGCACTGTTACAGGTACTTGGGATACATTCATGAGGACAAAGATTCCTGTCCCTCTGGGGCTTACGTGGTAAGAAAAGAGAAACAGAAGCACTGGAAAGTCTTGCTTTGCTCTCACCCCATACCCATTTTAATCAGTTTGTGTATCCTTCCAGATTTTTTCCATGTAAATAAGAAGAGATACAAATATATATTATTTATCCTGACTTAGAATCATGCACTATGCATACTGTTCCATGCCTTACTTTCTTCACTTGTCTCAGAGAGCCTTCTGTTAGCACTCTTACTGTGTTCTGTAGCGGCATATCGTCTACTCTGTCGGTGTAGCACGTTTGTTTAATAAGTCTCTACTGGGCGCCTGGGCGGCTCAGTCGTTAAGCGTCTGCCTTCGGCTCAGGTCATGATCCCGGGGTCCTGGGATCGAGCCCCGCATCGGGCTCCCTGCTCTGCGGGAAGCCTGCTTCTCCCTCTCCCGCTCCCCCTGCTTGGGTTCCCTCCCTCACTGTGTCTCTCTCTGTCAAATAAATAAATAAAATCTTTAAAAATAACTAAGTCTCAAGTACTTACTGAGTTGCTACTAACCTTTTGCTATGATTAAAAAATACTGCCCAAATAAACTTGTACACTATCACTTTGCACAAATACAGGTCTGCCTGCTGGATCAAAGAATAATATATTTGGAATTTGGATAGACACTACCACACAGTTCTTCAAAGGAGTGCTACCAATTTATACTTCCACAGGCACGGTTTGAGAGTGTCTGTATATAACTGCACAAGCAGATTTTTCTAATCCAATAGGTGAAAAATGTAATCTCAGGGAAGTTTTAAATTGCACTTTTCTCATTAGAGTGAAACTGAGCATTTTAAATATATTTAAGGGTTATCTGATTCTCTTTCGTAGAACTTAAAAAATCCTAATTTTTGTGAATACGTGATCTTTAGGCAAATTGGTTAGTACCTTCAGGGTGTCTAGAGGCAGCTATGGGCCTGGCTTAAATTCAATTAGGTATTATTTTTTCCTCTTTCGAGAAAATGTCAGGAAAGTGAATAGCCAGGATTAGACTATGTGGATAGTAACTGTGTCTTATTAGTTCCTCTATGCCTAGCACAGGGCCTGGTGCACCCTAGGTGTCCAATAAAACATTTGCAAAAAAAAAAAAAAAAGGCACCAAAAAAACAATATTTTCTTTGGAAGTTTACAGCACAACAGCACCACCAAGGGGAGCTTTAGCTAAAGCATCCCCCCCATCAAATTTCCTGCCGCCAGATCTCTAAGCCACAGCAAACACATAATCAAATTGCAGACAGTAAGACTGCTGTATAAACGCTACTTCCAAACCATCTCTGAGTTCCGCCCTCCAGATTTAATGTTGCCCCTTCACCTCCTTTTACAGGACTTCTGGGGCTGCCACTGTCAGAGCAAGCATGTGGCCAGTCACACTGCCACAGGGTAACACTGCCCTACATTTTCTCAGTCCAAAGGCAAGATCAGGCCAATATCAACCACTCAGTGACCAGCAAGTGCAGCAACATGAGCATTCACAGGGCAGGAACTCTGACCACTTGTTATAAGTAAAGATACCGTTACTGGAAAGTGGGCATTTCCTTCTGAACAAAAGAAACTGATTACAGGCAAAACTCAAAGGGAGAGAACTTCTACGTCAAATGTAGATTAAGGAAACAAAAAAGAAAAAATGCAAAGATAGCATTTGAATGGATTCAGGTGAATTTTCTATTTTGAAGAGAAATCCAGACATAGATCTTAAGCCTAGAATTTAAGAATGAAAGAAGTCATTCATTTTCCCAGCCACACTGGGGAATAATTTATGACAGTCCTGTGACAGGTAGTATTCAAAGATGGCTACAAAGGAACCAAGCCTCCCCGTGTTTATGTC
Organism: Neomonachus schauinslandi; assembly: GCF_002201575.2. NCBI lineage: Eukaryota > Metazoa > Chordata > Mammalia > Carnivora > Phocidae > Neomonachus > Neomonachus schauinslandi. The sequence goes on along the minus strand of NC_058416.1, from coordinate 24,889,650 downwards.
CTTTTGTGGTCACATCCTTTTGAATCCGGGCTGGTCCCGTGACCTGCTTTTGACAGGTAAAATGTGGTAAAAGTGATTTTCTGGGATACGTGAGCTAGGACAGTTTCTGTCACTCTTGGGACCCTTCCTTTTTTTCCTTTAATATAATTATAGTTGACATAAATATTGTATTTCTTCCAGGTACACAACACAGTGATTTGATATCTATGGGACGTTTCCTCTTAGGAACTTGTGAGAAGACCAAGCTTGCTTGGAAAAGAAAGAGCAGCTCTAGTCAACATCTCGCCAGACCTCCCAGCTAACTCCCATCAATTGCCAGTCATGAGACTGGGCCACACTGGACATCCAACCCAGCGGCTGTCTAACTACAAGTGTAGTAAGAGACTTCAAGCGAGTATCACTCAGCTAAGCAAATCAATCCACAGCACTGTGAGACAGAATTATAAATCGTTGTTTCAAGCAACTAAGTTTTGGAGTGGGTTTGTTTCACAGCCATAAACAACCAGAACATATTTTATAGCCACATCCAGGCAAGATGAGCAACAAACTTATCAGACAATTTAGTACAGTAATATTCCCAGCTTCTGACTTTTAAAGAGACCAGGCCCTCTCACGGGGAATAAACATGATTTATGTATTCTGTGTATCCCCTTTCCCTCCCAACCCCTGCATAACTATGTTCTCAATAAATATTTATTAAATGGAAGCATGAATAATATAAACATAGCTAACTATTGATTACATTGATGGAAGGAAGGGTATAACTAATTCAGAAATACTAGATATTCAAAAGTATATACAATGAACTCTGTAATACAGACACGTTCATATTCACTATCTCTACCTCATCCTCTGAAAGGGTATTAGAGCAATGGTTCTTAATCTCAGAGCCCCTTTCGACTCCTAAAAAAATTATCGAGGACCCAAAAACTTTGTGTCAAGGTTATACCTATAAGCATTAGCTACAGTAAAAATAAAAAATGAGAAATATAAGAAATACTTAATCCATTTAAATCTAATAACACATTACATGTTAACATAAATAACATTTAATAAAAAAAATAACTCCTTTTGAAAACAAAACAAAATGTCTGAAGAGTAACATTACTTTCTATTTCTGCAAAATCTTTCTACTGTCTGGCTTAACAGAAAACAGATCCTCATTCCTGCTTAAGTCAATCTTGTTTTAGTTGAAGCATATTAAGAAAATGCAGTCTTAGAATATATGTACTTAGAAAAGGGAGGGCTTTTTGTTTTTTTTAGATTTTATTTATTTGAGAGAGAGAAAGAGAGTGCGTGAGCACGAGTAGGGGGAGGGGCAGAGGGAGAGGGACAAGCAGACTCCATGCTGAGCAGGGAGCCTGACCCGGGGCTCCATCCCGGACCCTGGGATCATGACCTGAGCCGAAGGCAGACGCTTAACGAACTAAGCCATCCAGGCGCCCCAGGAGGACTATTTTAGTCTCCTTTCCAAAATTGTTGATATTCTTAGATACTATAATAAAATTCAAGTGGTAGTTTCTTAAAGATTAGTTAAAATATGGAATCAGAAACAGTAACAGAAGATTTTTTGAGTCTTTTGCATTAAGACTATTTTGCATTAAGACTATTTAAGGTCTATTTTGTATATTCAATGGATCTTTTCACCCATGCTTAATTTTGAACTTCGTGCTTTGGTCATCTGAAAAATATTGGTTTGCTGAGTTATACAGATCTTACTTTAAATGTTGATCCATTTCATCACACAACAGCCCAAATTCCCACACATCATCATCTTCGATCTCATCACAGAAGTCTTTAATTATTGGGAAGCTGTCAAACCTGTGGTGCCAATACGAGTTTTTAAAAATTCTAATTTTGGGGCGCCTGGGTGGCTCAGTTGGTTAAGTGACTGCCTTCGGCTCAGGTCATGATCCTGGAGTCCCAGGATCAAGTCCCGCATCGGGCTCCCTGCTCGGCAGGGAGTCTGCTTCTCCCTCTGACCCTCCTCCCTCTCATGCTGTCTCTCATTCTCTCCCTCTCAAATAAATAAATAAAATCTTTAAAAAAAAAATTCTAATTTTTTGCTTGGAAGTTCCAATTTTATCGTTGGCAATCAAGACTAGCGGTTGTTTTCTCTGAAGTGACAGGCTCATTTTATTCATTTCTACGAAAATGTCTGCCAAGTCTAAACAACCAGACCATCACTCATTCTTTAACATAAAAATGATATCTTGTCGCAAAAGTGGCTAGTTTAGTTCACAACACAGTCATAAACACACTTTCCTCAAGACAACCACAGCAGCTCAATATGTGGTAGAAGAGCTTTATGTGAACCGGTTTTATCACACAAAATATCTCAAAGACATGTATCCAAAGGTCAAGATTTATCAAAACTGATCATTTTTACTATGTGACCAAGGACATTAAGTAAAAGTGGCTTTCCCCCCTTTCACTGCAAGTGTGTGGTTGTAGAAAATACAGTGAGTACTGGTACAATTCAGTGCCACTGCCCTGACTTCTGTTTTACCCCAATTTTGCTTTTACGATACTGTTCAAAATGTCAACACAGTGGAAATGCCAAATGCACCTTATTACAGAAATAGCTCAGGGCGCCTGGGTGGCTCAGTTGGTTAAGCGACTGCCTTCGGCTCAGGTCATGATCCTGGGGTCCCAGGATAGAGTCCCGCATCGGGCTCCCTGCTCGGCAGGGAGCCTGCTTCTCCCTCTGACCTCCCTCCTCTCATGTGCTCTCTGTCTCTTTCATTCTCTCTGTCTCAAAAAAAAAAAAAAAAAAAAAAAAATCTTTAAAAAAAAAAAAAAATAGCTCAGACCCCAGGGAATCTGTGTCGTCTATGGAACACACCTTGAGAACCTCTGAATTGGTGTGAGCCAAGAAAGACAACTACGGAAACTCTACACAGTGGACATTTGACTCTTTGCTAATAGAGAATCTGAGTTTTATGTGGTTGACACCTGTTTCTCCTTTCCAGTACTTGTCAATGCCAGGTTGGCCATAAAGAGAAGAACAAACACTTCTGGGCTAAGGTCACACCTGGATTCCAATTTCAGCTCCATCACACCAGGTAGGAGAGTGTGGTGACTCACATGAGTCACCAATGACTGGCAACATCTGACACGTGGCAGACATACAGAAAATATTTGGTAAATGATTAAACAATCCCCAAATACTTACCCTTATTTTAAAACAATCACAATCATGTTATAAAATATTCTGTGAAGAACCAGGATATGTTTAGAATCTCAGTGACTGAGTGATTCTAAGTGAGAAATTTAGAATGATGTATTAAGGTACCATTATTATGTTAAGTAAATAATGTACAACGTTCTTATGCTTCAATATGATCTTCATGTTTGACTAATAAAGGTAAGAAAACAGACATGTTTTAGAAGGAAAAACAGCACTAATAGCCATGTCATATTGGGTTCCTACAGATGTTCATCTTAATTTGTGGTCCTCAAACCCAGAAAGCCCCTCAGATCTTTTTCAAGCAGGGTTCCTAAGAAAGTGTAATTTCATCAATTAACTCCTCTCCTATGTGGTTAGAAAGGTTTGGGCTATGTGCCATCCTTGGGGAAAACTGTCACTCATCTTGTCCTCCACAGGAAGATTCTCTCACGGAACCCCAAGCGACCAAGCCTGCGAGATGACATGAGCTGTCTGAGACCCCACAATTCAGCCTCAAATCTTCTTAGCTGCTACTAAAAGATTGGCAATGGTTTCTTAAAAACAACAAGGGGATCACATGCTTCGAAAGGCTGAAAGCAACTCGCCCAAGGCAGGATGTAATAATAAATGTCTTGTACACAGATTATTCACATGCTTTTAGTTTAAAACTTCCTTTATAAGAAGCACTTGGCAGTGGAAGGTAGTATAGTACTGCGGATGGAAGACAGATGAAGGTTTAAATCCCAACACTGTCACTGCCCAGCAAGGTGATCTTAGATAAATTACTTCTCTGAGACTTAATTTCTTCTCTATAAAATGGAAATAGCAACACCCATATCATCAGATAACACAAACAACATTGTATAGGGCCCAGTATGTAGCGTATGGCAGAAAGCAACTGCACAAAAGCCCAAAAGTGGTAGTCCATATGGCATGCTGTTTCTACCTCACGTATCGCCAGGAGATTTTAACTCTTTCAATCCAATTAAAGAGTCAGAATTTCATCATTCAAATACCTACTGCTGTCTGTCTTCTAACCAGGAAGATTAAGCACTCGGTGATTGCTATTCATAAAGTGCTTCACATATAATAACTCATTTATTCCTCCCGACAGCTCTGGGAGGATATGCCCACTTGTAGAAGAGGAAACTGAGGCGTTTTAAACAAATGAACCACTGTGACTGCTCGGAGCATTCGTTAATGTCTGCGACAGGGTGTACTTCCTTACCTTCCCAGCAGCTACCTTTTCTCACCTCTCTTCCTCCCTCCCAGAAGGCAGTCTCTCCTCCCTTGTGTGGCTCCGTCTCTGCTCCATTGGATTCTGCATGCCCTTCCACTGGACACGTGAGTCATTCTCAATCTCTGAAACTTCCGTTTCCTCCTACTTCTCCTATTCACACAACCCTTACTTTTTTGTCGTGGGAAAGGTGCTTTTTACAAAAAGTCCGTGAAGCGTGTGCAATTCATCAAAAGGAAAATGCTTTCTAAGTCACTTTATTTCTCTTATCTGGCCTTAGCATTTTATAACATATCGGGTATCACAGTTATGTTAAAAAAAAAAAAAAAAAAAGGAAAGAGAGAGAGAGAATACATGAACATAAAAACATGCCTTTTTTCTCTCTTTTGTTCTGAGAAGAACACTACGCAAGGAGCTGGAAGATGTGCTTTCTACATCTGTCTCTGCCACAGCGTTCACTTGGACCAGTCACATAATAAATCGAGGTTTCAATATTTCCATGTGTAAAATGTGCAAACTTATCTCGGATGTTCTTTAAAGGTCCTTCCAAACCTAGAATTTTGTGATGTGTGTTTAAAACCAAGATATTCTGCTTATGTCAAAGCCACCCAGAAGCAAGGCTTTAAGGGCTGTGCTAATGTCATAGACACCTGAGCAGGAGATTCATTACGACACATGACAAAGCCGAGACTGGTGAGACCATTCAATCCTGTACTACTTCTCTAACATACATAAATCCAATGCATTAGCAAGTGACATATGAAACCTAAAGTAGTATCAACTAGCTACCCGCGTGACAGTGACAGATTTTTCCAACTGGCAACAGAAAGGCATAACTAGGTAAAGACTGTAGGGACATAATTTCCCATGGGCCACTCGAGGTTCTACACATCTCAAAAGCAGAGGCATCAACAGCCTTGTGCTCTGGACTCTCTTTCCATGGATGTCTGTAGAGTGAACAGATGTGCAAGGTGGAGACAGCGTCTCCCTCTAGAGTAGAGGGCAGTTTGTTTGCTATCAAATACATTAAAGATGTCTCCATGCAAAGGTTGGGCAGGTTTACGTGAAACCTATAATAAAAGATCGGGGTTTCCTAAGCTCCGGGTCCCTCTTCTGTAATGCAACCCACTGCATGTACAGATGTCACCTGACCTTTGTCACCTTGCTCTGTAGGCACAGGGAACCACACAAGAAAATGATACGCTGGCTCCTCCCATTGCTGTGGTTAATAGGCTGTCCTTTGTTTCTGACCCAAGAATACGGAGTCTCTACCAGGACCCATGAAACTGTGGAATCTAATTTGTTAGATTGTAAGTTGGGTAAAAATCTCAGATCCTTTATTGCAGATAGGAATCGGGGCTTCATAATTCATGGCTAAAGGACAAAGCATGAACTCGCCCCATTACCTCTACAATATGACTACAACATTCTATAAAGCTCTATGCAACTTATTTCAATGTTTAATTTCCCATGTGACAATCCTGCTCATAAAAGTCTGTACTTACGATAAAAATTCAGATAAATGTATGACATGCTACTTTAAAAAGTTGATATTTTGAATGTGCCAGCAGTCTAAACTGAAATTAAACCAATTATGAAGTTTTCACATGTCCCATCAAGTCTACCGAGACACTCTTACTGTAAAATACTAGCAATCTCTGAATAGTTAGAAATTTTCTATTGGAAACAGAGATTTTCAACTGGGAGCTAAGTGCTCTCAATGTAACTTCTTAAGAAAAGGCTAAACTAAAACGCAAACCATGTCAGATTTTAGTTTAGTTACTTTCAAAGTACCACTAACTGTAGGAAGTGCAGGAAGCCAGATTTTCAAGGCAAAACATTTTTCCTTCCTTTCTTGGCTACTGTTACACCAAAATCAAACATGGATCGGCAAAGTGCAAAGCAATGGAGAAGCTTGAAGCTCTTTATTGCCTAAGCATTAGGCCAAAACTAGTTAATTTTATCTTTTAAAATAAATCATGTAAGTTTAATAGAAGTACTTACACTGCAAAACTATTGCTCAGAACTCCTACTAATCTAAAATAAAACATATTCTTAAGAACGCTCTATATTCAGTGAAGTTTTCATTTAGTGAAATATTTGGGAAATACAGGCAATGTGATGATTCTTTGGGCAAGGGTTCAGAATCCAGGAATATTAACAGAGAGCAAGAAATTTTTTTGTAGAGATGTTATCCAGATTTATTTTTAGATTAAAATTATTTTTAAAATGTCATAATACTGGGCGCCTGGGTGGCTCAGTCGGTTGAGCAACTTGCCTTCGGCTCAGGTCATGATCCTGGAGTCCCGGGATCGAGTCCCGCATCGGGCTCCCTGCTCGGCGGGGAGTCTGCTTCTCCCTCTGACCCTTTCATGCTCTATCTCATTCTCTCTCTCAAATAAATAAATAAAATCTTTAAAAAAATAAATAAATAAATAAAAATAAAAATAAATAAAATGTCATAATACTGTAATAGAAAAAAGGGCTGTTAAAGACTTTGCAAGCCTCTGATAACTCTCACAGTACTCACATGAAGTGTACATACGCTAATTTTAGAGATGGAAAACAGAACTCACCAGGATTTCGGAACAGAACTGAACTACTTGTTATAACCCTTAATATCATATAATTCCTTCCCTAAAGAAATAATTTCCTGACTACAATGGTATCAGATAATGATATCACTGAGCTAAAGATTTGAAAAATAAAACCAACATGAGTATAACAATTTCTAGACATTAGTCTGAAATTAAAATGTAGGATACCTCAAAGAGAACTTCAGCAGTGGTAGGCACAGAGCAAAAGCTTGATAAGTACTTACTGAATTAAAAATAAATTCTAATGTCAAGGATTAGGTGGAAGAAAAATACTACAGTTACAGGTGGAAAGACACAGTTCTTGTCTTCTTTTCCACATTCACCTCCCAGGATGATATCCGCAGGCCATGTTCTGCAGGACCTCAACACATCCATACCTTTCTCAACTAGCAAGCTGAAGAAGGAAAGGAAAAAAAAAAAAAAAAAAAGACTTTCCACAGTCTTTGCAACTGTAACTCTATGTATTTAGCTATATTATTGGAAGGAAGTTGAGATGAGGGGTGAAAGTGGCAAATGGAATGATCAACAAGGGCTTGGTCACCTTGGATGGCAGAGAACCATCTATTTAAGAAAACCCTCAGCAGCTTGGATACGTGATCCCACGGTAGTTGAATTACCCTCAGAGACGACGCTTTGTGGGTCTTGCTTTGCCAGTGCTGTGGAAGGAACATGGGTTTTTAATCTGGAACATTCACCAGTTGTGTAGCACCAATATCCTAAACTATGTAAGCCTCCAGTCTTTTCCTAGTCTTAAATATAACAAAAAAGAAACAAGTGGTGAGATACTGAAGGTGATAGGTATGAATTTATCATTAAATGGACCTTATTTTAAAAGTAAGACAGTACTCCTGAAATATCATAACCAAGAGAAATAACCAGAGAGGCTACTGTATTATATATTTGAGTATTTTATGTTGTGTAATATAAATTAATCCTAATAACAAACAGACCGTTTGCTTTTTAATATTCTCTTGTATGTTTTCAGTTCAATGTACTGTTTGGTTCAGAAAAAAAAAAAAAATCAATCCATGACAACTTAATTCACTGGGGAAAGTAGTGAGGAAGCCTGACATGGTAAGGTAATACGAGAAAGTATTACTAAAAGCAAATTGTCTCTTTTTCTTTGATTCCATGAGCCATTCTGAAAGATCTTTATTTGTCCAAAATAGAGTTAAATAACCTATCTGGCTTTTTGCGGTCTTCAAAAGAATGCTGGGTGATGATAATGCCTATTGTTACATATGCAGAGCAGAACAAGAAAGCTTACACAAACTGACAACTTGGGGTTGGTAAGACAGGAGGAGAATTTGCAAGAGTCTATGTTCATTACTGGTGGCTGTAAATGGTAAAAAAAAAAAAAAAAAAAAAAAAAGGTGAAAGCATAAATCGTGGATTGAAGAATTTTTAAATTCTCAAATTACATGATCAGATTTTACCAAAACAACAAACCCTCCATTTGTACTACTATTAAAAAAAAAGTCATAATTAAAAATCTAACCTATGTTTTGTATTATTTTATTGTCAAGAGGTTTGAAAGAACAGAACACTTTCGACACTCTGTATAATCATCAACTTCCCTAGCTCCAAGCAGCAGCAGGTATGTGCAAAATGCAGCCGGAGACCAACCGACTTACAAAAAGTCTCAGAATGATGGCTGCCAGAACTAAGCTTAAAATCTCAGATGCCAGGGGCGCCTGGGTGGCTCAGTTGGTTAAGCGTCTACCTTCGGCTCAGGTCATGATCTCAAGGTCCTGGGATCGAGCCCCACATCGGGTTCCCTGCTCGGCGGGGAGTCTGCTTCTCCCTCTCCCTCTGCCTCTCCCCTCTGCTGCTCTCTGTCAAATAAATAAAATCTTAAAAAAAAAAAACAAAACTCAGGTGCCAGCCCACCTTCTAAGAATCAGTCACTAAGTACTTATTAAAAGTCTACGGTGTGCTTATTAAGAGCTGACCTCTGTAAAGGAATGCAAAGAAGTATAGCACAAATCTTTTCTTTCCAGTAATTACTACTCTGCTTAAGCAACAAGACTTGCAACTTCAGGCTAGGCCCATGTGTCACAAGTATCTATACTGGTCAGGTCAAGACATTCAAGTTCTCTCTCTCCTACACCCACCTCTGGGAGAAGCCACATTTTCCAACAGCTAACTTTCTCCTTTCCTGGCCCCTTGCCCCTGCCCTTGGCCTGGAAACTGACTGTGACCCAGGACTTCTATGAAGCAATAAACAGGGCCAGTCGGGTTCTTCCTCTTTGTAATCTGAACAGGGAAACACAAAGCAATGGTGTTAGCAGCAGCTAGGTCTAAAGTGAAAAGGCCCAGGAGCTATGGGGGGGTGGGGGCCGCGGCGTATGGCATGGTGGGAGGTTGGCCATTACAGGTTTAAGGTAAAACGTTAACAGAGGGGCAGGAAGCTGGTGGAGAAAGCTCTATAGAAGGAAGAGGGGATACCAGGACGTGCCTCACTTTTTTTCCAGGTCCAGACTACATTTTATTCTGACACAGAAGTGTAGCTGTGAAAGAGCAGGGAACTGCAATGGTTCAATGAGGTCAGCACAGCAGGTACCTGCCAATATATTACAAGTAGTAATGGAAGACTAAGTGCAAATGGCAGGACCCCGATTATTTATCGTAAGGCAGGCTTCCTCAGCCTTGGCACTACTGACATTCTGGGCGGGTAACTCTTTGTTATTCTGTGTATTATAGGATATCCCTGGCCTCTACCCACTAGATGTCAGCAGCAACCTCTTCCCCAGTTGCAGCAACCCCCCCAAAACCCCAACCAAACCAACCAAAAAACCCCACAAAACAACGAAAAGACAAAACCTTATTCCAGACATTGCCAAATGTCCCCTAGGGACAAAATTCCCCACACTGAGAGCCGCTGCTCTAAGGAGGTTGAACTGTAACCTGTGACAAAGGGAAGCACAGAGTAACATTACCAGGTATGAAATGGAAGCAGCAGTGCCGAGGCCTACCGTGGCAGGACAAGTAAGGAGGCAAGGGATCAGGCCGGCTACTGCTACAGCATGGGTGAAGATGGTGGACATGCAAACCAAGGCAAGAGTAGTGGAGACAGAACACGGAGCATGAACGAATGCGAGTTTCAACGGCAGAGTTAGACAAAACTTTTCGAGGGCACAACTGGATATAGCATTTAAAGGAAAGGGAGAAATGATGGTGAATTACTGGTAGAGTTCTGGCTTGGTAATTTAGGTGGCTGGGTGAGGGCTATTCCACTATTAACCAGGACAGGGAATTTATTTATTTATTTATTTTTAAAGATTTTATTTATTTATTTGACAGAGACAGACGCAGTGAGAGAGGGAACACAAGCAGGGGGAGTGGGAGAGGGAGAAGTAGGCTTCCCGCTGAGCAGGGAGCCCGATGTGGGACTCGATCCCAGGACCCTGGGATCATGACCCGAGCCGAAGGCAGACGCTTAACGACTGAGCCACCCAGGCGCCCCAGGACAGGGAATTTAGAAGGAAGAGCAGGTTTTTGTTTTTGTTTTAAAGATTTTAATTTATTTGACGAGAGAGACACAGCGAGAGAGGGAACACAAGCAGGAGGAGTGGGACAGGGAGAAGCAGGCTTCCCGCGGAACAGGGAGCCCGATGCGGGGCTCGATCCCAGGACCCCGGGATCATGACCTGAGCTGAAGACAGACGCTTAACCATCTGAGCCACCCAGGCGCCCCAGGAAGAGCAGGTTTGAAAATGAGTTGTTTTATACTTAATCACAGTTTGAGGTAAGTGTGGGCTATCCAGGTAGTGAAGTTAGTAGAGTTAGTGTTCAGCCAGTCAACACGTACATAGAGTGCACATTATGTGCCAGGCCCTTTACAAATATTAACTCACTTAACCCTCACCACATCCACTGAGAGAACAACTACTGTCCCCTCATCTTACCACGGGGACGCAGCTACATAGAGAAGTTAAGTAACTTCTCCAAGGTTCCACGGTTGGTAAGTTTTGGAGGTGGGATTCCCCAACTCAGAGTCTGTGCTCTTAACCATCAAACTGTACTGCCTGCCTCAGGAAAAAGGGGGACATCAGGACTGTGAATGTAAATTTGAATGGTTTTCTGTACACAAGTGCATGGTAGGTGAAGTCACAGGCATATATGTGAACTCCTAGGGAAAATGAGCAAAGAGAGAAGGAAAAAACCAACGTAGCATGAAATCCTGAAGGAAAGTTATGTGTTAAGCCAAAGGAGAAGGCGAATCGGGAGGAAAGAGCCAGTCGGGGAGATGGGAGGGGCAGCAGAGAAAGTACTAAGGGCAGGAAGTAAGTAATGATGTCTTTGTAACCCCTCACAATCCCTTGCATATACTCTTTACAAATATTTTTAATTAAGTATAATCCCAAATAATGATATCAAATATCCATACTTATAGATATTCAAAAGACTTTATAGTTGAACAAAACTCAAATCATACATGCTTATGAGATTTTTCTAGAATACCAAGAGTTTATAGAAGATACATGGTCATTGAATATGAAACAATAGCAAAGACACCATATGAAATCATTCCTTACACTTATGTCCAGCTAAGGCGGCTTGTAGAAGCTTTATTCACACCCTACTTCACAGCAATGTAACATGTTACTCTAGTTTGCATTTTGTTGAAGATCACAGGAAATACTGGCTCTTCTCGGTTTTGCAACTGACAGATACAGAACTGTGCGGTCTCTTCCTAAAGCAGGATTTAGAAAATGTGTATATGAAACTGATTACTTCTCACTTGAAGGACTTACTGGAGCATCTGGTGAATCTTGAGCTGTACTGCTATAATAATCTGTGTATCGAAACAGTTTTTGTTAGGCATTCCTTATCATACTTTACAATCCTATACCCTAAACACAAACATTTAGTAGAAAATGAGTTTCCTCAAGATTAGAAAAAAAAAAAATCGGCCCCCATTTCCAATTCAAAGCAAGTGTTTTCTACAGGGATAAATCTTGATTTCCAGGTCTGAACTCAAAGTGTTTTCCAACCTTTAGCGTGCATACAAATCATCTGAGGATCTTGTTAAGATGAAGACTCTGATTCAGCAGGTCTAAAGCTGGGCTGACACTCACGTTTCTAACAGGGGCTCTCTCCTCTCTTGGACGGTGAAGATGTCCGGTCCACACGGGCTGCTCAGATGCGGCCCCTGAACCAGGAGCGCTGGCAGCACTCAGAAGCTTGTCAGAACTGCCCGGCCCTCCGGGTGACAAACGAAGCATACTAACATCATCTGCTGAGACTGATGAAGCCAGAAACTTGAAACTTTCAACTATTTCTTTTAAAATCCATTTACAACTCATTCATACACAGTTTCCTTTCTGTTACTGAAGATCAGACCTTCTTTTCTCTCAACTCCTTCCATTATTCTAAACTGTGCATCTAATAGTTAAGCACCTTCCACAAGGTGGCCCCAGCTTTCCTTCCAAGCTTTCTCCTCTAATCCCTATACAGGTCCACAACATGCCAGTTGAATGGGACTGGTTATTTTCTAAATAGAATGCCCTTTATCACACTCCCTCCCGTTCTGTTTTGTTGTGGTTGGTGCTTTTCCTCATCAGGCCAATCTTGAGAGTCATCTCTCTCTACTCACTTTGCCTGATTTCTCAGGAAGAGGTGATCTCACCGTTCTCTGAACCAACACTCACCCTCACCTGAGGAGTTTTTCTCTCACTCTAGTACTTACTACATTCTGCTGTATACATGTATGTTCTTGTCTTATCTCAGCTACTGAAGTAGAAGCTACTTGAGGGTAGGAATTTTTACAACTAATCTGGATATACCTTGCAGTGTGTAACACAGCAGTTCCTCACTAATACAATGCTAAATAAAACTCCATTAACATCAAGTAAAGCGGTATTCCTTATTGATGATAAACCTGACCTAAATATTCCTAATCACAACTCTAAATTCTGTTTATTTGTCCAAATACAATTGGTTTTCTGCTTTACTCATCACAGATAGAAAATTGGGCACCGTGCTTTGCTTTTCAACTCTTATACTTAGAAAATTTTTATTTAATCTTGCTTGACACATGTTATCAGAACTTAAATTGTAAACCAGTAATTTGCCAATTTCATACTGAACAGGCCAAATGTTGGTGTATCCATTGAGGAAAATGAATCCTGTACTGAAACCTTCATCAAGCCGTTATGAAGCTTCACATACACACAAAAATAGACTGCAAAATAGCACAGTATCATTAAATCTCTCTCATTAAATCTCTGAACTACAGCATAGTAACAAAAATTAATATTTAGAAAATAAAGACTCTTCAGAACACCGGGAAGAATCGGGAGTTATGAGGAGATACTATGTGTGCTTTAAGTCATCACGTTAGTGTTGGTACAAAGTTAGTCAAATAGACAATCACTCGAGTACAAACCCAAAAAGTAATCCAGTATAGTATTAATACCAGACCTAAATAAAACAGTGATTCGCTGGAAATAGCCTCTGCTAAATTCTGAGGATAAATATAGAGACCAAGAACATAAGTTAATGCTGAGTAACTGTTAAAGATGAGGCCAGGTCAATAAGCATCTCTAACCAATGGATGGAAAGTGTGATCAAGAGTTTAAAAGTGACGTGGACTTGCGATCAGCTCCAATGACTGCAACAGAAGACCTAATCATCAGAACTGCAGTGCTCCAAAAACAAGACCCAAAAGAAACAATCTGACTTCACTGACTTATAAATGTTCTACTTGAGAGCCACTACGACAATCTACCTAAAGACCAAAAAGTACCCACACGTGTTAAAAAAAAACAAGAACAAAAAAACCCCCCTGCAAACGATATTCCTTCATCATTTGTTAATAGGTTTCCTACCCTTAAAGAGCATATCTTTGGCAAAGGGTGGAGAAGGGAAAGGAATGAGCTTCTGGTGATGTTGTGGCAGGCAGAGTAATGGTTACCCCCAAAATATCCACCTCCCAACCCCCCAAACCTGTGGATGTGTTGCTTTATATTGCAAAAGGGACCCTGCGGTTTGATTCAGCCATGGACCCTGAGATGGGGAGACGAGCCTGGGTTACCCGGAGAGGGCCAAGGCAATCACAAGGATCCTCAACGTGGAAGAGGGAACCAGATGAGGAGGTCAGAGGGATGAGATGTGAGGAGGACTCAACAGCTCACTGCTGCTGGCTCTGCCAGCAGAGGAAGGGGCTGCGAGCCAAGGAAGGCTGAAGCTTCTAGCAGCAGCTGGAAAAGGCAAGGAAAAGGTTCTCCTCTAGAGCCTCCAGGAAGGAAGGCAGCCCTATGGCACCTGGATTGTAGTCTCTGTGGAACTTTTAATCTACAGACTGTATAATAAATTTGGGTTGTTTTAAGACACTAATTTGTAGTAATTTGTTATGACAGTAATAGGAAAGTAATTAATAGTAAACTGCTATGAAAAGAAGTCTCTAAAACAAACAGAGCTACCCTCTCCTAAAAGTGTAATGTGATGCTCTGCAAATACGTGAAGATTTAGTTTGCGTTACTAAGAAATATACCTGCTCCTCTGTAAAACGCTAAGACACAAGCCTAAAATTAGATTTTATGAAAAGACGGAAAAGTAAATCCAATTAACTTTGATCAAGAAGTTGGATTAGAAAACAAAGCAGGACAAGGTATTTTTAACTAAATAAGAAGGTGATAAATATTAAGCAGGAAAATTTGATATTCTTTGTGCATAACATTAAAAAGGGACCACCACAGTACCCATGCCACTGGGGCAGCCAAAAGGCAAAATGTGGTATTTCTCTTAAAGCTCCTATTTACCTGATGATCCTCTGGGCAGCATACTGATGGAGAGAACGGAACTGTGCCGACATGTTTGCTAAAGCAGCCAGACAGTTGGTGTGAAGGTACTTGTCCTGTAAGGTAACAGAAGGGTGAAAACAGACCGAGTCTTCTCTACATATGAAGCAAGGTTAACTGGAAGCAAATGTAAGCTCAACTGTCACTGATTTTTAGAAAGTTCAGGTCCACGATCCCTTTTCTCTAATTCGAAAATCCTGAAAATTCTGTTTTTTTGCCACATATTTGGAAGTTACATCTGGTGCAAAAGATTATGCTGCTATTTGTGGTCTTCATTAGCCCTATCCTGGTGGATATCGGAAGTATTTCACTGCAGAAATATTAATGTTAAATTACAGTGTGCTGCTCCAGAACCTCACGGTTCCATAGACTGTAGCATGTATACCACAATCATCTTTCCAAAATCAACAAATTCTCCATTCTTAAGCATGTCTGACTCCTAGAGCTTCAGATAAAAGCTAAAAGATTGTGCACATGTATCCACATTAGCCCCCTGAGGGAAATAACTGAAAACAGTGTAGTAAACTTGACCACTTCTCTGAGCTATGAATTCTGTATATTGCTTCTCTATTGAGCGGAATTGAAATTTGCTCCCAGATACTGCAAATACAATCCAGCTAAAATTTTCCTTTTACTCTTTAAAGTATTCGTTCTACTTTTCTTTTCCATTTGAATTCGTATTTCCTTGTGCTCATATCTTCACACACTTCGTTGTTGCTGCTTTTAGCAGGCAAATCAGTTTTACTGATCTAGCAAAGACAGACATCTTTTATCTAAATATGCCCCACTGCCCATTTTGTTTCATGTAAAATATCTTTAATCCACACAATCTATTAAATATTAAGAAACAGACACTATACACATTACTCTAGGATCACGTATTTCAGTGACTATATGCACATCTGATATATTTTCTTTTACCGTATTACATGAACATGTTAATACTCTAAATATGGAGATTGCTTTAAACTACAGGATTGATTGTACTATATGCATAAAGATAAAAAAAAAAACAGCTATGGAATACTTACTCTTGTCCTCGTCATGTTGTACTGAATGGTTCTTATTACAACCAGTATCAGAAGACTCCCCAGTGAAATTTCAGTTAAAACCCGCTCTGAATACCAAGTAATATTTTTTAATATCTGTAATGGGGAAGAAAAATTTAAGTAAATATGACTGCTTTAGGGAAAAAAGGATTATCCATGTCTTCAATCTCTGATAAGCCATGGCTTTGCTCTGAAGGTGAGTTAAACAGCATAAAAGTGAATTGTGAGACTTTGAAGATAGCAAAACAGGTGCTAAGGTGTTCACTTCTTTTTCCTCCTTCCTTCTTAACTAGAAAAGAAAAGAGATCTGGAAAACATTAGTACACAAAAAGGAGATATATTTGAAAGACGGACGGCACAAAGGCAAGACAAAAAAATAGGAAAAAGTGAAAATAGGAAAACTGAGGAGTCTCTTGAAAAGTAGAGCTGTCCCAAGAACCACAGAAAACCTTCATACTTGTGTTCAGGAAAAGATAAGAACACAAATAAGTCAAGATCCAGAAGATCCACACCACATTCTGTTCTGGCTACTGACAGCAGGGAGCTCTGGTGCTCATCTCCAGGCCGCAGTAAGCAAGATCTGTTTTCTAGCTTAAGCTAGTACATACAGTTCCACAGTAGATATGTAACATGGACATCAGAGAGAGACAAAAACTGGACAGTGCAGATTTGTGATTTGAAAAACTAAATTGAAAAGTTCTCTCAGACAATAGCAATAAATAGGCAAAAGGACAAAGTATGAGAGAAAAGCAGAGACCTAATGTCTACTTGATAAAAGTTCCAGAAAGTACAGACTAGAAGGAAAACAGAAAAATTAGTAATAGGAGAAAGTTTTGTTGAGGAGAAGAAAAACTTTCAACATTCTGAGGAGAAATAATGAAAAAAAGTAAAATTTATTCTGGTAAGACTTCTGAATTTACAGTATACAATAAAATCTTATTGACTCCCAGATAGAAGAAACAGGTTATCACCAGAAGAGAGACAAGCAAACTAACATTAGATTTCTCATCCCAAACACTACACATCTGCATAACAAAAGAACAATGTCCATACATTTCTGAGGAATGGATTATGATTCTAGAATTCTATACCTAGAAAAACTACCACACAAGTATTCAAACAAAGACTTGGAAGTATGCCAAGAATCAACATGAACTGCTCATGCACCACTTCTGGGGGAAAAACAAACCACCACACATGTAAGTACTTAGCTGCCCATCCTCTCCACTGCGACAACAACAGTAAATGACAGATCAAGGAGTTCAAGAGAAGGAGAATAAGGACGACCAAACAAAACCCAAAAGCAACAACAAAACACAATCATAGTCCATGAAATCAGAAAAATAAAATTAAATCTAAATAATATGGTTGTACCTCAGTTCTTCTAAAAAATCATTAAAATAGACATTTCTCTGGTAAATCTGCCCACCAAAAAAGTCCAAATAATATGAGGAATGAGAAAGGGGGTATGGAAACAGACCAGAAGAATAAAAAAAGTAAAGATGCAAGTGCACAGGAGTGCCCCCACGATAGTTTTCACTCAGTTCCACTCTCTGGCAAGAGTCCCATGTCACCTAGTACCCCCCCATTACAAATAACCCAACCCTGACCTGTTCTGCAGTCTCCGCTCATGCCAGAGGCTGGCATACTGCAAATGCCCACTACATGGTAGCTGAATATTGTTTGTGAGGTAAAAAATGTAAACGTATAAGCATTCCCCTGTATTCATGACTAAGGATGGCTGTCATCAAGTAGAAGAGATAACCTACGTGTAAAACATATAACAGCTGAAAATATTCAAAATAATGAGTTTTGCCAGTTGAACCTTTATAAAGAAGTGAAGTGATCAGTCCCGCTGACTTACTCTCTAAGGCACCAGTTCTCAAAATGTGGTCCTGGGACCCTGTAGGGGTCCCACAGACACTTGCGGAGAATTCTCAAGGCCAAAACTATTTTCCATGATAATACCAAAACATTAGTTTCCACTCTCATTCTCTCATGAGTATATAGTTGAGTTTTTTCAGGTGCTACATAACATAGCTGATAGTGTAACAATTTTAATACAGAAGCAGACATGAGAATCTATCAGTCTTCTGTTAAGGCAATTCATTAAAGAGATTTGCAAAAATGTAAATGCCATTCTTCTTGCTAAATTTTTGTTTGGCAAAAAAGTTATTTTTTATAAAAATATATTATTGATGCTAACATGTATTGGGTTTATTGTAATAACTATTATTTCTAAATGACCTGATTATTTTTTAAATATCTCAATTTTAATTTCGAATTACAGAACTAAAACCCACAGGAAAAAAACTATTTGGTGTCCTCAATTATTTTTAAGTGTAAAGACCAAAAAGTTTTAGAACCAATGCTCTTAAGTCTCCAAGTAAATCTAACACAGGATACTCATTAGGCACTTTACTAGTGAGAGAAGTCTCTGTCTTTTTAAAAGGTCACACATTTGAGTATAGTTCAGTTTCTCCTCTCTCAGCTCCTTTATTTAGAAAAAAATTATCATAAGCCATCCTTATTTGAAACAGAGATCATTAGTTCTTAACATCTGCTTGTGTGTGTCAATTATATACCTGGATGGAAGAAATGTTTTGAATTAAAGTAGTCTTATTCATTTAACATTCAACAAATATTTAAATGGTATCCACATAGTAAACTTACATTGTTACTACAAAAATTAGAAATCCAATTTAGTCTTTACATAAAACTTTCTTTTCTTCCTGTGAAAAATGTGTCATTGTTTAGAAATTCTGGTTGTGTTTAAGAAAAATTATAAATAACTAGTTATAAAGCTCTCACAGCTTCCCATGGGATATCAATGCATAATGGGCAACATACAGAAAATTTTTCTTGGTAACTTAGCTGTAGCCACTGACCTATTCAGAACCTATTTAACTGGCTCTTACAAAAACAATTCCCCATATCTTGTATTTAATATTCAGACATACAGTTTATTAGTCATAGACTGGTATCCTGATTATACAATTTCATGGTCAACTAACTCAAATAATATGTAGAAGGAAACCCCTTAAGGATCTGAAAATGTCTTCCTTCTCAAAAAGGATATGAGAATTACTTGTTCTAGGTCTTTTCCTGAACTTTTGCCCCCCATATAGATTTGGTTTTATTGAATGCATCTCTTCCAAATGTTCATATGCTAGAGTACAGTAACATACTGTGTAATATCAACTCTTTAAAAAATCAAGTATGCATAGAAAGGCAAAGCATAATTAACCTCCATACTCCCACAACTGACATTAACTGTTAATATTTCATTTTTTTAAAGATTATAAATCCCATTTTATTCCCCCAAAGAGGGGGTACACTATCAACCACTATCTTGAGTTTAGTATGTACCTCTCCAGTCCCTTTCAAATGCTTTATATGTACACACACTCCCTCCAAAACCTAGGATTCCTTTGTGTATTTGCTAGTTTATAAAAACAATACCATGGCGTCTTGGGTTGAATAGTGTCCCCCAAAATTCATGTCATCCAAAACCTGTGAATGTGACTTTACTTGAAAACAGGGTCTTCATAAATATATAACCAAGATGAGGTCACAGTAGGTTACTATGGACCGTAAATCCACTATGACTGGTGTCCCTAGAAGAGGAGGTGAGACACAGAACAGGCACCCACATGAGAGAAGGCCATGACACAACAGACACACAGAAGTTGCAAGCCAAGGACACCAAGGACTGGCCGCCAGAAACTAAGAGGCAAGACCTCTCTCCTAGGTCTTTCAGAGACAGCATGGCCCTGATGACACCCTGCTTTTGAACTCCTAATCGCCAGAACTGTGACAATTAATTTCTGTTGTTTTTAGCCATCCAGTTTGCAGTAATTAGTTATGGCAGCTCTTGGACACTAGTACACATAGGTATTTGCGTCTTATTTTTTTTCACTCAATATGTTCTTGTAACCTCCCATGTTGATGCATATACGAAAATTAGTATTTACCACATATGTCAAATTCTGAGAGTACTAATCATTTCTTAAAATGAATACTTCTATGGTAATTAATAAATAGCTGTTGCCCCAAGCCACTCCCCAAGGACCTCCTGGGAGTTCATCAATTAACGTACAGCACACAATGAAGGACCATGGTTGATGCCATTCTTACTGGCTGATTTTGGTACTATACTAGTTAAATATCTGAATATCACCTCTACTTCATTCCATCTAAGCACTGAATAGTACTGTACCAACAGGCCACATTTTCTTGGGTCCACTCTTCTATTAATGGAAATTGGGGTTATTTCCAGTTTTTCCCCTAGTAAAAACAATGTTACAATGTAGATTCTTACCCTTACTATCTAAAATCTCACTACAGGATACTCAGAAACCAGGGACTTCTTACTCTCCATATTTTCATACTCTGAACGTTAATTATCTAAATTCGGTCAGGAATCATAGAAATTTTAAAAAGAAAAACCATCTGTAAAACACCCGTTTTAAGCCACCCATTTCTCAGTACTTAATGACTTCATAAGCAAGTCTCCAAGAGTTTGCGAAGAAGCAAAATTGCAAAGTCACTGAATAGCTCTTTTTTATAAAATAACTGTAGGTTTGGGTCACTATTAACTAAAAAGCACAGAACAGCAGTGTTCATCACAGTAGCATGAGTCACAAGCAGGTATTTAACTTAAAATTAAATTTTAATAAAATTTAAAATTCAATTCCTTAGTCACACCAGCCACATTACAAGTGCTACCTTCTCAGACAGCAGTTGGAGATTTCTGTCATCACAGAAATTTCACAGAAGTTAAAGAGCCTGGTATAAAGAACACCACTCTATCTATCACTGTTTTCTCAAATGTTAATATTTTGCTTCTGACGTCCTGAAGCCCCCTAGCCACTCCTCAATCACCCTATTCTCTAACCTCTGGCAGCCTGAATTTGATACTTCATTACCATGCAGATTTTTGAGATTTATTATTATCAATACATGCAGCTCTGTTTCATTCATTCTAGCTGTTCTACAGTATTTCATTTATGTTATCAGCTGTTCGCAATTTTTGAACACTACAAACAATGCTACAATGAACATTCTTTCAAATGAGCTCTTGTGAATCTCTGAAAAAGTTTGTCTTAGGACACAACCAGGAAATGGAATTGCTGGGAGGTAGAGTATTTACTTCTGCAGGTTATTTGAGGAATGTAAAAGGCCAGATTCCCTTCAAAAGCGGTTCTGCTCATTTATATAGTATATGAGAGACCTCTTTCTCTAGATCCTTACCAATTCTTAACAGAGCTTGTAATTTCTGCCAAACTGATGAGCACAAAATATTTCAGTTATTTTAATTAGCATGATCCTGACAAATCATCAGGTTGAACATCCTTTAAAAATATTTGCTGGTCATTCAGGTTTTATATTCTGTTTTTCTATTACTTTGCCCATTTTTCTATTGAATACTTTGGTTTTTCTGATTATGCTAATCTATCTTCCTGTCTATGGCTTGTTTCCACCTTTTTTTTTTTTTAAGATTTTATTTATTTATTTGACAGAGAGATAGAGAGAGAGCACAAGTAGGCAGAGTGGCAGGCAGAGGGGGAGGGAGAAGCAGGCTCTCTGCTGAGCAGGGAGCCTGATGCGGGGCTTGATCCCAGGACCCCGGGATCATGACCTGAGCCAAAGGCAGCCACTTAACCGACTGAGCCACCTAGGCGCCCCTGTTTTCACCTTTATTAACCATGAAAGTTTTTCATTTTAATGTTGTCAAATTTATTAATGTTTTTATTCATGGTTTATACATTTTATGCTATGCTTAAATCCCTATCTTGAGTTCATAAAAATATTATCCTTTCTCTTTGGAGATTTTAAAGTTCAGCTTTTTATATCTAGGCCTTATTAACACAAGTGAGGCAAAATCACCTAATTTTACTTTTCCTATTAGATAAGCCAAGTTCTCAATCTCAGCACAATTTACCTACTACTTCTGTCATACATTTGTGTTGCCATACGTGAGTTTGTAATTTCTGGACTCTCCAAAGTCTTTTTGTATTTATCTATTTTTTATTCCACTGTTAATGAAACACACTTAATTACTAATTTTTTTTTTAAAGATTTTATTTATTTATTTGAGAGAGAGAGAATGAGAGAGAGCACATGAGAGGGGGGAGGGTCAGAGGGAGAAGCAGACTCCCTGCCGAGCAGGGAGCCCGATGCGGGACTCGATCCAGGGACTCCAGGATCATGACCTGAGCCGAAGGCAGTCGCTTAACCAACTGAGCCACCCAGGCGCCCAATTACTAATGTTTTATAACTAGTCTTATCTGATAGGATAACTCCACACTGCTTTTCTTCAATAACTATCTAGGCAAAATGTTCTTCCATATGATTTCAGGGACTGCAGGTGACACTTCAGCAATGCAGAGGTTAGGGGTACCCAACCCCCCGCACAGCCAAAAATCCATCCAAAAGTCAAACTTTTGACTCCTGAAAAATTTACTTAGTGATAAGCCTACTAAGGAAGAGAAGATACATTTACAGTACTATATTTATTGAAAACATCCATGTATCAGTACACCCACACGGTTCAAACCTATGTTGCTCAAAGGTCAACTGCAGTTGATCAAGTCTCACAAAAACCTTGAGATTTTGATCAGGATTACATTCAACATAATGATTAATTAGAAAGCAAAATTAACAACTCTGTCACTGAGTCTTCCTATCTGTGAACATGTATCTCCCTCCATTTATTAAGTCATATTTAATATCTTTCATTTAGGTAATTTTTGCCAAAAAAATGTTGCACTTCCTCTGTTACACTGACTCCCAAGTTCACTGCAGTTTTATTGCCATTATAAATAGTATCTCTAGATCACATTTTTGAAGATTTATTTATTTATTTTAAGAAAGAGCGGGGGTGAGGGGGAGGCAGAGAGGGAGGGAATCTCAAGCACACTCTCTGCTGAGCATGGAGCCCGATGCAGGGCTCATTCTCATGACCCTGAGATCGCAACCTGAGCTGAAATCAAGAGTTGGACACTTAACTGACTGAGCCACCCAGGTGCCTCTCTAGATCACATTTTTGAAGTGCTTTGTTACTGGTGTGTAGAAATTGTATTTGTTTTGTATAGAAATTGTATTTGTTTTGTATATGGATCTCGGATTCAGAAGATTTGCTCAACTTTCCTAACAGTTCTAGTATTAGTATCTTGAATTTCCTATGTAGTTAATCACAACACCTGTAAATACGGACATTTAGATTTCCTCTCTTTTCAAGTTTAAATGACCCTGTTTAGAGTTCTGATACAATGCTGAAGAGGAGTGGTAATACAGAACATCCTCTTTGTTCTGACTTTCAAGAAAATATTTCTAAAATTCTCCAAACGAGTATAATGCTTTTAACTATAGGTTTTTGTAGATACACTCTGTTAAGACAAGGAATTTCTTTTCTACCCTTATTTTATTGAGAACTCTGTTTTATCATGAATTGGTGTTGAATTTTATCAAATCCTTTTTCGGTATCTATTGAGATGATTGTATGGGTTTTCTCTCTTAAATTAGTAAGTTACATTGAGAGATTTTCTAATATTAAACTACCCTTGCATTCCTGGAATATTGTTATTGACATAGATATATTCTTTTTGCTACCTTGCTTTATTCCATTTTATGATATTAGATTTATAAGCTTTATGATTACATTTATGCCACTTATTAAATTGTTGTCTCTCAACTCAAGATTCACCTTTATCAAATTTTCCTTTATCAAATTTTGATAAATTTGGTATCAGGATTATGCTGGCCTCATAAAATGAGTTGGAAAGATTTCCCTTTTTTCTACTCTCTAGATGAGCTTGTATATGACTGGTGTTATTTCTTCCTTCAGTTTTCGGAAGAATTCATAGGTAAAATCAGCTGGGCCAACAATTTTCATTTAGGATGATTTTATATTACATAAAGTCAGTTCCTTTAAAAGAAACAGGACTATTTTGATTTTTTTTCTATTGTGAGCTTTGGTTAAGTTTTTTTCTGGGAGTGAAGGAAATTTGTCCATTTCACTCAACACTTAAATTTTATAGCATAAAATTACTCATAGTATCCTCTGAACATTTTTTAATATCTGTAGGATCTGTCCTGGTCTCCTATACATTCTCAGTAATAGACATTTGTAACTCTTTCTCTTCTTGATCATCTTTCTGGGGGTTTATCAATCTTATGAATTTTCATGTATTTTGCTTACAGTAACAAAGTAGAAAGATTTAAAATCAAAGATCTAAGCTTCTACCTAAAAAAAATCTCGAAAAAACAAAAAAGTTAAAACTTCAAGTAAGAAGAAAGGAAATAAAAAGTAGGAATTAATAAAACAGAAGAAAACAGAAAAAAGTCAATGGAATCCAAAGTTGGTCCTTTGAGGGGTGCCTGGGTGACTCAGTTGGTTAAGCACCTGACTCTTGGTTTTTGCTCAGGTCATGATCTCAGGGTCCTGGGATCAAGCCTTGCATCAGGCTCCCTGCTCAGCAGGGGGTCTGTTTGTCTCCCTCTCTCCCTGCCCCTCCTCCCACTTGTGTGTTCACTCTCTCTCTAAAATAAATAAATAAATCTTCCAAAAAAAAAAAAGTTGGTCCTTTCAAAAGAGGAAGGGAGGAAGGGAGGGAGGGAGGGAGGGAGAACAACCCTCTTGCCAGACAGAGGTAGAATAAGACAGAAATGATACATATTCCAACATTAAGAATAAGAGCAATAACATCTCTATGGCTAGTGCAGATATAAAAAGGTTAAGAGGAAAAAAACAGTAATAAGACAAAAACAATAATAAGTAAAAAAAAAAAAAATTATGGACAACTTTACAGGAATAAATTCAATACCTCAGAAGAAATGTACCAATTCCTTGAAAGACACAAACTATCAAAGCTCAAAACTTAACCAGATATGGGGCACCTGGGTGGCTCAGTCGTTAAGCGGCTGCCTTCGGCTCAGATCATGATCCCAGAGTCCTGGGATTGAGCCCCACATCGGGCTCCCTGCTCAGCGGGAAGCCTGCTTCTCCCTCTCCCACTCCCCCTGCTTGTGTTCCCGCTCTCCCTGTCTCTGTCGAATAAATAAATAAAATCTTTAAAAAAAAAAAAAAACCCAAATATATATAAAAAGAGAATATATCATGGCTAAGTGCAATTTATCCCAGGAATGTAAGGTTTATTCAATATTCAAAACTTAATCAGTAATGCACTACATTAACAGACTGGGAAAAAAATCCATGTGATTCAGCATATATAAAGAAGCCTTACAACTCAGTAATAAAAGAAAAACCCAATTTTAAAAAAATATTTTATTTATTTACTTGACAGAGACACAGAGAGAGAGGGAACACAAGCAGGGGGAGTGGGAGAGGGAGAAGCAGACTCCCCGCTGAGCAGGAAGGCGGATGCGGGACGTGGGGCTCCATCCCAGGACCCTGGGATCATGACCTGAGCCAAAGGCAGACACTTAACGACTGAGCCACCCAGGCACCCCAAAAACCCAGTTTTTTAAAAAGAAAGTATGGCTATACAAAGTCAACACAGGGACATCCCTGTGGTGATGGAAATGTCTTTTATCTTGACTATGTCAATGCCAATGTCTTGGTTGTGATACTGTATTACTGTTTTGCAATTACAGTTGTCACTAAGGGAAATTAGGTAAAGGGTACATGAATTCTATTTTTCTTAAAACTACAATTCACTTGGGGCACCTGGGTGGCTCAGTTGGTTAAGAGTCTGCCTTCGGCTCAGGTCATGATCCCCGGGTCCTGGGATGGAGCCCCACGTCCCGCATCCGCCTTCCTGCTCAGCGGGGAGTCTGCTTCTCCCTTTGCCCCTACACACCGCTTGTGCGCACTCTCTCTCTCAAGTAAATAAAATCTTTAAAAAAAATTAAAATGAACTTTTTAAAGTATAATTTTTTAAAATAGGTAAAATTTGGAAAGATACTTCACAAAAGACAATATATAAGCACATAAAAAGTACATGAAAAAATGCTGATCATCACTGGGTATGAGGAAATGCAACTTCAAGCCAAAATGAGATACCAGAATCTCTTTCATGGACAATTAGATCCACAGCTAATAATTCCATGTAGAGAACTTTGGTAGAAACATTTACTTACTCATTTTTACTATTACATATGGAAAGGAAAAGAATAAAAATAAACAAAGGTCAACAAGAAAGTCAAATTCTAGAGGGAAAAAAAAGATTTAAATACCTGAATTTGAAACGTCATCTGGAATATCCTGAAGTCCTTATGGAACTGAGCCTGAATATGAACAAACCTAATGCCTTCCCTATCTTACCATCACCATTTTGGCAGTCAGTAAAGTTTAATTTTAAATTAAGTCAGTAAAGTTTAATTTTAATGCAAACTCCTATGCTAACTTTAATTACCAAATATAATACTTTTTCATAAAGTATAGAAAGCAATATAATAAAAAATGTAGCCATCCTTGAATTCTGTCAAATCTTAACATATTTTGCATTATTTGCTTCAAAGTTCTTTTTGGTGACTTCTTGTTTTATTTTGTTTTCCATGCTGTTGAAGCAAATACAACATTACAGACATAGGTAAAGACCCGCTGTGTACCCTTCCCCATTTTCATTCCCCTTTCTCAGTCTCCAGATGTTGGACTCTGCATGCTCTAAACATTTTCAATATTACCAACAGTGACGCTGGATGACCATTAATAAGCATGTACTCTCTGTGCAAAAGTACAAGTCTTCCTATACAACCTTGGAGTGGAACTGCGAACTTATGGTGAGACACAACTTCAGTTTTATTACTGTCTCTTCAAGCTAAACACACACCTGCCCTTGACCCAGCAATTCTACCTTAGGTGTACACTCAAGAGAATGAGTGCATATGTCCACCGATGTACAAGTGTAAAAATGAGCACAGCAGTCTTACCAAACATAGTCCCAAACTGGGAAAAAAAGCAAGTATCTACCACCAAGACAATGGATAAATATACTGTGGCATATTCATACAGTGGAATAGCACCGAGCAATACAAAAGAACCAACCAATGATGCAATAACAGAGGTAAATCTCAACAACACTATGATGAGTGAAAGTCAGAATAGTGGTTCACTGATTGGCTGTGGGGTACTGGCCAGGAAAATGCATTTCTGTTATGTTTGGGAAATGTTCAGTAACTTGATTTGGGTGGTAATAACACAGGTAGAGACATACATAAAAACTCCTAAATTGTACCTTCAAAATTTGTGCACATTTTATACTTCAATTTATTTATTTTATTTATTTTTTTTTTTAAAGATTTTATTTATTTATTTGACAGAGAAAGACACAGCGAGAGAGGGAACACAAACGGGGAGTGGGAGAGGGAGAAGCAGACTCCCTGCCGAGCAGGAAGCCCGATGCGGGACTCGATCCAGGGACTCCAGGATCATGACCTGAGCGGAAGGCAGTCGCTTAACCAACTGAGCCACCCAGGCGCCCTATACTTCAATTTAAATGTTTTTAAAAATTATATTGGTTTTTGTTTCTTATTAAAGATAAATGCTATAAAAATGAGAAAATCAGTACTAATATTTTCTCTCTGGTGGTACTTTGCTAAACACAAGAATCAGGAAATTTGTATGTTTTATCTTCTTTCTACTGTGTCAAGGTTCACTAAATCTTAGTTGAAATGATGGTCACACCATGTAAGAGACAAAAAAAGTTTTAATGGAACATCATCAGAGAAGAGTAAACATGCAACAAAAACTCTATTGAAGACAAGAAAAAAAAAGTTTGTATCCTGTGAAGAGTGAAAGCCCTAGCCCCTTCTTCCACTAGACACCCCCCAGCAGGAACACTGGAAGAGCCCCCTCTGAGAAACTGATCAGTCCAAAAGAAAAGGCCTACAGAGAGCAGAGTGCCCAGAGAAAGAGACCATGTAGAGCAAGTTAAAATCAAGTAAGTCCTGCTCACACACAGAACTTACAATCAACTTTTTAGTGCCTTACCTCTAAATAAACATTGATCACCAAACATTTGAGTTAAGCCTCCAACATGGCCAAAGACAGAAGCCAAAGAAGAAAATGAAACTAAGAAGATATGCAATGTATTTTAATATATTTAGAGGGAATTCTCAGTTCTGTTGAAGTATGGGAGCTGAATTAGTGACTGGTACATGAATAAAAAAACTGGGCAATCGTGTGCTACAGAAAAACCAAAACACGAACAAGAAAGGAAGTGCAATTATCATACATTACATAGCTGAGCTAAGAATGAAAAAGCTGAGTTCTCAAGCTGAAAATGATAATAAAATGGAAGGAGGGGAAAAGTCTACGTGTGGAAAGGGGGCTGGGAACCCAAGGAAACAGGAATTGATGTGCAGGAAGGAGAGTTAATTATGACTTATTTTCCATTTTAGGAAGAGAACAGTTAATATCTAAATCTGGAAAATCAAGAAATAACAAAACAAGCATGTTATTTAGAAACATGGACAGAGTTAAGAGCATTGGTCTTTGGGGAGTGGGAATCAGGTGCAGGATAGACATGGGATGTACTATGGTGCATTAAAACCTAGTACTTCTATAAAAGTTTTAAAACAATGTGTACATATGTTGGGGCGCCTGGCTGGCTCAGTGAGTGGAGCATGTGACTCCTGATCTCAGGGTTATAAGTTTGAGCCCCACACTGGGTGTAGAGATTACTTAAAAATAAAATCTTTAAAAACACCCAGAAACAAAACTATATACATGTGTTACTTTGACATAAAGAAAATACAAAGAGGAAGATAAAAATCAGTGTGGGGCTGGACCTCACCCACAAGACTAAAACTGAAAGAGTTAAATTATGTTACATCGTTTTCAAAAACATAAAACAATTTCTCAGGCTTCTTCTCTTTATTCCCTATTCCTTCACTTACTCTGTATACAATAGGCAAACTTGTTGGGCAATTTCTGCCACAACTAAAAAGGGGAAATGAAACAGAGAGGAAAAATGAACTCAGTGGCAGCAAAAACATTTGCCTCAATTACTGAAGAAAACATTTTGACAGTTTTTAACAGTGATTAATAGTCATTCAGAAAAAAAGCACTTATGGAAAGAACTCAAATACATGGAGGCTAAAGAGCATCCTACTGAAGAATGAATGGGTCAACCAGGAAATTAAAGAAGAATTAAAAAAATTCATGGAAACCAATGAAAATGAAAACACAACTGTTCAAAATCTTTGGGATGCAGCAAAGGCAGTCCTAAGAGGAAAGTATATAGCAATACAAGCCTTTCTCAAGAAACAAGAAAGGTCTCAAGTACACAACCTAACCCTACACCTAAAGGAGCTGGAGAAACAACATCAAATAAAGCCTAAACCCAGCAGGAGAAGAGAAATAATAAAGATCAGAGCAGAAATCAATGAAATCGAAACTAAAAGAACAGTAGAACAGATCAACGAAACTAGGAGCCGGTTCTTTGAAAGAATTAACAAGATTGATAAACCCCTGGCCAGACTTATCAAAAGGAAAAGAGAAATGACCCAAATCAACAAAATCATGAATGAAAGAGGAGAGATCACAACCAACACCAAAGAAATACAAACAATTATAAGAACATATTATGAGCAACTCTATGCCAGCAAATTAGATAACCTGGAAGAAATGGATGCATTCCTAGAGATGTATCAACTACCAAACTGAACCAGGAAGAAATAGAAAACCTGAACAGACCTATAACCACTAAGGAAATTGAAGCAGTCATAAAAAATCTTCCAAAAAACAAAAGCCCAGGGCCAGATGGCTTCCCAGGGGAATTCTACCAAACATTTCAAGAAGAATTAATACCTATTCTTCTGAAACTGTTCCAAAAAATAGAAATGGAAGGAAAACTTCCAAACTCATTTTATGAGGCCAGCATTACCTTGATCCCAAAACCAGACAAAGACCCCATCAAAAAGGAGAATTACAGACCAATATCCCTGATGGACATGGATGCAAAAATTCTCACCAAAATACTAGCCAATAGGATCCAACAGTACATTAAAAGGATTATTCACCACGACCAAGTGGGATTTATCCCTGGGCTGCAAGGTTGGTTCAACATCCGCAAATCAATCAACGTGATACAATACATTAACAAAAGAAAGAACAAGAATCATATGATCCTCTCAATAGATGCAGAAAAAGCATTTGACAAAGTACAGCATCCTTTCTTGATCAAAACTCTTCAGAGTATAGGCATAGAGGGTACATACCTCAATATCATAAAAGCTATCTATGAAAAACCCACAGCGAATATCATTCTCAATGGGGAAAAACTGAGAGCTTTCCCCCTAAGGTCAGGAACGCGACAGGGATGTCCACTATCACCACTGCTATTCAACATAGTATTGGAAGTCCTAGCCACAGCAATCAGACAACAAAAAGAAATAAAAGGCAACCAAATCGGCAAAGAAGAAGTCAAACTCTCACTCTTTGCAGATGATATGATACTTTATGTGGAAAACTCCAAAGACTCCACCCCAAAACTACTAGAACTCAATACAGGAATTCAGTAAAGTGGCAGGATATAAAATCAATGCACAGAAGTCAGTGGCATTCCTATACACCAACAACAAGACAGAAGAAAGAGAAATTAAGGAGTCGATCCCATTTACAACTGCACCCAAAACCATAAGATACCTAGGAATAAATTTAACCAAAGAGGCAAAAGATCTGTACTCAGAAAACTATAAAATACTCATGAAAGAAATTGAGGAAGACACAAAGAAATGGAAAAACATTCCATGCTCATGGATTGGAAGAGCAAATATTGTGAAGATGTCAATGCTACCTAGAGCAATCTACACATTCAATGCAATCCCCATCAAAATACCACCCACTTTTTTCAAAGAAATGGAACAAATAATCCTAAAATTTGTATGGAACCAGAAAAGACCCCGCATAGCCAGAGGAATGTTGAAAAAGAAAAGCAAAGACGGCGGCATCACAATTCCGGACTTCCAGCTCTATTACAAAGCTGTCATCATCAAGACAGCATGGTACTGGAACAAAAACAGGCACATAGATCAATGGAACAGGATAGAGAGCCCAGAAATGGACCCTCAACTCTATGGTCAACTAATCTTTGACAAAGCAGGAAAGAATGTCCAATGGAAAAAAGACAGTCTCTTCAACAAACGGTGTTGGGAAAATTGGACAGCCACATGCAGAAGAATGAAACTGGACCATTTCCTTACACCACACACAAAAATAGACTCCAAATGGTTGAAAGACCTCAATGTGAGACAGGAGTCCATCAAAATCCTAAAGGAGAACACAGGCAGCAACCTCTTCGACCTCAGCCACAGCAACTTCTTCCTAGAAACATCGCCAAAGGCAAGGGAAGCAAGGGCAAAAATGAACTATTGGGACTTCATCAAGATAAAAAGCTTTTGCAAAGCAAAGGAAACAGTCAACAAAACCAAAAGACAACCGACAGAATGGGAGAAGATATTTGCAAATGACATATCAGATAAAGGGCTGGTATCCAAAATCTATAAAGAACTCATCAAACTCCACACCCAAAGAACAAAGAATCCAATCAAGAAATGGGCAGAAGACATGAACAGACATTTTTCCAAAGAAGACATCCAAATGGCCAACAGACACATGAAAAAGTGCTCAATATCGCTCGGCATCAGGGAAATCCAAATCAAAACCTCGATGAGATACCACCTCACACCAGTCAGAATGGCTAAAATTAACAAGTCAGGAAACGACAGATGTTGGCGGGGATGCGGAGAAAGGGGAACCCTCCTACACTGTTGGTGGGAATGCAGGCTGGTGCAGCCACTCTGGAAAACAGTATGGAGGTTCCTCAAAAAGTTGAAGATAGAGCTACCATATGATCCAGCAATTGCACTACTGGGTATTTACCCCAAAGATACAAAAGTAGGGATCCGAAAGGGTATGTGCACCCCGATGTTTATAGCAGCAATGTCCACAATAGCCAAACTGTGGAAAGAGCCAAGATGTCCATCGACAGATGAATGGATAAAGAAGATGTGGTATATATATACAATGGAATGTTATGCAGCCATCAAAAGGAATGAGATCTTGCCATTTGTAACGACGTGGATGGAACTGGAGGGTATTATGTTGAGCGAAATAAGTCAAACAGAGAAAGACATGTATCATATGACCTCACTGATATGAGGAATTCTTAATCGCAGGAAACAAATGGAGGGTTGCTGGAGTGGGGGGTGGGGTGGGAGGGATGGGTGACTGGGTGACAGACACTGGGGAGGGTATGTGCTCTGGTAAGCACTGTGAATTGTGCAAGACTGTTGAATCTCAGATCTCTACCTCTGAAACAAATAATGCAATATATGTTAAGAAAAAAAAAAAAGAAGAAGATAGCAGGAGGGGAAGAATGAAGGGGGGGAAATCAGAGGGGGTAGACGAACCATGAGAGATGATGGACTCTGAAAAACAAACTGAGGGTTCTAGAGGGGAGGGGGGTGGGAGGATGGGTTAGCCTGGTGATGGGTATTGAGGAGGGCACATTCTGCATGGAGCACTGGGTGTTACGCACAAACAATGAATCATGGAACACTACATCTAAAACTAATGATGTAATGTATGGGGATTAACATAAGAATAAAAAAATTTAAAAAAAAAAGAAAAAAAGCACTTAAGTCAGAAGAAAGACGCACCATTTTCTAAGTCAGGTTCTTGTGTTCTGCCAGAAGGAAAAGAAGGAAGAAATGCTAAGGCTGCAGTAAACCTTGCAGAGGGACCTGACTATTCTGTAACTCTGAGACTCTAAGCAAAGTAATGGTAACTTACCACTTCGTGAATGGATCTATTAAAGCCATCGTCTTCTGTAAGGATCAATAATATTATAAGGGCCATATACACATGGTGTGAATTTCTTTCTTCGACATGATACAGAATCTCAAGAATTGGTAAAACCTATCAAATAGAAATTTTAATTTACTACTTCAATTACTTTATTATAAGATCAATGTTTTCAATCTTTATGCTTTTATTATGCACTCTGTTTTAATTTCATAGTTATAGGTTTCTTTAAAGGAAAAAGAAAACCACACAAACCAGCATATGCCTGAAGGTACTTTCCCCATGTATAGCTCAGATACCAGTAGAGAAAACAATCACCCTGTATGAAGGTCTGCCACCACGTAAAGAATGGGTCTGCAGAGACCATTTAGGCCAACATGTGACACTGAGCAGAGCAGGTCTGCCTCCAGCCTAGCAGGAATTTATACACAAGAAGGTATTCTTACAAACACTAATGTGTCAAACATTACCTTAAGAGGAAAGATTGTAGAATAAAATTATTAACAAAATCAAAATCAGATCAGCACAGTAAATTTCCTACCAATAACACATTTTCTAATTGTAGTCTCAATATTATAGAATAAAGGCAAAAAGACAGATAAGGACATCAGTTGAGACATTATCAAAATAATCTATATGAGAAAATAAAAACAAAAATAAGCATATAACCCTCCACCCCACTCCAAAAAAACCCCAAAACAAAACCTTTTAAATTTTTACTGGTGTATGTCATCACATACAGATGATTGTTCCCTGCATATTCTTATGTACCAACATCCTTAACCATGGAACTTTCTAGAACAGGTGGTGTCATAGGCTTTCTGCTTACTGCCATCATTTCCCCTAGGATACATCATGCTCAGAATTGTTTCTGCTTATTCTTACTCACCCCTCAGTAAATAAGCCATCTCCAAGTTTTTACTCACATGAGCAGTACACTGTTATATCCAATTTTACTATTTAAAATAACCAATGTTTTCCACATATAGCTGTGTGCAGACAGGTTCGTGCATCATGTTTTTTATCCTTAGGGTCACTTTGACATAGAACGTACTCTTCAAATGAATTCTAACATTCCATGTTAACTCAATATTTTACCTTTAACACTGACAAAATGGCCACCAAATGCTGGTGAATCCTGCTGTGAACCTGTAAAAACTGGTACAGAGGGAACGTTCCTATTGCCACCAGCAAGCTGCTGCCTATTTCAGGGATGTTCACAATTCCATTAATGTATAAATAACCCACAGGTATCTCTATAGTGTGTATTTCAATTATAATATTAACACCTTGGTGAGGTAAAGTTACTTTTCCACTCATAGAAACATTTTTGTTTACACATTAGTCATAAATGGAAATCCGTGATTTCCTACGGGAGTTTTTCACTCACATAATAAAGGATAGTGTGCATGTAAGTTGCTGTTTGGCACAGGTAGCCTAAAATAACTCTAACACTCCCAGAATTGAGTTCAGGCAGACCTCAAGCCTAAGCCTGCTGAAGGGACGGGACGCGTGGAAGACTGCGCTTAGCCATGTTCGTCAGGAACTTGCCGCGACTGGGACTCTAGGCTACAGGAACTCGATGGGTGGACCCTTAGCATCTGAAAAGAACCACAAGGGTATAAATATCTTGCGAATGGCGGGCGGTGCTTCTTGAAGGACTCCATCAGGCTGGATCCTGGGCAGGGAAAGACCCGCAGGACAGGGAAGCTGGTCGTGCTGCTGTGCTCTCTGCTCTGCGGCAACATCAACACATGCGCGGTCTCCCACACTGCAAACCTCACACCCCTGTCTGTGCCTCGTGGCAGCTCCCCGTCAACCCCTCAAGCATTACCTTTGCAACCAGCCAAACATACTTACCCCTCCTGAGAAAAGAAACGGCTCTTCAGAAGATTAAACCATACAAAAAGCATGAACTGTGTAGTGTGATACTTACAAGATTTTCCATATCTGTGCGAGCCAACATGTATGTTCTAACATTACTATTCTGATGGAGCAACGTGTACAAGAGGAGAGTTGCCTGGTCAGATGTCTGCTGTTCACACAGAGCTGTGTACAAACTGTTGAAGTTAATCTGGAAAGCGTGTGGAATTGATGAGGGGAAAGGACTGCTATCTGGAACACACAAACCACAAAATTTTTAAAATATTGTGTCAGTATTTTCTGGACCGGGCCTTCTGTAAATAATAAGAACACTGTTAATGTGTACAATTCAATTCCCATTAACTTTGTATGTCACTACATTTCCGGTTCAAAATTTCAATTTATATTTTACATTTTACTTAAAGAACTAAACTAATGTAAAGCATGGTGACTAGAGTTGATCACACTACTATGTAACTGAAATTTGCCGAGACAGTAGAACTGAAATGTTCTTGCCAAAAAAAAAAAAAAAAAAAAAAAAAAGCTGGGACAGTTTACTTCTCTGTACTATCTAAACCAAGGCTTTCCAATGATTATAAATCTATGTGCAAATACCACTTGAGAGTAACTTTTTATCTTTAAAAAGCCAAATATTAAAAAAGCAACTAAACTAAGTCACATACTTCAACCTTATTATGATGTTTGCATTTATATAGCTGAATTAAGCTGGTTTTAAGAACACAGGAGCTTGTATAAACAGAACTACGGGCCCAGGCCAAAAGCGCTCTAACAGATATAAACATGACATCTTACATGTTCTGTTACCAAAACTAAATGACCACCAATCCTAAATAAAAAATATTGAGACAAAGAATACAAAAGTTTCTACATAAAACAGAAAATCCTCTTGTAAGGGTTAAAAAGAAAAAAGGACTTCAAGCTGAGTTAATTTTTTTCAAATGAATAACTATGGCTCATTCACCAATGTCACTAATCCATTTATGAAGAAAATAGCTAGGATAACATCATAGCAGTTAGCTAGTTTTATTTTTTTAATTCTTATTTTTATTATTTATTTAGTTAGTAAGTAAACTCTACCCTCAACGTGGGGCTCGAACCCACGACCCTGAGAGATCAAGAGTTGCACACTCCACTGACTGAGCCAGCCAGGCGCCCGTAGCTAGTTTTAAAGTATTATCAGCATCAGTATGTTTAGCATTAGCTTCCACAGTAGGATACATCAAATCTCAAACAACTACTGGAAAATGTATATAATTTCTTGGTAAACCTTTTTAAAAACAGAGTCACTAGCATGATGAAAACCATAAATCACAGCCCATGTGGGAACATTCCTGATACTGCAAAACTGACAGTGCCCTTTCCTACCAATTAACTGGACTTGCTTAGACACTGAAGCCAGCAAAGTTAGCAAGCCAAAAAGGAGGGAAAAACAGGTCAATAGAGTTGGAGAAAAGTATAATCTTATCAGATAAAACACCAGAACATGACAGCACAATGAGTTGATATTTTAGTACCTTTAATATCTTAAAAAGAACCAAGATTAAAAAAAAAAAACAGAACCACTAGCAAAAAATAAATAAAAAATTTAAAAGCACTGCTTTAGCATGTCCAAAAGCTTTACTCATGAAAAAGAAATGTGTCAACACAATCTGATTGCACAGTCCCATAACCTCTCAGATTCTTCTAAACTGTACATTTGTGAGAATTATCTTAAAAAGTCTTCAATTTTACTACAAAGTGCCTTCACTTTTCCTCCTACATTTAAAATATAGGTTAAATTGGGGCGCCTGGGTGGCTCAGTCGTTGGGTGTCTGCCTTCGGCTCAGGTCATGATCCCAGCGTCCTGGGATCAGGCCCTACATCGGGCTCCCTGCTCAGCAGGGAGCCTGCTTCTCCCTCTCCCACTCCCCCCTGCTTGTTTTCCCTCTCTCGCTGTCTCTCTCTCTGTCAAATAAATAAATAAAATCTTTAAAAAAAAAAAAAACACCAAAATAATAAAATACAGGTTATTTTTTCAATCCTAACACTGTATTTTTGACAGTTCTAAAAATAATTGTTTTATGTGACTAACTTATTTTTGCAAAGGATGGTGAAAGGGAGCATTGCATGTAATCTGTGAGTGCGAAAAGGACTACAGCATCTACAGAACACTCAGTGGAAGATTTTGGAAGCGAAGTAACGTGCTCACCCAGCTGTATTACACATGGCTGCAAATGGAATATGTATGTTGTGTGTATCCATAACATTTAAATATTACTAGCTAAGAAGTCCTATGAACTAGTTATTATACTGACAGCTTTACATGTACTAGCCCTTATTTTAATGCATACAATGATCATGTCATCATTTTGATCAGTTTCACAAAGGATGAAATAAAGGCTTGGGGAGATTAAGTTTGCCAAGATCAGCCCCAAGTAAAACAAAGATCAGCCTCTGTTGGCATCACTACATTATACTGCTTCTTAAAATTATAGCAATAATAGTGACTCTGTACTATGATAAAAACCCTCTTAATTTTTATAAGAACCCTGTGAGGTAAAGATTATAACCCCTGCTTTACAGATAAAAACACTGGTCTTTAAAGAATAAAAACTGGGATATGAACCCAAGGCAGTCTAACCCTAAAGTCAATGTTCAGAATCATTGCACCCAACAATCCACGAAAAAGATGGCTATCCCAAAAAGGTTCAACCCTACATAGTAACATCTGGCCTGAGCATCAAAAGTGACAATAAATACCATATACAGAACATTGGGCTGTGTTGTAAATGTGAGCTAATCATTTTAAAACTTTACCTTGTGTGGTACTTATACAAATCCTATTAGGTGATGTTATCCCCATTTTATAGACAAAGCCAGTGAGGCCTGATGTTAAGCAAACTGTAGGAGGCCTCACAGCTCTGAAGTGACAGAAGTGTGGTGTAAACTTAGGTCTGCTTGACTCCAAAACTTGCTTTCTTAACCAGTAAGCCACAATGGAATAGTAATGGGAATAGGAAAGTACTCTCAGATACGTGAGTTTTCACTTTTTATCTATGAAATTGTTAGAGACTCCCTATTATTGTTTTCCCCTACAAATAATAATACCAGAGTTGGCAAAGGTACCCCCAACTGGCACACTCATGCACTATTAAAAAACATGCATAAGAACTCTGGAAAGGAACATGGCAACACGTACCAGAAGCCTTAAGAATGTTCCTATCCAATAACTTCCCTTCTTACCCATCTTAAGTATAGTGGTATTCCATAAATCCTGAAAATCTAGCTACCGTATTAATTTGGCCTACAGAGTATAATCCCCCCTTTTTTTTTTAATGGGGTGTAATCTTTTGATCAGAGATTATTCTTTCAACATGGAACTAACTACTCAAGCTCTACTTCAGGGCAAGTTAGAGCCCACAGACAAGCCCATCACTTGTTTTGGAAATAAGTTCTAGTGGAAACCAGCAATGCTCATGTCCTTATTATCTATGCCTGCTTTTGCACCAGGATAGCAGAGGTAAGAGGTGGTGACAGACAACACATGACCCCACAAAGCCATCTGTCCCTTTGCAGAAAAAGTTTGCTGAGTTCTAATATTTAGTTCTATAAAACTCTAACTGGAATACAGACTTTAAATGAAAAACTTCCAACCACCTATCATTTGGAGTTTTCTGGTTAGTTCCTATCCCTAATAGGTAGGACAGTCCGATCTAAATTAAGCAAACTTAAGCTGGCTTTGTTATCTCTAGATAAAAATATAAATTTAAATGGATATAAAGAACCACAGCTCTCATCTAAGATTCATTTGACCTTCCTGTGAATACAGAGGAGTCTAAGTTTTTCCTCATCTTTAACCAATATGAAAATATACAATTGAGAATCATTTCCACAACTATAAAACAATAAACAATATGGATAAGCAATACCCTCTTTCCTCATTAGAAAGATATTCAGGGGCGCCTGGGCGGCTCAATTGGTTGAGCATCTGACTCTTGATTTCAGCTCAGGTCTTGATCTCAAGGTTGTGAGTTCGAGCCCCATGTTGGGCTCCATGATAAGTGTGGAAAAGGCAGGGAGAGAGGGAGAGAGGGAGGGAGGGAGGGAGGGCATGAACGAAGTACCACAAACCTTGTGTATTCTTAAAGGACATAATGGCTTGTCTATAGGGGTTTGGTGCATCTGCAGCATCAGTCAGGTTGGCCAGCACCAGCAGAAGCAGGAGACTCTGGTTGGCCAGAGGGGAAGAAAGTTCTGGAGAGGAAGCTGCTTTGCTGCCCACGCCACCCAGTGTGAAGACAGTCCAGAGGCCAGCTTGAGAAGAAAACACACAGTTAAGATGTGCTAGGACTATTAAGATGGATATACATACTTCTGTATGATATTCTATACTTTTTAATAACACTCTTTTCAATTATTAAAGTAAAACAAGTTCATTACTTGAAAATTCTCATATTGCCAAAGGATGTAAAATTTTTTAAGACTACCACTCCCTACTCCCATAATTCCACTTCTACTTCCCATAGATAACCACTATTAAGTTTCCTACATCTCTCTAGATTTTTTTAATATATCAAAACATCTACATAATTGTAACAACATTTCATGTACAATTTTATACCAGTATATTTGAAAACATAAGCAAAATACTAAAATATCTAGGAAGATACAAAATGCCAAAATTGGCCAAAGACAAAAATCTGAATGGACAAATTACCTTAGAAGAGTGGGAAATGGAGTTAAAGAGCTAGCAAATCAAGTCCAGATGTTTTATAAGTAAGTCTACTGAGCCTCCCAGTACAAACAATTCCCATATTATATAAATAGCTCCAAAGTACAAAGCAAGAGGCATATTTACAGAACTCATTTGACAAAGCCTGAAAAATCTCCCTGATACAGAAACTGAGTAACGACTGCATTTAAAACAAGAGGGAGAAATGCAAAGAGATTTTTAGATAGACTCAAACAAAAGCAGATGAAATCTTACAGAAAAATTTGTTAAAAGAACAAATGCATCACGATCATGAAAGTTTTGTCTCTGAAATGCAAGAATTGTTCATCGTTCTAGAAATGTATTGATTTACAGGCATACCTCAGAGATATTGCAGGTTTGGTTCCAGACCACTGCAATAAAGCGAATAGTATTGTGATAAAGTAAATCAAATGAGTTTTTTGGTTTCCCACTGCATATAAGAGTTATGTTTACACTATATTATAGTGTATTAAGTGTGAAAAATAGCATTATGTCTAAAAAACCAATGTACATACCTTAATTAAAAAATACTTCATTGTTAAAAAATGCTAACCATCATCTGAGCTTTCTGCTAGTTGTAACAACTGATCACAGATCACAATGCAAATATTAATGAAGAAATTTGAAATACTGTATTACCAAAATGTGACATAGATACAAAATGAGCAAATGTGGTTAGAAAAATGGGGCCAATACGCTTGCTCGATGCAGGGTTGTCACAAACCTTTAAAAAAAAAGGCAGTATGTGCAAAGCACAATCAAACAAAACACAGTAAAATGAGGTATGCCTGTATTTCTAGTCAGTTTAAAAAGATAGAGGGAAAGATGATCTAGCCAACTTTTAAAATTAAACTTAAAACCTATTAAGAATTCTTACAAGCTAGAAAAGTAAAGTAACCTCTTTCAATTCTAAAACCTATCTAATCAGAAATCCACAGTGGTCACACACTGGAAGAACTCCCATCAATATCACCAACATCACCATCATACTACTGGTGCTCCAAGCAAAAGCGTTAAGGCAAGGGGTAAAAAAAACAGACCTCCCCACCCCCGAAAAAAGGAAAAATATTTCATTATTTGCAAGCAACCTGATTGTGCACTGTCCAATACAGTAGCCACTAGCCACCAGCCACTGTGGGAACTGGGCACCTGAAATGTGGTTAGCCCCAAATGCATTTTGCTGTAAGTATAAAATACTGAATTCTGAAGACTTAATACAAAAGTAAAAATTTTGCACTAATTTTTTTTAATATTGATTCCATGTTGATATTACAATATTTTCGACATATTACATTAAAGAGTATTGTTAAAATAAACTTCAGCTGTTTCTTTTTACTTTTTTAATACAACTACTAGAAAATTATAAATTACATATGTGGTTTGCATCTAGGCTCACATTTTTATCAGACAGAGCTTCCCTAGGACATCAAGAGAATCAACATACACTATTAGAACTAATAGGTTTTGGTACAGTTCTACGACTAAAAAATCAACATATAAAAAAGTCAAAAACCCACCTACACACAAGCAATAAATAACTACAAAGTCCAATCACTATAGCAACAAACCCAATAAACTCTTTAAGAATCAACACAAAAGAAATATGTAAGACCTTCAGGCAGATAACCACAGACCTTGAGACTGAAGGCCATATAAGATCTGAATTAATACATAGATACAACATATTTCTGGACAAAAAGGCAATACCACAAGGGGACCTGGGTGGCGCAGTCAGTTGAGCGACTGTTTTAGCCCAGGTCACGATCTCAGGGTCATGAGACTGAGTCCCATGTTGGGCTCCATGCTCAGCGTGGAGTCAGCTTGAGATTCTCTCTCCCTCTCCCTCTGCCCCTCCCGCTCATGCTCTAAAATAAATAAATCTTAAAAAAAAAAAAAAAAGGCAATACTGCCAAACTGCCCCTCAGTTAATCTAAAATGCAATACAACCACTATCAAAATGCCAAGAGGA
The DNA here is from genome assembly GCF_002201575.2 of Neomonachus schauinslandi. Classification (NCBI taxonomy): domain Eukaryota; kingdom Metazoa; phylum Chordata; class Mammalia; order Carnivora; family Phocidae; genus Neomonachus; species Neomonachus schauinslandi. The sequence goes on along the minus strand of NC_058416.1, from coordinate 24,848,434 downwards.
ATTTATGCAATATTTTGTAATACAGAACAAATAAAGTATTGCTGGATATAAAAATACATAGGAAACAGTTGTTTTTTTTTTTTTTTTTTAAGATTTTATTTGTTTATTTGACAGAGAGAGAGACCGCGAGAGCAGGAACACAAGCAGGGGGAGTGGGAGAGGGAGAAGCAGGCTTCCCACGGAGCAGGGAGCCCGATGCGGGGCTCGATCCCAGGACCCTGGGATCATGACCCAAGCCGAAGGTAGACACCCAACGACTGAGCCACCCAGGCGCCCCAGAAACAGTTTTTAAGAAGGACTAACCTGGGGAGGGATGTTCCTGATTAAACAGCAAGACTTTTATAAAGGTGAAGTCATTTAAAAGTGTGATACTGGCAGTAGACAAATTAGTTTGATGGACCAGAAATGAGTTCAAGTTCAGAAACAGAACCACATATATTTGAGAATTGACCTTATGATACAGGTAGTATTCCAAATCAGTGAGAAAAAAACAAAATTCTAGAAATGCCTCTGGGACAAGAGAATTTAGTCATTTCCCCAGTATTTAATTATAAAAGTATGTGTATAAACCTTGAGTTGAGAAAGCCTTTTTCTTATATAAAAAACAAAATGCAAGAAGATAAAAAGAACAGTAATTTGACTAGTTAAAATATTAAGTACTTAGATGTGATTAAATACATCCTAAACAAGTAAGAGAAAAGAAGTATCTGCAACATACAAAACAGAAAAAGATATTTATTTTAAAAAGAGACCTCCTGTAAATCAGTAAAGAAAGCCAACAATCCGAAATAAAAGTGGGAACTAAAAATTCAAAGCAATAAAGAGAAATTAATGTGATAAGATCATCCAAGAAAACAAAAATTTTTTTAAAGATTTCTAACACATAGATTGGTAATGGTATACATAAAATCACCAACAGTGAGAAATAAGGTGGTACCAGATTTTTGAAGGATATTTGGCAGTTCTCATTGAAATTAAAAATGCACACCCCCATCAACCCAGCAATTCTTTTTTCTTATACTAGAGAACACTTGAACAGGCACACAAAGAAGCATGTACTTAATATTGTTTATAAATGTCAGGTAACAGAAACAATGTAGATGTTAACCAACAGTAAATGTTTACAATAAGCTGTGGTTTATCTATACTATGGAATACAGAATGAGTTAAGATATCCAAGATATACTGCTAAATAAAAAAAAAAAAAAAAAAAAAGGCAAGCTGCAGGAAAACTCAGGTAATAATTTAAAAATTACCCACCAAAACCACATGTGTGTGTGTAAATGTTAAAAACAAAAACAAAAAACAGGAAGGACTCCAAAAAACAGACTCTTAACTACAGAGAACAAAACTGATGGTCGCCAGAGAGGAGATGGGTGGGGGATGGGTGCAATAGGTGAGGGGGATTCAGGACTGCACTTGTTGTGATGAGCACTAAGCCATGTACAGGATTGCTGAATCACTATACTGCACACCTAAAACTAATAGGACACTGTCTGTTAACCATACTGGAATTAAAATTAAAAATTAAGAAAAAAAACAGGAAGGACGAAGTGTATACCATATCGGTAACAGAAATTATCTCTAGCATGTAATTCAAGAAAGACTTTTGCTTTATTTGTATAATATTTTTGTAAGAAGAATATAACCATTTAGTTCTTTAAAAATAAATGTAAAACAATAAAATTAAACATAACAATACAGACTCCATGGGTAAATGCTTATGTAGAACATGGAAAAACTTCATCAATATATCATTAGGTGAAAATGCAAACCACAGAACAGTATATATGCACCCAAAAAATACGCCCCACTTGTTTTTTAAAAACTGTAACGATACATCCCTCTGCAGGTAAGGGCAGCTACAGGTGCCTGGCAGGGTGCACTGCAGACTGCAGTTAGCTCTGATCGTGGACAAGAGTGAAGGGGACCTGAGGAGTCTCTTACTTTGTTCCATGTTTTTTCAGCTGACTCTCCTACAACATGGACGTGTTCAAGCACAACTTTCAGTTAGAAACATTAACAAAAGAAGTGAGGGAAGGAAGAAAATTCCTGGTCACCAACCCCCGAAAATGTGATGCAGTACACGCTTGCGATAGGACTGTTATTTTTAAAAAGCACCTTCTAACAATTTTGGAGGGATAAACGTCAACGCGTGAACACTGGGTAGACCTGGGGTGGTGGTAATGGGTGTGATATTTTAGTCTTTGTACTCGTCTAGTTTTTTTTTTTATTACTTATTACATGGGCAGATGGCATTTGTAAAGAACACCTTTGTTAAGGAAATTAAATGCTTTTGTAAAGAAATTCTAAATAGATGGCAAAATAAGCAAAACTGAGAAATGTTATTTTTCCTCAACTAACATAAGCAGATACTTTTAATTTCTTCTTGATACCATCAACAGTTCAGAGTGAACATTTGTTCATTTCTAATATTTTACATTTTCTATTGAACACACCATACAAAACTACCACATGGATACCTAACAATTTATCTTTTTTTTTTTTTAAGATTTTATTTATTTCACAGAGAGAGAGAGAGCAGCAGAGGGGAGAGGCAGAGGGAGAAGGAGAAGCAGACTCCCCGCCGAGCAGGGAGCCCGATGCGGGGCTCGATCCCAGGACCCTGGGATCATGACCTGAGCCGAAGGCAGACGCTTAACGACTGAACCACCCCGGAGCCCCAACAATTTATCATTTCTTACATGATTGCGGTCCTGCAAATCCCAAACTTTTTCTGTGAGTCACTGGAATGACTTTGATATTTACTCTGAAGAAGCTGTTATTGGGGGGCGGGGGAGGATAAATAGCCTTCCTGCCCAAGTTTTGGAGGTCCCTAAAGGTGCATACAGGGAAGCTCAAAGTGCAGAGCATATTCGGTATAAACCTCCAGTGTAGGCACAAGCAAACCTGAGGCCCAGCAAGAGAAGTTAGCTGAAGGATTTTTTTTTTTAATGTAGGAAAGATTTTAAGATGATTGAGAAAGAAGAAAAATTTCTGTTAATTACTGTGCTCCCTACTTTTCATTAGGAAAATTTGGACCTTTGAATAAAAATTATCAACTACTAATTGATTACACATCACAAATTTAAATTTATTCAAAACAGTGTTCATGATAGAGTTGAAAAACTTGAAACATTTCATAAGAAACTCCAATCATTTAAGAAAGTACAACCAGTTGCCAAGTATTATTTGCTTTGGGACTGATTTGTTTATCTTAACATTATAAAAACTTTCCAGTCACTTCCTTCCACTCAGAGTATGCTCCGTGACTGTGTACCCCTACATCCACCAACCTGTGTGTTCCAGGATCGCAAGCAAAGAAAAACACAATTAGGAAGTTCAATCTGCAAGAAAAATAATCACAAAGTGCGCTCCAAGGTAAAAGATAAGTGGTTTTTTTGCCTGTTTGGTTTTTGGATTCTCTTCAGAGCTGTGCATCTTCATGACTAGGAGAAATAAGAGCTGACTGCCACTGGACAAATTTCACAAAATTCTGAGGGCACCCCCCCTGCCCCCTGGCTTCAGGTTTCCCCAAGCTGGCTGAGAAGCTGCATATAATGTCAAACCAACTCTTTATTGAGAAGCTAGCACAGCCCAGCCGGCCCCCACCAAACACAGCCTCCTCCCTTTCCCTGGTAAATATTACTGCGATGCTGCCTTTCCTTATAGGGAGAAAGGAGGCAGCCTGCCATTGCCTACATTGTAGTTTAAACTGGCCCATAATGTTGGACCAGAATTCTTCCAAAAGTTCATTTCTTTTTGTTGATCCAAGCCTCTGATCTATGACCCAAGAATCTTAGTGGAATTGCATTTTCCTATTGGCAAACAAAATTTCTCTCCACCAGAAAAATAAGGGAAAGTTACAGTATATTTCCTTCTGTTCTAAAAAAGCAAATTAAGGATGGTCTCCCAAGTTTTTTAATTGTATCCCTCAGGTCCTCCAAATAAACTCTTAAAATAAAATTGATCTAACTAAAAGTAAAAAGTACTGAAATTAAAAGAACAAATCTGGTGTTGCTGATTCAATTTTTTTAAAAGCAATGACTCAAAATTATTTATCCTTAACAATAAAAATGTGAGGAAAATACAAAGTATGACAAACCTAAACATCAACAAAATAATTAAGGGAAAAAACCTCTCAACTGAAAAAGTGTTGAACTCAAGATTAAACATTATTTTATTAAGACAATGAAATTAAGGTAAATTACTGTTTTTTTATGTTACTAAATATGCTCCTTGCCAAACTAAATTGATTTCTTCTATCTAACAAATACATAACATTAATTATTCAACTGAAACTATACCAAAAAAAATAGTGATACTATATCATCTGTGGTTATAAAAACATGCTAAAAGGGTCACAGTCATACATTTGGGCCTGTAATATAACAAATCAGATATCAGGAAAGTATTAAGGAGAAAGCAGGTCAGCTGTGAGAAATATGTATGAAAGTTCTGCTAGAGACATTTCAATCAATACAGGTTGAAAGACTATAATCAGTCAATAAGTATGCGGTAAGTACCTATTAGGGTGAGGCTCTATGCCCGTTACCAAAAGTACAAAGAATAAAGAAAATCACACTTGGCCTCTGAGGAAGTTAACAGCAAAAAGGGGAGACGAGCAAACAACCACAATCCAATTTTAATTTTTAATTTCCATAATGGTCTAACAGGAGCACCTGGATGGCTCAGTCAGTTAAGCGTCTGCCTTCTGTTCAGGTCATGATCTCGGGGTCCTGAGACTGAGCCCAGAATCAGGCTCCCGCTCAGCGGGGAGTCTACTTCTCCCTCTGCCTCTCCCCTAACTCATGCTTGCTCTCTCTCTCTCAAATAAATAAAATCTTAAAAAAAAAACAACCCATAATGGTCTAACAAATATATCTAACTCTTCAAACACCTGTGCTTTACCTATGTTATATGTAGTAAAACAGTAGGAAAAGACAGTGTTACCCATAAAGAAACTGAACATACATTCCAGGGCAAACACTGGGGCAAAGCCAGCTCCTTGATCCTAATACCATGCTCCCCTTTTTTCCTTTTTATTAATAAAATGCCCTGGGATTGAGCTGGGCAGGACTACATTTCTTCCTGGTCTTTCTTGCAGCACCCTATGGTCATTTGACTAAATTTCAGCCAATGGGATATGACTGGGAGTAGCATATGCAGTTTTAGGTCATATCCTCAAAAAGAAATTATTTTCTCTTCATATCCTCATCCTTCCCCTGGGCTGGAACCAAGGCTTATGGGAGGCAGACAGATTCAACTTTGTCCATGAGGACACCACCCAAGAGGATGGCAAAACAAGACAGAAGGAACTCTGGTCCCTGGATGACCTCAGGAAGCAAACCTGCTTACACCCCTGGACCAGCTTAGATTTTTATGTGACAGAAATGTAAACCTTCTATCTTGTTCAAGCCACTGGTATCTGACCTCTATGAAAAGCCAAACCAATATCCTAACATAATTATGTTATAACCTTCCAGAATATTATTGCTTGGTTAGAGACATTTTGATTTTAATGAACCATCATTTTTTTAAAAAGTTCTTTGTACATAATTTTTAAAATCTTTTACACGTAAGTGTAGATTCACATGCTCTTGTAAAAACAAACGAACAAACAAAAAAAAAAACACCACCACCACAAGGGCGCCTCTGTAGCCATTATCCATTGTTCTCTAATGGTAACGTCTTATGAAACTATAGTACAGTATCACAACCAGGATACGGACATCGATATAGTCAAAACACAGAACAGTTCCATCACCAGTTAGACACATTTGCATGGAAAAAAAATACTTGTCTGATGATCACTAAACTTCTTTGAAGTTGATTTCTATTAAGGGTCACATACCAACCATGCAGGAAACTCGCTGTCTCAACTCTGTCCTGACTGCCTATGCACTTATATGCATTCAATTCCCCATTTAGTAAAGGCCTGCTACAGACTGGGCAAAGTGCAAGAAATGGGACCGGACACTGATGAACCCAATGACACTGATGCTCTAGGCATGGAGCTCGCAGTCCAAAGGAGAAATGAACATGAAACAGAAACAAGCAAACAACTGCAATGCATCTGTGGGAGTCAAAAAGAATGTTATCTAAATGTCCGCATGATCCTTGAAGAAAAAAAAATAGTCCAGAAATCTATCAGTAAATAGATTATCATAGACTTCTTAGGAGTTTACTACTCAACCCAAGATGCTATTCCACTTCCTCCCATTTTTTTAATTTTCTTTCATTTCTTCTTCTACTTCCTTTCTAGCTTGGAAAATCTTTCAAGGTCCAAAACACATCTGTCTGCTCTAACACATAAAGCAAAAAATAACTTCTCTCTTAGCTGCTCTCCCAGCACATTGGTCACATCTCTCCCCATCACTCACCGCACTACTGACTTCCATTACACTCACACATGTCACGTACGCCAAGACCTCCTGTGAACTGCTTGATGGAAAAGAGATACATCTTTTTCATGTTTTATATCCTTAGGGCTCTGACTTCTTTTGTTCCTTTACTTCTATTACTTGGTTTCACTTTCTTATTTCAGTTACTTACCAAAGGATATTTTAAAAATGTATAAATAACACAGATTTTTATATTTGATACTTTTAAAAGTGTATAAATACAATTTTATATTTGCTATTTAAAGGAAAACCTTGCTATTTTTAAAGTTCTAAATACTGCCAAAATCAGCTTTAATCCTATATTTTAAATTATAGTACTTTAATGCTGATGGGACAGGTAATTTTAGACACTAGTGGTGGGACTGTAAGTGGGTACTATCTTTATAAAGGACAAACTAAGCAATGTACATGACAAGCATCAAAACTATACAGGACAGGGTACCTGGGTGGCTCAGTCGGTTAAGCGTCTGACTCTTGATTTCGACTCAGGTCATGATCTCAGGGTTGTGAGACTGAGACCTGCACCAGGCTCTACACTGGGCATGGAGGCTGCTTAAGATTCTCTCTCTCAGGGCGCCTGGGTGGCTCAGTCATTAGGCGTCTGCCTTTGGCTCAGGTCATGATCCCAGGGTCCTGGGATGGAACCCCACATCGGGCTCCCCGCTTGGCGGGGAGCCTGCTTCTCCCCCTGCTTGTGCTCTCTCACGCTCTGTCAAATAAATAAATAAAATCTTAAAAAAAAAAAAAAAAGATTCTCTCCCTCTCCCTCTTCCCTCCTCTCTCCCTGCTTCTCCTTAAAAAAGGGGGGAGGGACAGTCCTCAAGTGACTCCTTTTTCTACGTAACAAACTTTATGTTAAGAAAACATGATCATGATGAGCACTGAGTGTTATACGCAACTGCTAAATTATTGAACACTACATCTGAGACTAATGATGTACTACGTGTTGAAAAAAAAACTGTAATAAAAAAAAAAAGAAAACATGATCCCTGGCAACAATTATTTTTTTCATTTTTAAAATGAACATAAAACAACAATATACACAACCCTGAACTACAGCTGGTCATACTACAGTACTGGGAGAGAGGGGGGAAGGTCACTAATAGTTTCACTTTTTTTTTTACATGTGTTTACATTCAAAGCCCTCTTAAAATATCTGATGACCGCTAGTTCCTAAAACAATTGAGTCAAATTCAATTTTCTTAACACAAAACAACATGATATTACTACCCCCAACCTGTCTCCCAAAAGGAATGCTTTGACCATCTCAAAAAAGAGAAAAAAATAAATACACCATAAAGGAACAGAGGAAAATGTTTTAAAAACTGATAGGACAGTAAAACATTTTATCCACCTTTGTAGTCTGAAGTCTGTCAAAATCTGTGATGCATTATATAAGCCATATGGAACTTTAAAAAAAAAAAGTTTTATTCCCGGGGCTCTTGGGTGACTCAGTCAGCTGAGTATCTGACTCTTGATTTCGGCTCATGTCATGATCTCAGGATCATGAGATCAAGTCCTGCGTTGGGCTCTGCACTCAGCACAGAGTCTGCTTAAGATTCTCGCTCTCCCTCTGACTCTCCCCACCCTTCTCAAATAAATAAATAAAATCTTTAAAGTTTTATTCCTATAAGGAAATAGAACTGTCAAAGAAAAACTGAAAAAAAGTCCACTGAAATAATTCAGTATTTATGAAGATGATACCTGTTTTTGAAAGGAAAAACAATGAAAGGTAATAGAATTCATCTATCTCAGTGAAACTCCACAATCACACATCCCTAAAATACACATTTATGAGATCCTAAGATGCATCAGACACATAAAGCATAAAGAAAAACAAAATGAAATCTAGTATCCTCAGAGATAAATCCTATCTCATGTAAAGACATTAGGCAAATTAACTGACCCATGAAATGAGAAAGGGGCCCTGTGAGCTCAGAGGACCAAGAGCTCTCCCTTCCAGAACAGGCCCCTATCTAGTTCCCAGTAACTTCATTCAATCAGTTCCAATGTTTGCCCCTAAAGCAGTGTTTCCCCAAAAAATGCACTGATGACCACAGGGATGGTTAAGTCTGGCATTTAAAAAGAAATGTTCAATAGTTATGTGTATTAGAAATATAAATAATCTCAATTTTCATCAATCTCAATTTTCATCTATCTCAATTTTCAAAGACCTTACCATCTGGTATAAGGATAGAGTAAAAATATGCTTAAGGTTTTGAAAAAATGAACTATTTTAAAGTGAAGTAAGTGGAGGTGCCTGGGTGGCTCAGTCGTTAAGCGTCTGCCTTCGGCTGAGGTCATGATCACAGGGTCCTGGGATCGAGCCCCGCATCGGGCTCCCTGCTCCACGGGAAGCCAGCTTCTCCCACTCCCACTCCCCCTGCTTGTGTTCCTGCTCTCGCTGTGTCTCTCTTTGTCAAATAATCAATCAATCAATCAATCAATCAATCTTAAAAAAAAAAAAAAGCAGCCTGGAAAAAATAAATAAATAAAGTGAAATAAGTGAATGAAAATTCAAGTTGTACTCACATAACACAAAATCATAGTGGTTGCATGGATGTGGTTGAAGTTGGGGAGATACACATCACATCTCTAAGCTTTTGGCAGGTACACCTCCACAAGAGTCCCCTCTTCAAACCAAAAATGCCCTGTCCCCACAACATCTGCCCATGACGCTTCGGCCAGCATCCTGGCCACCCTTCCATATGTTGGTGATGAGGCATTTCCAACAAACGTACAATGCAGGTGTGTGTTAATGACAGAAGAGAAACAGAAGTACCTTTCAACAAGCTTTAACCAAATACACCCATTCACTTCTCCTTCAGCTGAGGCGATCCAACCACGTAATAGGTCACCCCTGTGAAAATCATAGGGCCTTACTATGTCTAGAATTTTCACTGTTACTATAGACCTCTCTGATCTCTTGCACATGGCCATATTACTGCATACTCCTGGCTTACTGGCTGTTTTGTTGCTAGACTGTGGGTTCCCTGAGATGTGGGGCTTCCATTCTTCATTGTGGTTCAATTCCTTTGTACACCCCAGGACCTAGTACAATTTTTATATTAAATAAGAAAACAATGAGTAATTTTTAATTTTTCACTTTTGCAGACTAAATTTATTTTACGTAAAAATAATCACATGAAATTCTTTACCTTCTCCAAATAAAATTCAAGATTGAAGTGTGAAGCATGTATAAGATTTTATCAGAAACTACCTAGATTAACACTAGGATTAATACTCAAAAACACAGGGGCGCCTGGGTGGCTCAGTTGGTTAAGCGACTGCCTTCGGCTCAGGTCATGATCCTGGAGTCCCGGGATCGAGTCCCGCATCGGGCTCCCTGCTTGGCAGGGAGTCTGCTTCTCCCTCTGACCCTCCTCCTCTCATGCTCTCTGTCTCTCATTCTCTCTCTCGCTCAAATAAATAAATAAAATCTTAAAAAAAAAAAATACTCAAAAACACAGAGAATAAACTTAAACAGTATCAGTAACCAAAGAGAATTAATTTGTAATCTACAAATAAGTTTCTACCCAGTAAAATCTTAGACTGACTGCCTATGTTAGCATTCAACTTCCACTGGTGAAGGAGTAAATATAAATCAAATGACTGCACATGTAGGATGCAGTAGAGATTTATAGTATACAGTATAGATTTATTCCTACCTTCAGGAGCTGCCATTTTTTCCATGTAGGTCTCCAGGTGTTACTTTTCTGGGAATTATAAACCAAGAATCTCTAACTACCAATTCCTGGTTGAAAACGACATTCAAGGAAAGATGGAAAGAATTTCTTCTCAAAACTGATCATTTCAATTTTAAAATGAATTTTATTTATTTATTTATTTTTTAAAAGATTTTATTTATTTATTTGAGAGAGAGAGAATGAGAGACAGAGAGCATGAGAGGGAGGAGGGTCAGAGGGAGAAGCAGACTCCCCACCAAGCAGGGAGCCCGATGCGGGACTCGATCCCGGGACTCCAGGATCATGACCTGAGCCGAAGGCAGTCGCTTAACCAACTGAGCCACCCAGGCGCCCTAAAATGAATTTTAAATGCCTTAAAGACATCCTACCATCAAAGAGCAGGATGTGAACTTGGAAGGCACTGGGAAACTAGAATCTTTAAAATGAGAGGACATCCATCCATAAATATTTGAAAAAGAGGATTCCAAATTCATGAATCCAAAAAGTTCCCAAGATATAAGTGATCGGCAAAATGAAAGTTACAAGTGGTAAATCTGGAATATGCAACCAAGAGTGAACACGGTAGATCAAATGGTCTGAAAGTACTCATGAAATTGAAAAAACATCCCCAAGGCATTTGATATAATTCAACATGCAGTTAATACACATACTAACACTAGTAGTCTGCAAGTGAGTGAGGCAAAAACAATAGGAGAACCCTGTGTTTCATCTAAGAAATATGAAGACACTAAGCTTTAGCAGCATGCATTCTCCAGACTGGCACTGGTACCCACACTCAACCCATCTGTCAGGAAGTCACATGTCTATCATACCAGTAACCCAGGAACTGTGAACAGAAATGGGGGTCCTGCTCGCAGCAGGGGTGACACAGGCAACTCACTCCTTCCTTCTCTTGCAGCATAAAGACACATTTCGTGGGTTAGTAGGCTTAATTATCTAGGCTTAACTAAACTGACGCTCATAAACATCTATTTTAAAAATAATGGAGGCATAAAACTGTTTTAAACTTTCTGGCAAAAAAATCACAGATAGAAAGAATACATAGTAAACATTCAAGTTATAAACACACCACCACAAAAGACAATAGAGCCAAATCTTCTACTACCTGTGTGGGCCCTTTTGGAGGCATTTTGTAAAATAAAAACAAAGACAATACTCATCAGATCTCTGAAAAAACATGACTCTGAAATACAGTTATATCCACCATTATTTTTTTTTAAAGATTTCATTTATTTATTCATAAGAGACAGAGAGAGAGAGAGAGGCAGAGGGAGAAGCAGGCTTCCAGCGGAGCAGGGAGCCCGATGCAGGACTCGATCCCAGGACTCTGGGATCATGACCTGAGCCAAAGGCAGACGCTTAACCATCTGAGCCACCCAGGCGCCCTATATCCACCATTATTAACAGTGAACATGGCTATAAATATCTACTGTTCTTTTCGATATTAAATGATGACATTATGAAGGTATCGTGATTAGCAAGACTTTTAAATATTCATCCAGATGATTATTAGTAATTTCTGTAATATCAAAAAGATTTTCGGGGCACCTGGGTGGCTCAGTTGTTAAGCGTCTGCCTTTGGCTCAGGTCATGATCCCAGAGTCCTGGGATCGAGCCCCGCATCAGGCTCCCTGCTCCGTGGGAAGCCTGCTTCTCCCTCTCCCCCGCTTCTGTTTCCTCTCTCGCTGTGTCTCTCTCTGTCAAATAAATAAATAAAATCTTTAAAAAAAAAATATTTTCTATATTGTTAAACACAATTTTAAATATTTAAAATTTGTACTGAATTATATTTTTCAGAAAACATCAATCTGTAGATGTCTTACAATGTACATGATACATTAGTATAACAATGCATTATATAATTTATAAATCAATTCACTTAAATCAGGGGGCTGCTATAAGAGGTTATACTGATGGGATGGATGATCAATAATGTTTAAAGACCACCATACTCCAGAGACTGTTGAGGGGAGGGGGCATGAGAGAAGAGAAGGAAACTAAGGAGGAAGAAAAAGAGCAGCTTCTGCCATTTAATGATGACCTATACTAATCACATTAAAACCTCACCAAGCATTATCATTAATTCGCCCAATTTTACAGATGAATTAAGCTCAAAGCTAAGTTCCTTACTCAAGTAATAAAGCCAAGCAGATCTGCACCCATTTGCTCTGAGTCTAAGGCAGATAAAACTCTCACCCACTACCCTCACGTCTCTCTGGCTCCAAAACACTAAAGGCAGCCCCCGCCTTAGTTGTGAATTACAAATTTAAACGTCACCATAGATCAGATCTTCAGCACCTGGGATAGAACAGGCCTAAATTCAATCGATTTGCTGCAAGGAACAGCATTCTGTGGTTCATAAATGAGTCTGGCCCCAAATTATCTAGACAGACTTCTCTACTTTTCAACCTCATCCACAGAACCCTGTATTTTTTTGTTGCGTTTGCATGGATTGTCTTTTTGGTTCTCCTACCTTCTGTCCATCTTGGTAATGCATCTGCCTTTTCTTGACTTCCCCCTAAGGAACCATCTCTCTTGGGCATTTTTTGCCCCTTTCTTATGGTGAATAAACATGTCCTAAATTATCTCTTTGGCAAGCAGGCTCAGATTCTTCAAGACGAATACACTGTCGGCACTACATTCAGGGGGCCCACCACCCTAAGAGAGGAGATAGGAGTATTGTTGTAAAACGAGGTACTAAGAGTATTAAACAGTTGCATGGGAAAAAAGATCTAGTTCTGCCAGGGCATTTCCAGAAGAGCTTCCCAAAGCAGCTGCCTGTGACCTGGGGTGTGCAGGTGAGTGACAGAGCTATGCAGGTGGAGAGGAGGAAGGCATTTCAGTGCATAGAATGGTATCACACAAAGCTGGTCAGGCACGACCCTTCTGTGTACCCAGAGCTTCAGCTGAAGGCGTGGAGTGAGGTCAGGGTGGAAGGAGGACGGGCTGCCAGGGGCCTGCAGGACAGTGCTTCTCCAGGAATGCTCACTCCACTGCCCCATTCTGAAGGGCCCCAAGCAGGCCAAGAATTCAAGTCCTTTCTGATGTTCACACAAAAGAATGACCATTATATAAGATTCATTTTCAGGTTTACCTATGATTGATACTGACCTGTTATTAACGTACTAAATCAGTCATGGGATACTGTATTTGGTTTTTATAAACTAGAAAAAAGAATTACTAGAGCTTAAGGAAACCCTAAGTAAGCCTATCAAAGCCTGGCTGCTATGCAATGCTTGTTTGTGCCACAAAGCTCCTTTGGCACATACCTGCACACACAGACCCACGCACAACAGGTGTTTGGAATTCCTGCACTACCCCTTTTGTTTCGAATTGGCCATGGTCTTAAATGATGCACTTTAAGCTTTTTAAGTTATAAATTTGTTAAATTAGCCTCAGAATGATCAATTAAGAGGTTGTGGATTCTCTGGTTGGCCCTCCAGAACACAGTGATGCATAACTGATAAGACCACAAGACCACCAACAAGACACTCTCCCCGCCCTGGGATGCAACCAGCCAGCAAGATATAAGGGAGGCTCACAGAGCTCGGAGTCCCTCAGATAAGACACCTTCCTCCTGGGCCATGAGGCCAAAAGCCTCACTAGGACAAACTGTCCAAAGCTATAATTAGAACTGATTACTTACCTTCCCCTAAGCGACCATCAGGACTAACTCTATTATGCCCTACATCCCTGTTTACCTGGATCAGCCAAGAGATCTGAAGCTGCATCACACAGCTGAGGACAGTTCTTTCTCAGAAGACTTACCAAGTGGTGACCTGCTTTTTCTCTCTCTACAACCCATGTACCACAGAGAGGACTCTTCAGTACTACTCTCAACTACCTCTCTCCAGACATTCCAGTGACCTTTCAACATCCCATCAAGCCTTGCTACAGTCATCTACAGACATCACTGTCCCTTCTGCTCATTTTCTAGTAACTTGAGCACATGGCTCCCTGTCTCTCCCTCAACACTACTCCGGTCCTCATTTTTAAAATTTCAACCTACTCTCAGTCAAGCCACTCAATAATATGCCTCTAAGGCCCTGATCTGCTTATTCACTTCCTCTCTCCGACCTCAATTAGCCATTCCCATGGCCGTACCCTGCCACGCGTTCTCTTTACCAATAACTGCACCACTAGTACAACTCTGATTCCATGCATTCCACTCCCGGGCTACCACCTCCCAGCTTTCCAGGTCATCTCCTCTAGTACCAAACTCACACAACTTTTGACCTTATCGTGTCTATCACCTTTTCAATGTCCATCACACCCCCCATGTCCTTGCTTCCCTCCTCACCCAGCTAAGATTCTATGGATGGCACCAGGATCGCTCCCCTGGACCCCTGTATTCTCCTTCCCAACTCCCCCACTCCTCTCCTCCTCCGTCAAATTCACCTAGCAAAATACCAACCTTGATGAAACCCAACTTTCCACCGACTCCATGTCCCAGGGCAGATCTACATAGCTGAAGAGCAACACACAACCATTCCCACTGCTCTAAGTTCATCACCACAAATTTCCAGTGAACCCTAAGTTCAGCCCAGCAATCCTACTACATTTCTCCAGCCCCACAGGGGAATTTACTCCCCTACAGCTCTCTCTTTACCACCTCCAATAATCCCCAATCTCCACGCTCAGCTCACTCCCATGGAACCAGAGAACTCCCCTGTCCTTCCACCTTAAGATCTACAAACCCATCTGCATCAACATGTACATACTCTACCTTCACTCCTGTTATAAAAGGAATGAAATAACACTTCTCCTATCTGTGGGAGTATCAATTTCTCCATCTCCTGATAGAATGTAACCTCTATGAAAAGGAGACATTTAATAATACCTGCAGAATTGAAATGAATCATTTCTATCACAGTATACAAACACGTTGTGCCATTTCCCAGCCAAAAACAACAACAAAAAACTTCTCTAGAATCCATGTCCCCTTCCAGCTGCTGCCTTATTTATCTGCCTATGCTCTGACTCTCATGCTCCCCTCAACCCATCCTAATTAGCTTCCCGAACACCACCCCACCTAAATGATTCTTGACAGAACAACTTCCATCATATCAGGCCTCACCTTATTCAACCTCTCACTTAAATCTGCATGAAGTTGTACATTTAAGATTTTGTACTTTATTGTATGTACCTAATGTTATAACTCAAACATTAGAAAGCTTCAATGAAAGGATCTCACAGAAGATCAAATACAGTAGGAAAATTAGTGAACTAAAAGATAAATCCACTATTACCCGAATGCAAAGAAACAGCATTCTAAGAGAAAGAAAGAGATTCGAAGAACAGAATGAGAAGGTCCAATGTATGAGTGACAGGAATTTCATGAGTAAAGAGAACAGCAGAGACATAAACACAACAAAATAAAACTGCTGATCACAAAAGCTACCAGGAAGTAGAGCTTTAACACCCTCCACAACCACCCCCAGGTCACACAACTAGCAGGGTTAAATCCAGGTTTCAGACTTTTTGCAAAGTATCACACCACTCAGGGCAGAAAGGAAAATCCAGTGTGGTAAGAAATGCCATGAGGCTCCAATCACATATGTGCTACTTCTCCAACTGGGATGCATGAGCTCTTGGAGATGGTCCATGATGTGCTAGGAATAAGCAAGGTCAGAAAACAGACATGGTATTCTTTCCTGAACTATTAATTTTACACAAAGATTTCAAGAAGTTAATTAAGTCAATGAACTGGCATAGAACTGCATCTTAACAGAAATGAAACAAACATGGATGTGCTCACTCAAGTATAACTTAAACGTGCATTCATTTATAAGATAGAACATAAAACCTGAGTGTGTGCCAAGTGGCTTCTGACAACCTCCTACATCCTTAAGGTTGTGTATTCATTTGCCTCAGCTATTATAACTAGGCTAAAAAAGCACTGTTAATAGCTAATGGTTTTCTCAGCAATGCATGAATTACTATGATTGGCAGAATTCAAATCTGTTTGACAACAAAAAAGATTCTTTGAGTAACTATTTTTGTTTTGTTCTTTCTTATACTCTGAACTTAAATGCTGTCATTTGTGGGGTGCCTAAGAGGCTCAGTCGGTTAAGCCCGACTCTTGATTTCTGCTCAGGTCGTGATCTCAGGCTCCATGTTGGGCTCCATGCTGGGCGTGGAATCTGCTTAGGATTCGCTCTCTCTCTCTCCCTCTATCTCTGCCCCTCCCCCACCTCAAAAAAATAAATATTAAAAAAACACTGTAGTTTATGAAGAGTATAGCAAAAATGCTGGGGGAATGGGCACAAAAAGTGCTTTGCAGAGAGGGAGAAATACAAGGTTCTATCTCACCCCACTGTTTTCTGGTCACTATGTTCTGATGATAACTCCTACCAATAATCCATCCTAGAAGCTAATTTATTATACTACTGCCTTGTCTTCATCCACTATACATTATCACTCAAGTGTAAATTAGGATTAGGGTAAGTCACAAGTAACAGACCTGTGTAATAATGGCTTCAATAAAAGTCTAAAAGTAAGTGCAGCAGAGTTTGCATTTTGCTCCATGTTGGTCAAAAGTCATGATTTTTCTATTGTTGTTCCACTGTGGTCTGCACTCCTAAGTTTACTCATGGTCCAACATGGCTAAACCAGCTCCAGCCACCACATTTTCATTCAAGTCAGCAGGACAGAGATAAGTACACACATTCTCTTTAAGAACTCTACCTGCAAGTTTGCCTATATCACCTCTGTTTATATTCCCTTGGCCAAAATGCAGACCATACATGGTTGCAAAAGGTTCTGAGAAATGTGACCTATTCTTGGCATCCACGTAGTCAGCTAAAACGGGGTAGGAGACAAACTAGCAGTGTCATACCATATTTGAATAAATCCTTTGCAATGTCCCCTAAACATGCCCCTTCTACTTGAAATGAGGGAACAGCTCATTCGTCTGATATACCCTGCCTTTTTGAGCCCTTTCTGTAACTCAGCTTAGGGGAAACTGTGTCCAGATAAACCAGTGAGTTTTATGAACAACATGAGAACTGGCAGAAACACTGGGAGACTTACCAAGACACTTTTTATTTTTTTTTTACGATTTATTTATTTGAGAGAGAGAGAGAGAGCATGCATGCATGTGTGCATGGGGGGGTGGGGCAGAGGGAGATGGGGAGAAAGAATCTCAAGCCAACTCCCCACTGAGCATGGAGCCAAATGTGGGGGTCGATCCCAGGACCTTGCGATCATGACCTGAGCAGAAATCAAGAGTTGGCTGCTTCAATGTCCACAATAGCCAAACTATGGAAAGAGCCTAGATGTCCATCAACAGATGAATGGATAAAGAAGATGTGGTATATATATACAATGGAATATTATGCAGCCATCAAAAAACCCCACAAAATCTTGTCATTTGCAATGACATGGATGGAACTAGAGGGTATTATGCTAAGTGAAATAAGTCAATGAAAGAAAGACAATTATCATATGATCTCACTGATATGAGGAATTTGTGAAACAGGACAGAGGATCATAGGGGAAGGGAGGGAAAAATGAAACAAGATGAAACCAGAGAGGGAGACAAACCATAAGAGACCCTTTTTTTTTTTAAAGATTTTATTTATTTACTTGACAGAGAGAGACACAGCGAGAGAGGGAACACAAGCAGGGGGAGTGGGAGGGGGAGAAGCAGGCTTCCCGCCAAGCAGGGAGCCCGATGCGGGGCTCGATCCCAGGACCCTGGGATCATGACCTGAGCCGAAGGCGGACACTTAATGACTGAGCCACCCAGGCGCCCCAAACCATAAGAGACTCTTAATCTCAGGAAACAAACTGAGGGTTACTGAAGTGGAGGGGGGTGGGAGGGAGGGGGTGGCTGGCTGATGGGACACTGGGGAGGGTATGTGCTATGGTGAGCGCTGTGAATTGTGTAAGACTGATGAATCACAGACCTGTACCCCTGAAACAAATAATACATATGTTAATTTTAAAAAATTAAAAAAAAAAAAAAAGAGTTGGTTGCTTAACCCACTGAGCCACCCAGGAGCCCCTAGACATCCTTAAACACACACACACACACACACACAAGCAATAGGATGCCTCAAAGCATGTGTTACTAATCATACAGCAAAAGGAGGAAGTAAATAACTTTGGCTGTAGTATGACAAGAATCTGCCTGCTTCCTGATTTGACCAAGTCAGGAATGAAATTAACAAAAGTTACTGCTCGGATTTAAATTGTACCTTTCCTCGTTAGGAATCAAACTTCTCAAGTATACACTAATGCTATTTTATTTTCATAATGTACCCTAATGACAAAATAAAACTTGGGTATTATTTGCACATCTTAGGTGTCTCCTACTTTAACATTTAATTTGCTATATGCAAATATATACATATACAGAGGGATAAGGACTGAAAAAGAATGAGAAAAAATGGAAACAGCTGATTTGTTATACAGTGATAGAATTATAGCTTATCTGTTTAAATATTCATTACTTCTAATGCTCTTTGTGCAGTAATGTTTTAAAGATTTTTTATAAACACTCACGGGGATATATAGCTAGCTTACACACATACAGCATATGGAATGGACAAAGATAGATGGTATCATGAAAACATCTTTGGCTTTGAAATCACACATAATTTTAAAGCCCTGTCTCACCACCTACTGGCTGTGTGGCTTTGGGAAAATTAAATAATCTCTGTAAAATAAGGATCACACTAGTAGCCACTCACTGTCTGTTGGCTCTCATTTCCACCCCTCTCATCTATGATCCGTAGCATAGGGGGCCAAAACCTGCAAGCTCTTATTTTCCAAACTCCTTTGCAGGCTAGCTTCAGATTAGAGCAGACAATGGGAGACACTGGCAGGAGACGGGAAGGGGAAAAGAATAGAGAAGCCACTTTTCTTTCTGCTTCTGGTGGGATGGCCAGCAGGTACAGCCATGGTTCCAATGGCTTCCTGCTCAGGTAGGAAGGCTCCTGTGGTAGCGGAGCAGACGGGGACAGTCTAGAAATGATCGTGCAAAGTAAACAATAGGTAAACCCACAAACTGTTATTTACTCAAACAGCACCATCTCGTGAGCAATATAAATACATACGCAGGCAAAATTATTTTCACTTTTAGAAACATCCCTGGAAAGGGCGCCTGGGTGGCTCAGTTGGTTAAGCGACTGCCTTCGGCTCAGGTCATGGTCCTGGAGTCCCGGGATCGAGTCCCGCATCGGGCTCCCTGCTCGGCAGGGAGCCTGCTTCTCCCTCTGACCCTCCTCCCTCTCATGCTCTCTGTCTCTCATTCTCTCTCTCTCAAATAAATAAATAAAATCTTAAAAAAAAAAAAGAAAGAAAGAAAGAAAAAAGAAACATCCCTGGAAAGCTTTATACTTCAGACTTTATACCTCCTCTCTTAAAGCTGGTATCTGTCAGTCTCTCTATACTTTCTAAGATAAACTGGGGGTTAAGAATTGACAAACATGAAAAAAGGCACAGGAAATATTAGAAAGAGTTTTAAAAAGACAAGTTTAAAATGTTCCCACATTTAGCCTCAATCCATAGCATCAGGACTGTGAAAGCATAATATGTCAGACTATGAAAATATCTAATTCAGCAATTTAAGAAATTTTTAATTGCAAAATTATCTCAACTTGGCTTGCTTTTGCACCAAATGGCCCCCAAAATGGTACTGAGAGCCAGCAAGGCTTCCAATTGGACAAAGTTATGGTTAAGGATGTTAAAGAGGATGCTGCCAGATGCGTTCATCATCCTTTTTAATCATCTAGGCAATGGGGGGGGGGAACTGCCTTAATTTTTAAGCAGAAAGGCTGAGGGAACAGGAAACATGCAAGACAAAAGTACGTAAGGTGTTTAGAAAACTAGAGAAATTGACGCAGGTGAGAGAAGAGAAAAGATGAGGAAGATAAATGGTAAATGGTATGTTTAGCATTTGGCAATGTTTCAGACACTTACTCACTACTTGTCTTATTTATGTTATTCAAATGTAACAAAAGCCCACAGGGTAAAGGTATTCTAAGTCCCATCCTGAAACTGAGGAAATCAGGGTTCAATGAAGGTGAGTAATTTAATCAAAGTGACACAACCGGCAGAAGGCAGGGCCTGGTTTCCAGCTCACATCTTTCTCTCCCCGCCGCTATCCCGCTGGGGAGGATGGCTGGCTGCTTCTCTCCCTCCCTTTCTTTTGCCTGGCCTCTGTCAAGTACAGGACCCCTATGGCTTGCAGAAGTGAGTCTGGAGACTCCCAGGCACCACAATGAATGGCACCTCCCTTTTGCTCCCCACCATTCAACCAACTGGATGCAGTGGGCCTTCTAGGACCAGGGTCTGACCCACAAAGACTATAAACAAGTACAAGAGAAGAAAAATGAAGAGATACTATAATTCTGCAAGGAATCATCATTTCATTTTTATGAATAGGGAAAGGTTTAGAGAGATACAAGACTTTCACAAGATTATAGGGTAATTAGCTCACCTACAGTAAGGGTTTGAATCTGGGTCTGGTCTACACCTGATTCTTCAGAATCTTACCTAGCAATTCTAGAAGGCTCAGGGGCGAAGATACAGCTTGTTAATGCACAAGCTTAAATGTACAACACTAATTCATCCTCCTAGTGATTCTATTCTTTCCCCAACATTTTATTATGAAAACTATCAGACATACAGGAAAATTGGAAGAATTATATAGTGAATACCCATATACCCACCACCTAGATTTTACATGAACATTTTGTTACATTTGTAATAACATCCCTATCCATCTATGCATCCCTATATTCACCCATCAATGTAGCTTATTTTATTAATGCATTTCTTTTTTTCTTTTAAGATTCCATTTATTTACTTGACAGAGAGCACAGCCAAGGGGAGCAGCAGGCAGAGGGAGAGGGAGACGCAGACTCCCCCGAGCAAAGAGCCTGACTGGGGGCTCGATCCCAGGACCCCAGGATCATGACTGAGCTGACCCGACTGAGCCAGTCAGGTGCCCCTTATTAATGCATTTCAAAGTAAGCTCAGAAACATTTTAAAAGGGAGTCCTTGAATAACTCCTAACGCTAAACTTTAAAACATTATTTATTCATGTAAAAGGTGGTCTCAAAACTATACCAACTATAGGGCGCCTGGGTGGCTCAGTTGGTTAAGCGACTGCCTTCGGCTCAGGTCATGATCCTGGAGTCCCGGGATCGAGTCCCGCATCGGGCTCCCTGCTCAGCAGGGAGTCTGCTTCTCCCTCTGACCCTCCCCCGTCTCATGCTCTATCTCATTCTCTCTCTCAAATAAATAAATAAAATCTTAAAAAAAAAACAAACTATACCAACTATAATTTATGAGCGTTTTACTACCATTCACAAATTCTGTCAGCAAGTAACCTTAAATAGATCAGCCTTTGAATTTGCTCCAACATCCATGTTGAAATTAATGTAAATTAAAACAGCTGTTTAATAAAAGTTACACTCATTTGACTGTGATAAAATTAAACAGTTTTAAAGCAAATCCATATTAACTGCTTCATTTTTCAAATAAGACTTACCTCCTCAAAAAACTGAAATTCCACAATTTTAATATTCTTATTTTTTAATCTTTCATATTTTAAAATTCCACAATACAATAAATTATGTCACAGAAGTCTTAAAAACAGATTAAATCAGTGCCTAATAAACAACACATATAGCAAGCCTTAGAAATTTATTCCTAGGATTTCATCTGAAATTGACTGCTTTATTCTATAATTTTCCTGGTGACTATGAATGAATTTGTTTCCCAACTATTTGTAGCATGAAAGAGGCCTCAATCTTCCCTTTCAATCTGCTGAGGAAATGAGCATAGAGGGCTGGCATACTGACTTTCAAAGCCATTTCTGGAAACTGCCTGAGGACTGGCTGTCAGCAAATTATGAGGATAAAAGAGAAGTCAAAACTGTTACTTTGACACTATATTACTTCCAATCAATATCATTTAGTAAACAGCTTTTGAAAAGTCTAAAATCTGAAATAATACTTTTCTCAGGGAACAATTAAAAGTGAAATAGCGGGCACCTGGGTGGCTCAGATGGTTAAGCGTCTGCCTTCGGCTCAGGTCATGATCCCAGAGTCCTGGGATCGAGTCCCACATCGGGCTCCCTGCTCCTTGGGAGCGGGCTTCTCTCTCTCTCTCTCTGTCTCTCATGAATAAATAAATAAAAATAATAAAATAAAATAAATAAATAAATTTTAAAAAGTGAAATAGCTTATGTTACTGCTCTACAACTAAATACAGGCATTTTGGGTAGCAGATACTAATCTAAATGCTCCGTGTATCCCTGCAAGGAACCTCTCCAAGGAACCAGGAAAATGATATTAACTCTATTTTATAAGTCACAAAATTAGTTCAGCCCTGAAAATAGAGGAGGAAAAAGCCATCCTTTCACCTGGTATATAAAATCTCCCAAATCATTCCAAGTAAAAATGAACTGAGAATATAATTATTGTTTATAAAGCACTTTCTTTTTCTGAAAGTTCAAAGTGCTTTAATTAGAAATGTTTTCACAACTATGCCTGTTTCTGCGTGTCACATACTTTTTCTCTTACTGTAGTTTTTCTTTCTCTCAGTGAGTCAGCCCAGGAAAAGCCAAAACTGAACAGAAAAATAACCATCACATAAAATAAATTACAACTACCGCATAGCATACCTTTCGTAATGAATTCAATAACTTTCTCAATAAAAGTAACCGGGACAGATAGGAGTTTTAATCTTCAAATTTTACTTTATTAATTTCTCTACTACAGCATTTGCCTAAACAAATAATCACGGCTTTGGCCTTATAATTTGGCTGGGACACCCACCACCGCAAGCAAAGGAAAAAAAAAAAAACATTTTTGATGGCTCATTCAAATGGAAAAGCCATATATCAGAAGTTATTGTGTAAAACCTCAGTACTTGTGATGGAAAGCGCAGTTTGGCAGAACACATTTAATTAGGGTTGGCTCTTTAAAACATTAAATACTCAGTTATAATCACATTACAGCTTTGTCTTATAAAGAAAAAAATGTAAGAAATTTCAAGGTCAACCCTTCCTTGCTTTACTCTTTTTTTTTTTAGGCATCAGGGGCATTAAAAAGCTTGAAAATATAAGAAAAGACAAGGTCAAAGAAGGATAGCATCAAAAGAAAAACTAAATAAATGTTATGTTTTTCTTTCTCACAATTAAATATTCAACATAACCACTAATTCTTTTAGTGACTATCTGAAGTCTCTATTAAAAAACCAAATAGCAGGGGCGCCTGGGTGGCTCAGTCGTTAAGCGTCTGCCTTTGGCTCAGCCATGATCCCGGGGTCCTGGGATCGAGCCCTGCATCAGGCTCCCTGCTCGGCAGGAAGCCTGCTTCTCCCTCTCCCACTCCCCCTGCTTGTGTTCCCTCTCTCACTGTGTCTCTCTCTGTCAAATAAATAAATAAAATTAAAAAAAAAAAAAACCAAATAGATATTTTCATAATTTATTTACATTAGAAATCTGAGTAAACTTCTAAATCACTATAAAATCACTGGCTTTTTCCAAAACAATTTTTTAAACAAAAGTTATCTTTTAAATATTACTATGTAATATTCATTATCTAGTCATGACCATTTTTGTGTAATGATCTTAGGTGCCTGGTGCTAGGTGCCTGGCTCTTTCCTACACTTTTGCTCATTTGATCGCCTCAGTAGCCCTACAAAAGAAGGCATTATCCTCATTTTACCATGACTAACCTGAGTCACTAAAAGGTTAAACAGCCCAAGAACACCTAGCTGATAGACTGCAAGACTGACATTCAGTTCCAAGTCAGCCTGATACCAACAGCCAGCCTCACACTTGCTCCTCTTCTGTAATTCCAATTATCAAAATCTAGAGCCAGTCCCTCCAAAGGTCAATGTAAATGGTAGCTTCCAAAATCAGAAAAGAAAACAATTTGTTTCTGGTTGTTGTTAGGATTTCATTTTTAAGTAATCTCTATACCGGAAGTGGAGCTTGAATTTACAACCCCAAGATCAAGGGTCACATGCTCTACTGACTGAGACAGCCAGGCACCCAAAAATAATCTGTTTCAATCACAGAATTATTTTTGGAGGGGCTCCTTATACATTCTGGAATGCCCTTTAAACACACACACACACACACACACAAACACATTTGTGAGGTTGGGACAGGCTGTGAGTGACCTGCTTTGGCCACACCATAAGCAGGACTATGGTTTTAAAACAAAGAATGACTGGCACTGAAAGATGCCTTAGCTATCAACCCACAAGAGACCAGTGGCCTCCCACACAGAATTTCAGTGAGGGGAATTCCAGGATAACCTACTTAATACCTACTTAATACCTACTATGAACTGAATGCCCCCCTAAAATTCATATACCAAAGCCCCCCCACAATGTGATGGTAACAGAAGGTGAGGCCTTTGGGAGGTGATTAGGTCTAGATGAGGTCATGAGGGTAGAGCCCCCATGTTGGGATTAATGCCCTTATAAGAAGAGGAAGAGACACTAGAGCTTTCTCTCTCCTCCATGTGAAAATACAGCTTGACCATCTGCAAGCCAGGTTAAGGGCCCTCACCAAGAGCTAAATCTGCCAGCACCTTGTTCTTAGATTTTTCCAGCCTCTGGTACTGAAGAAACAGATAAATATTGTTCAAGCCATCCAGGCTGTAGTATTTTGTTATAGCAAGGTGATCTATTTGTTACCACCACACACCCTGTTCCATCACATCACAGATCAGAGAGGTAAGGGTCTTCGGTCATTTGCTTTGCAGAACATCTTTAACAGGGGAGTTGATACGCTTACAGAGTAAAGAATTAAGTATCAATTGCTTTACAAGTTATAACTAAGACTACCAATACTACTGATATCTTTGATTAGTTGAACGTTTTAAATATTTATTACAATTCAGGTTAGGTCAGCATCAAGTCTTTTTGTATTAAAATCTTTGGCTAGTTTCATAAACAAACTATCAAAAAGAAAATATAATCCTTTCAGTTAAATTAGTGAATAAGAAATAGCAATTGTTGTCAAGGCAAGTTCATTTAGGAAGGAGAAATCCCTTGTGGGCAGTATCTATTTAACAATCAAATTTTCCTTTCTGACTGGCATTGGCCAAATTTTGCACCACATAAAATGAAAAGCCAGTTGGAGAAAGAGCAAAAACATCGCTGGTGTTTCAAAACATTTTTTACATAAATTTTAAAGTCTGAACAGACCAAAAAGATATTCCCTTATATTTATAAACTATCTTAGATAAGTTTATCAGAGATTTTCTGATCACTCACTTCATCTAATTAAATTTATTTTCTTTTAAGTTATTTTGATTTTAACAAGCAGCAGCAGAGCGTCAATGCAGGTTAAAGAAAAAGTTATTTACATGAGGATAGACGGTGTATAGTTTTAGAAGTGATTTTATATACAAAATCTCATTTACTCTTCACAATAACCTGGTAGAAAATAGTCTTGTTTATCAGCTTTATAAAGTAGGATAATGAGAGTTAAAGAATTTGTCTAAGATCCATACTAAGCTGGGACTCCATCCCAAATCATCTGAGTCTCAATATCAAGCTGTGGAAATCTCCCCTTATCCACAAGGACTTCCAGGAATGCGAGAGAAGTCCGCGGAGAGGTGCCTGTGGTGTAATCCAAGGGCCCTGGTGTGAACTTGCAAGAGGCCTGGCCAGCACCTCCTGCCACTGGGGGGCTACGAGCTCATGAAGATCCTTGGGGGTCAGTCCTACAAGTCAGGGGAAACTGTGGGAATCCTCATGAACTCTAACATCTGCCACCTGGGAAAAACCGGCTACACTTCCCTCACCGCTAATCCTCTCTGGGATTCCAGGAAATGAAATCTAGTCTCTGTAGAAAAGTCACAAAACCCCTCGATACCTTAATTTTCTTTATTTTACAGAAACAGCCTGCTTTCCACAAAGGAATCACAACGCGTCCATCCGGTCTCAATATGGTGACAAGGACATAATCCTGAATAAAGGAGGAAGTCCCAAACCTCTGTTTAATGATGATCCAGGGCTGAAAATAAGTGCACATCTTATCTTTGGCTGAAATTATGGATGACACCATACCTAACAAAACCATATTTGACATACGCTGAACGTTGTATGTATAAAACTGAAGGGGGAAGACAGGACATAAAACTGCAGGTATAAAAAAGATGAGATGATGAAAGCTAACAAAAATTCATTAATAACTGAATATTATCTGCCAAAAGAGTGAGATTTCAGTCTAGATTAATTTTTTAAAATGCAGTGTCCAGAATCAGGGGGTTTAGGGCTCTGATCCATTCCATGCTGGAGTACTGTAGTAACGGCCAGACTTCAGGAGAAACGGGATAAACTCATACAGCAACAGAAAACAATGAAGAGAGCAACAAAAAGAAAAATCAAGATAATACAAGAGGAGACGGTCAGCTGAAACCATCAGAGTTGCCTCACAAGATGTTGCTCAGTGGGTAAGAGTACTGGCTCAACTATCTGCAATGATGGGCCCACAGCAAAATAGATCCAAGCACTGGAGAGGGACCTGGACCAAGTGAGTGGTGCTGAAATGGACCAGCTATATCAGAATCTTCTAGAATGTTTACTGAAAATGTATATGACCCAGCCCAAGCACAGGTGTAATGACTCAGAAATTCCAAGGTGTAAGCACACGCATGTGCATTTTTTTTTAAAGTATGCCGAGTGGATCGCTAATGTTTGGAAGCCACTACATGACCTTTATCCTCATTTCTCCTAATCTTGGAATTCTACAATTCATTACAAAATACCACATGGATTAAAACTGTAGCACTCGGGATGCCTGGGTGGCTCAGTCGGTTAAGCAGCTGCCTTCGGCTCAGGTCATGATCCCAGGGTCCTGGGATCGAGTCCCACGTCGGGCTCCTTGCTCAGCGGGGAGCCTGCTTCTCCCTCTGCCTGCCTCTCCCCCTGCTTGTGTTCTGTCTCTCTCTCTGACAAATAAATAATAAAATCTTTAAAAAAAAAAACTGTAGCACTCTTTCCTAAACGGTAAAGTGACGTATCAATTGGTTCTTTTTCCGTTTGGCCAGCATCTTAGAGAAATATATCTAAACTTAAAAGCTATAAAGAGGAAGGAAACCACTTTTTCTTGTACTGCAAAATTATGAAGAGGCTTGTTGGTATGTATTACAGGTTCTCCCAGGTAAAGTAAGATATTAATGTATAATTGATCCTAACCACTTCCAGTGAAAGACGTAAACCACACCTGACGCATGTGAAAACAATTTTTTTTTAAAAGAACAAAATCCATACAAGTAATTTTCATTATTCTCATTAACTGTAAAAAAAAAACTTTCTAGGGGTCATTAAAATATATTAATAATTCCTCATTCATTTAATACTTTCTATTCAAACATCATGCAAGCACTCACCACATACTATGGGACCAATAATAAACAGAAAGGGGCAGGGGATGTGCTGCCTGGTGTAACAGCTAGTCTAGGATAGATAAACTGACAGCAGCCTAGTTACAAGAACACCTAATTGTAAAAATGCAATTTTGGTGCAACAAAAATGATACTATATTTTAAAAAGTAGATTTTAGGGCGCCTGGGTGGCTCAGTTGGTTAAGCGACTGCCTTCGGCTCAGGTCATGATCCTGGAGTCCCGGGATCGAGTCCCGCATCGGGCTCCCTGCTTGGCAGGGAGTCTGCTTCTCCCTCTGCCCCTCCCCCCTCTCATGTGCTCTCTCTCATTCTCTCTCTCAAATAAATAAATAAAATCTTTAAAAAAAAAAAAAAAAAAGTAGATTTTAAAATGCAGAGGAAATCTCCATTTCTTTATTTTTGCTGACAAAGAAATAAACAACTGTTCCTAAGGGTAGTTGAATATTAAATTTACTGAAGTTCGTAAGTGTGCTGTGGTTGTGTAAGAGATGTCCCCTTTCAGGAAATACACATTCAAGTATTTAGAGATAAAGGGCCATGATGCATGTAACTTACCCTCAAATGGTTAAAAAAAAATTGTGTGTGTGTGTGTGTGTGTAGAATGAAAGAGGAGGAGGGAAGGGATACAGACACAAAACTAACAGGATAAAATGGTAACAATAAATCAACCTGGAAAAGGTATATAATTTCTTGTAATACTTTTATTTCTGAAACTTTCATATACGTATGAACTTAATTCCAAATAAAGTTCTTTTGTTTTTTTTTTTGTTTTTTAAGAGGAGACAGATAAATAAGGGAAAAAATAGCACAATGTTGATAATTCTTAAAGATGGGTTATGGATAGGTGGTCATTCTACCACTCTCTCTACTTTTATCCATCTTTGAAATTTGCCACAATAAAATGTTAAAAAATAAAAATAAAGAGCAGGTGAAATCATGTATTAAGTTAGCTACTAAAGTGACTAGAAAACAGAAGGCATTCAGTAAATGATAGATGTGTTATTATAAACCGAGTTCACTCTATCTGGAGTGTAGACAAGTTATTAGTGTTTCCTATTCCAGTACATACAAGCAAGTATTTACTGACAGTCCAGATGTAAGGTGCTCTGCTGGAGACAGCAGTGAACATGCTCACATTAAGTCAAGCACCAGCTGACACACTCAGGACTCAGGTTATGATGAGAGAGGACCAGAAAACAAAGGTGAAGAGTCAAAGGAACTGAGCTCAAGTGCAAACCAACATCACATCTTTCCTAGGTGATCTTAGAAAAATCGTAAGTAGGAACATCTCTTCATCAGTCGTATTATAGAAAGGTGAAACCACATATTTGACAAGGTTGCTACAAGAACCAAGTGAAATACATGAAAAGTGCTCTATAAACTCTCAAGTGTTATCCACATGTTAGTTTTCATTGTATTGTATGTAGAGGCCAGGTATGGAGAATGAGGTTTGTACACAGTAATCGTAACGCAAAGCCAAGTTAAGTATGCCACAGGGAAAGAGCACACCTGGCTAGGAGAGAAAAGGAAGTCTTCATGGAGAAGGTGGTACTTGAGATGGCCCTTAATGGATGGACCGGCAGAAAGAAGTCAGAGAGGAGGAAATAGGATTCTAAGTGAAAGAGATAATCCAAGGAAAGACATGAAAGGGGGAGAGCATCAGGCATGTAAAGAGTAACAGAGTTCTTACTAGAGTCTGGGCAACAAACAGTAGAATATTCAACCAGAAATATATCTGAAAAAGTGAGAATAAACTGGAGAAGGCCTTGCCTAACGCCTGGGAGGGTCCAGATGTGTGGTTCACTACTCACCTAGCACGAGGAAGCTTTTCTTCCTCTGCCAGTGCCAACGAAACTTCACTATCCAAAACTAGAAAGATTTCCAAAATAAGGCACTCTGTTTCAAAGGAAATTATTCAAGCAACACGTACCACACATATACTGCTATGAAAAGAAATGCTTTCTTCTGAGTTTCCAGAAAAAAACGCAATCCCAATGAAAATATAATCCAAAAGAGTTTATAATTTACATTCGGCTTTGGCTTTTTTTTTTTTTTCAGTAGGAGCTTCCAAATCATATTTCTTCTCAAGCCAATATTAAAGTAAGAAAATTCCTTAACTACCAGCCAAAAGATCTTCAAAAGTGATCACACAACTGAAGTTAAATTTCCTTGTCAACCTGACTGACTTTCACAGAATGTGACTTAATTCAACATTACGTGACCACTTTTCCTCCCGCCCCAATAATACACAGCTGTGCTTTAGGAGAGACCATTCTTCTGCCGTTTGAGTCGCATACTGTAAAATAATGAAAAGTCACTCTTATCATGATTTATACCTTTATATGAATAGTTTTATGAAGATGTAAGAAGCTATATAAAATGTCTTGTGACTACAGTTCACTAAAAATCTTAAGTCCAGTTTATTTATTTTTATTTATTTTTATTTTTTAAGATTTTTAATTACTTATTGAAGACAAAGAGAGAGCACAAGGCAGGAAAGTGGCAGAGGGACGACAGTCAGACTTCCCACTGAGCACAGAGCGAGACACACAGGGCTCGATCCTAGGACCCTGAGACCATGACCTGGTCATGGTCAGATACTTAACTGACTGAGCCACCCAGGTGCCCCCGTAAGTCCATTTTCATGTCCTTAACTAATATGAAATCTTTTTCACCACCACCTCCCCCAGACTCTGAATATTAAATTTTTTAATGGTAAAGGAAAAAGCCATAAAACCATTGGAAATTATATGGAAATAATCTTAGCAATCCTGACCTCATTCAATAGACAAAAAAACTGGAAGCTAGGAAAATTAAGGGACTTCCCTCTGATACACTGCTAACTAGGTGGGACAGATCTAAAGTTTAAAAGTTCTTTGGCACCTAGTACTGATGATACCACATTACCATAATGGACATTCTTCTGATGACACATGACTCCAAGAAAAACTAAACACAATGCATGAATCTATGTTTGTCCTTAAAAAAAAAAGTGCAAAGTATTGCCATTGTTTGGAAGAAAGCAGTTAATGAACTTATACTATCTCCTTCCACAAATCTTCAACCAGGGGCGTCTGGGCGGCCCAGTCGGTTAAGCGTCTGCCTTCGGCCCAGGTCATGATCCCAGGGTCCTGGGATCGAGTCCCCCATCGGGCTCCTTGCTCTGCAGGGAGTCTGCTTCTCCCTCTGCCCCTGCCACTCCCCGCTGCTCATGCACTCTCGCTCTCTCAAATAAATAAAAATCCTTAAGAAAAAATCTTCAACCATCTTGAAATACTGGAAAATACTTAGCTTTATATCCTTATTCCAGTTTAATGATCAAAAAAGAAAATACTGATGGATTAATGAAGCCTTCCCATGGGACGCAAGCAGCCACGGCTGTGCTGCCTTCAGAGGCCACGGATGCACAAGCCTGGGACACAGCCTCCTCAACTGAAACAAGGGGAAATCAGAGCACGAACCTCTGCAGGCCTGGCATTCTGGGGAGCCTGCTCAGCACCGAAGACAAAGCGATGAGGGACCACAAATGTATTCAATCCATCATATTAAAAGAAATCAGGGGAAGGCAAATCTAGAAAGCCTGGCCCACAGATCAATTCCAAAAGTCAACAGAGGTCTCTTAACCCAAAGACGTTCCCAAGACGCACTACCCGGTCCATTATCAAACAGGACTGGACTACATTTTCCCATCATACTGATGTTCCTCCCTGAGTGTGGCGAGCACGCCACAGCCATAATTTCACTGTGGAACTCGGCTCCGGGTAGCATTCCTTCAAATAGCCCACCTGTGCAGTACGTGGTACGGCGCGTACTGCTAGCTTAGTAAGAGCGCCCGTGCAGACCCTACAACTGCCAAAGTACCAGGCTGCTTTTTGTTTCTCCGTCAGAAGAAAGCAAAAGTTCAGTTTCTAGGACTTCGCGTGACGCGGGTCCGCCACACTAACACCAGGGAGAGCCAGGGCTAACCCTTGCCACTCCTCGTGTCCTCATGTCCAACACCGTGAAGCAGAAACGAGGCTTTACTGTCAGCTGGGAAAGGATTTTCTGCAGTGAATGCAATCTGCTTCCAATCTGATAAAACCCACATATGTGCTTCAGAATTTAATAAAAAACTCTTCAAAATGTGCTAATTTGTTGCTGAGCAAATGAAACGTGTAACAAGAAAACTACACCTAATTAGTCATGTAAGATCCTAACCAATAAAGCCTCTAAAATAGCATAATTTCCTCAAAGCACAAGCAGTAAAAAGTTTCCAAGAGCTTAACCGCATTTATTGTGTACAGCTAAAATTCATGCGATATGCATATTTACAAACATTATTCTTGAAAAATGGTGTCTTACAGGTAAACAATTATTTGCATACATTTCACTGCATCAATCACAGCACTAAATGGAAAAAATATTTTAAATTACTTCCAGTATTTCACATTTAGCCAGCTCCACAGAGCCAACAGTGGTGGCCAAGTGGACAGAATTTCTTATGACTAATTAGACAAATTCTATCTGCATCCAAGAACTGACAAAATCTGGTTAGACTTACTTGCTACTCCTGACGCAAGTCCATAGAGCAGTCCTCCCCCCCTCCGACTGCTGTGGGAGTACCTGTGCTCCTGGAGGGGGCGGCTTTTCTTGTCTGATAAAGTTATACAATAAGGTTTTCACAAGTTTGCTGGTGTACGGAAGACTACACAAAAAGAAAAAAGAAGAAAATCAAACTCATAGTTATGGAAGTCCCCTGATTTTGTATAATGATAAATATCATCTATATAATCTTTTAATAAAAAAGGGATTAGCACAATTCAAAGAAATGTAGCACTGTCACATAACAGTGAAGACTGTGGGCTCTGAGATCAGACTTGAGGCTGAATTCTGGCTTTCCTGTTTCTATGCCATAGTTGTTGGTCAAATAACTTCAACTCCTGAGCGCCAGTTACCTTGCTGGTAATCTGTATAACAGGTGACATATTATAAATTCAGTGTATTATTCAGTACCTGGTACTTGAAGGGAGGTAGTAACACAGAATCAGTGGGGAAAAGCAAGAATTAAAAAGCAACAATATAAAAGACTATACATTTTAAGCATGAAATTATTCAATTTATGCATGCATACAAAATACTATATATATTTATTCTTTCCTTTTAAGTAATGGAATGAAAGGAGAAGAGAACACAAGTGAAAAGGGATATGTGTCCACAAATTAAAGTGATAAACCAATTCCTACAATCTAGAGAAAACTCTGTAATAGACTCCTGAGCCAAAGCTCAGGCTCTTTCTCTATAGCCAGTGATTTTCAAATGTGTTCCAAACAGCCTTACAGGATTCTGTGACTGTATCACAGGTACAATCCAGGGAGCAAGAAGGTGCCACATAGATAACCAAGGCAACAAGAAGGATGTGAAAAAGACAAAGCTCCTCCCACTCCCTGAGAACTTTAATCAAAGCTACTTTATTTGTAACTGTTTTACATTCTCAAGTTCTGTGAAGAATGTGCCAATAGAAGATACGTGTGTGTGTGTGTGTGTGTGTGTGTGTGTTTTATCCACTTCCAGCCCCCCATTAGGAGCTTGTAAGCTGCTACCGAAGAGCAGAGGCCCCCATCCTAACGCGGTTAACACACACTAAATATCTATGACTAAATGAAAGCAGGAGCAGTCAGCTAAGAGGCGGCTGGACTAGTCCAAACACAGGGTGACTGGGTGGAGATGTGGTAGTTTCGAAGGGACCTGTGAAAAGGGGAAGACTGAAAATAATTTCAGTGGAGAAGCATGCCAAGATGAGTGCTTAGACATAGAGAATGCTGCAGAAAAAGAAGAAAGACGACTTCAAAGTTTCACTTCTACAAAGAAACCACCAGAGAAGGTGAAAAGCCGTGGAGATGAAAGGGGCAGGAGGATGGACAGTTTAAATCGGAAAGCAGAATCTGGTTCCTTACGTGTTGGGTTTGGAGTGCGGACAGAATCACAGAAGGAAATGTCTGGCTGGACAGCTGGGACAACAGTGAGGTTAGAGGACAAGACCAGAAATATAGATTTATACAATAAGAAGTAGAAAAATGTAAAACAGGAACATACCATCGACCTCGCATCAAATACTTGTGACTGATACTCTGTCGCAAAACTTCCTTGTGGAAGAGTTGGCAAGAAAGGAAAACCACCATTGTTGATACAGCTTCTACTGAGATTTCATATGTAATATCTCTGGAGAAATAGGAAACAAACAGAATAATGATCCCCTTGGAAATGAGGATTGCTCTTTTCTAAATTATACATTTAAAAACTCAACCTAAATATTCAACATGTTTCTGGGTTATAAAAAAAAAATACTAATATGTTTAACATAAAAATTAAGTCAAGCAAAAACATGAAGCCCTTTCCCAGCCATTAGCTCTTGTACTTGGGTTAGGCATCCCATGACTTTCCTATTTTCCAGTTCCCATCTCCTGCTGAATGACAAGTCTCTTAATGTATAACGGAAACAGTTACCAGCAGTGTTCGGCTTGGAAGATCCACCCTAAAGCTCTATGTTCATCTCTGTTTATTTATAATGCAGAACCAAATATGCAGATTGCCAAACTGAAGAGAAGTCCCAGTGCAGGGAAGAAAACAATGCCTTTTCGTGGTGATAATCACTTTACAATGAGAACAATGGCATATCCTAACAACCTCTACCTCTAGTGTCTGCTGCCTCCAGGCCAACTCTGCATGTTCAGCAAAATATGGACAGTGAACACATTATACCTGTTTTATTAAGCAAGTTTCTCCCAAGATCATCAGCCCCCCTTTAGAAATAAATCTTAGATCAAATAAAAAGGAAACAAAGTTTTGGCTGAGCAGGAAGCACAAACAGGAATAAATGGCTCAAGAAATCTTCAGTTATTGCAAAAGTTTAACATGATCATCATGGGGAAAAGTAACAGATCAGGAAAGTGGAAATCTCAACAACACAGCAAAAAGAGTAACAGCTCCAAAAGAATATCAAAATATTTGACACAACTGAAATACTCATGGAAAGCCCCCCCCCCCAAAAAAACACTTAACACCTACTTAAATGAGGCTCATTAAGCAAATTAAACATGTCTTGATTCTAGAACTGGGCAAGCTTAAATTCTACCAGATATTTTAAGGACTTATTGCTGATAGAAATCTCTTTTATTTCTTTTTTTAAGGAATTTTTTTGAAAGATTTTATTTATTTATTTGACCGAGAGAGAGCACAAGCAGGGGGAGCAGCAGGCAGAGGGAGAAGGAGAAGCAGGCTCTCTGCCGAGCAGGGTGCCCAATGTGGGGCTCGATTCCAGGACCTTGGGATCATGACCTGAGCCAAAGGCAGCCACCCAACCAACTGAGCCACCCAGGTGCCCGATAGAAATCTCTTTTAAAAATAAAATATACAAAACACAAGAGGTCCATGCAACTGATGTTGTTATGTAATGAATAAATCCCAGTTCTACTCAGAAATCTCACTTTCAAAAGTATCATAGAACAATTCTCTCTCCTGAAATTTCCATAATTAGTGTTGTAAATATTAACTACATAAAACACAATTCTTATATTTGTTCTTACTCCTTGAACTGAATGAAAGACAAGCATGACATGTCATGATTCATTAATTCTTCATAATAATGATGATGACTGCTAGCACCTGAAAGATTTTGCATCACAGCTATCATTTACTCATATAGCCCATACTCTATGGTCAGTTGGCTAGACATTTAGCTGGGTCAGGGCTTAAAGCCAAATCCTGAAGAACAAAATATCTTGCTACAGGGTAGAGCCTATCTAGATAGGTGACCACCTCCAGGACATTTGATCATATATTCAGTTACTGCATCAATAACAAAGAATCAACTGCAGTGGTTTATAATTTATAATTTAACATCTTATTCTATGTCCCAAATCCAAATTCTGTAAAGCTATACGGGAGTGAAGGGTAGAGGGTTTCATGCTGGGAGGCAGGGAAAGCTGACAGCACATAAGAATAGTGATTCAACAGGACATTTTCGTGTCAAGCTACAAATCCATTCACCAAAATTCCTAAACAGAACTAAGTGATCCCCCTTGTGTGCTTCCATAGGTCTATGGATAAAAGTTCTATCAAACTGTTTATTACACTGTATTCCACTTTGTAGGTCATTCAACAAATATTTACAAAGAACTCATTCTTACTATATCTAGACAGGCATTATGCCCCACATTAGAGACATATCCATCAACAAAGAGATAAGGCTCCCGCCTTTATGGAGCTTACAGTTTAGTAAAGAAAAGAGAACTCAAGAAATAATTACACCAAAAAGGGTCATAAAGAAAAAGAGTAAGGAACACCATGAAAGGATTTAGGGGATTCTGGTTGTAAAGCTCTTCTGAAAAAGTGACATTAAGTTAAGCCCTAAAGCAGGACTGGCAAGCAGTTACATGCAGACGACTTTTGGTTTTTTTTAAGATTTATTTATTTCAGGGGCGCCTGGGTGGCTCAGTCGTTAAGCGCCTGCCTTCGGCTCAGGTCATGATTCCAGGGTCCTGGGATCGAGCCCCGCATCGGGCTCCCTGCAGAGCAGGAAGCCTGCTTCTCCCTCTCCCACTCCCCCTGCTTGTGTTCCCTCTCTAGCTGTCTCTCTTTCTCTCTGTCAAATAAATAAATAAAATCTTTAAAAAAAAAAAAAGATTTATTTATTTGAGAGAGAGCATGTGCACACGTGCAAGTGGAGCTCCAAGTTATGACCCATGAGATCATGATCTGAGCTGAAATCGTGACCTGAGCCAAAAACAAGAGTTGGACGCTTAACCAACGGAGCCACCCAGGTGTCCCAAGACGAGTCTCTTTTCTAGCTAGGGATCCTTTCATTTTTTAGTTAGTTATATTCCCAACTCTAGTACATAACAGACACTCAATGAATAAATGGACACAGAGACAGAGGGATTTTTTCTTTTTTGTAACTTTTGTATTTTTTTTGAGAGAGAGAGGGAGAATCTTAAGCAGTCTCCACGCCCAGTGTGGAGCCCCACATGGGGCTCAATCTCACAACCTTGAGATCATAACCTGAGCTGAAATCAAGAGTAGGACACTCAACTGACTGAGTCACCCAGGCGCCCCAAGACACAGGGATCTTTTAATGCTCTGATTTTTATTGGAAATGACTCACTGGGTCTTCCTGAATAGACTGATCAGCACAGCATATAAAGCATATGTAATTTGGAATAGCAAAACGGAAGAAATGTGTTGAGGTCATGTAATACCCAGTCATAATACAAAAGAATACTCATTGCAAACATAAAGGGAATTTCATGAAGGACCCACGATGCTGCTGATTGAGAGGATATCTTTTATTCATTTTTCTGACCAGCATCCATTTATCAGCAGTAAAACAAAGGACACATAGGATGATCTGAATGGAATGACTTAATAGCATGAAAATAGTAATTCTACACAAATTAATCCTAAAGTCAAGTCGGGAACGTTTTCAGGAATGTCCTAAAGTGACTCTAAACTTTTTATGAAAGAGTAAACATGGCCAAGTCAACCTTGAAAATAAAGAGTGAAGAGAGGGACTTTCACTACCAGGTATCAAGCCATGCTATGCAGCTATAGCAATAAAAACAGCATGGTATTTGCAAACACACACAAAAAAAACAGGCAAATGAATGAAACCCACCCAAGAACCAAACCTATGGCTCACACCTGTGGTGCAGACGTAAATAACATACAACAAAGATGGGTCCACGAATCAATGAGGACAGAAGAGACTGTACAGAGGATGGTGCTAGGAACAACTGGCTCCTTTTACAAAGAAAGCAGTATCTAACAACATACTCAAAGCCCCACTACAGATGGGTTAAAGACCTGGATGTGAATGGTACAGCTAAAGTTAACACAAGAAAACATATGATGCTAAGTTTGGAACATAAGCACATGAAATGACTTCTTAAATAAAAGCCTGAGAGCACAAACCATAAAGTCAAAAAATGCACTTAATTACATAAAAATTAAGGATTATTGCTCAACAAATGAAACCTTGGACAAAGGTAACAGGCAGATGAAGAACAAGAAACTCATCGAGAACCTTACAAACAACTCCTGCAAATGGCCAAGAAAAATATAAGATTTAGAGAAACAAAAAGAATGCCTAAAAAGAAGAGCATCTAGCATCTTTTTATGTGTGCACAGGAATAAAAATCAGCTCAAATATACTACAGTCACTCAGGGTTGATAATGACGGAGAATACAATGATCTCTCAGAAGAAATCTACTGAGGAGACGAGCAGGCATTTCTTATTTGTAAATAATTGTTAAACAAGTTAAAATGGACTTCATCAATATGATACTAAAAGACAGTGAGATACATACATACTGTTGGAACAACTGTACAGCCTTCTGTAAGAAAAAAGACTTGAGGGGGGCCTGGGTGGCTCAGTCATTAAGCGTCTGCCTTCGGCTCAGGTCATGATCCCAGGGTCCTGGGATCGAGCCCCACATCGGGCTCCCTGCTCTGCGGAGAGCCTGCTTCTCCCTCTCCCACTCCCCCTGCTTGTGTTCCCTCTCTCGCTGTGTCTCTCTCTGTCAAATAAATAAAATCTTTGAAAAAAAAAAAAAACTTGAATCTATACCTCAGACCCTATACTAAAAGAAATCCCAAATATATCAGAAGTTTAAATCTTAAAGAAAAAAAAAAAAAACCCTATGGGACAAGATGGAAGATTCTCTTATAACATGCTTTATAGAAGGCCTTTCCAACCATTCATTCCAAATATTCACTGAGCACTTACTTACCATATGCCAGGCCTCCTGGAGCTTATATTCTAGAGGGGCAGACAAATAAATATGCTATGTAATAAATTAAAAGGTTATAAGTGCTATGAAGAAAACAATGCATGAAGGTTGGGTAAGGAGTACCTCATTAAGGTGGAAGGGTAAGGAACAGTTATGCTAAACTGCTATGAAAATAGTCCAAAACTATGTTTTAAACCAGATCAAAGTTCATTTCTCTGCCACTTAACAATCAGATAAAGCAGGATCTACTTAATAAAGTCATACAAAGGCCATGCTGGAAAGGAAGCTCTGTCCCCCTTTGCATGTACTTCCAAGTTTGTTCCAGTTATCATTTCCCATCAGAGAGAAGGGAGAAAAATCACTCCAAGGCAAGTCATTTCTTTTTAAGTAATACAAAAGTTGTTTATGTCACTTCCTCTGGTACACCCACATCTAGACCTAGCTGACAAACGAGCTTGAGAAACATCATCTTTACCTGGACAGCCTCTGCCCAGCTAAATTCTAATAAAGAGGAGGAGAATGAATTTGGGGGACCACTGACAATCGATCACAGGTGTGTTACAATTTTAAACAGTAATACTCAACACGAAGTTGACATTTGAGCAAAGACTTCAAAGAAGTAAGGAGGCAAGGGAAGAGTCTGCCAGGGAGAGGGACCGGCACATGCGAAGGCTCTGAGCTGGGAACATTTTTATTTAAGGATATTTAGCATATTTAAGGAACACCAAAGAAGCCAATGGGGCTTCAGTGAAATGTGCATGAAGGCAAGTAGTGAGAGAAAGGGCCAAAAAGGTCAACAATGAGCATAAAAACCCATCCAGAAGACCTAAAAACTGTAAAAGACAGATAAACTCAAATTCTTAAAAATAGTGTTTAAAAATTTATTATGGCAAAACAAAAGCATACTATAAGCAAATATGTCAAAAGGCAAATTTAGAAAAACATATACTTTAAATTCATGTCACAAAGGACTAAAATACAAAATGGGTCCTACAAACAGATATAACAGAGGCTCCAATATGAAAATGAGCAAAGGATATGAGCAAAAAAATGTTAACAACTCTAACATCCAACAAGAAGGGAATGATTACATATAATTTGATACTGACCTACCACAGATCATAATGTTGTATTTTTTTTAGAAGAACGAGAAGGGATGTAGAAAATTAGATCGAGCTCACACACAAGGCTAATGGGAATGTAAAATGATGAAGCCGCCGAGGAAAGTTAAACACACAATTACCAGATGACTAGCAATTTTACTTAGATACATGCCCAGGGGAACAGAAAACGTAAGTCGACCCAAAATCTTGTACAGGAATGCTCAGAGCAGCATTAGTTACAATGGCCAAAAAACAGAAACAACCCAAATGTTTACCAACTTATGAGCGGATAAACAAAATGTGGTATATACGTACAATGGCATACTTCTCAGTAATAAAAGGGAATGAAGTCCTGGGACTTGCTACAGCAGGGGTGAACCTTAAATTCATTGTGCTAAGTTTTTGAAAGCAGCCAGACATAAAAAACCACACAGTCTAGGATTCCATTCGTAGGAAATGTCCCAAAAGGGCAAATCCACAGAGACAGAAAGCAGATTAGCAGTTACTATGGGCCGGACAGAGGGAGAAATGAGGAGTGGCTGCTCATGGGTACAAGGTTTCTCTGCAGGGTGATGAAGTTCTGAAATTCGATGGTCATGACAATTTCACAACTTCTGTGAATATGCTAAAAACCACCTAATGATATACTCTGAAAGGGTAAACTTTGGGGTACTTGACTGTTCTCATAACAAAAATGAGAAAGCTCTTTAAATGCTTGTGTACAAAAGCTGCCAGGATAGACTGTCGAATGGACAAAGAGGAAAGTTCAAAACAGTACATATGATTTCCCAGCTTTTGTGTGAATGCAGGGAGAAAAAAGAATCTGTGTTCATAACTGCATCTACATTGCATGAACATCCTCAGGAAGGATACATAAGAGACTAAGCACAGTGGTTACTTATGGAAGCAAATGGGACAGCTGGAGAGATGGGGGACCAGAGTAGGCAGGAGACTGTTCATGTACACTTTTATGTGTTTGGATATTTAAGCAATATGCTCTAAAATTAAATTAATCAAGAACTAAAAATAGCAGACTGTCATATATGTTAAAATTAAACTTTTCTTGACTCAAATCTGATGACATACTGAAATAAGAGCAAACAAAATTAAATCATATTGTGGTATGCTGTAAAAGTCACTGATCCAAAATTAGGAGACCTAGGATCTGCTTCTCAGCTCTCCATTAAACTCATTCTGTTAATTTCAACAAATAATCCCTCTGGGTCTCAGTTTTCCTATTTTTAAATAAGCACATTGGGCAAGATGATCTCTAATGTCATTTCTTGTGTAACTTTCTATAATGCTCAAATAAAGGAATTCAAGGCAATTTTAGATTTCTGTGAAAACAAAATTTAAAATGTATTAATTGGCCTATCCTAAGTGCCAAATAATCAGGGAAAAGAGCCAGACAGGCCAGTACTTGAAAGAAACCAAAATGCTACCATGCTGAGTGTGGTGGTTTTTAGAAGATGAAAAATGTTTTAAGCCAACAGATCTTTCTTGTTTTAACGTCCTTGTATGATCTTCAGAAGATTTTCATCACACAATCGCCAAAACAAAGTAAACTTTAAAAAGCCAAAGTGTTGCTTTGGCTGCCATATTATCCCAAGAACTTTCCACCATCTGGGCTGGAAATGTCCTAAAACAAACTACTGTTGGAGCAAGTTATTAATTTCATGTGAAGAAAAAAAAAGACGGGCGCCTTGACCTTGTGCCGCTCTGCTAGGGCAGAATGGAACACTTGGATAAAGACAAAAGCCTTCATGAAATGGGTGTTAGTCTTGGCTAAGGACAAAGTCAACGAATAAGGAGGAAACAAACATCCTCTTCTGACTTACTATTGGATAAGAAACCGGACAGTATGTAAATGGAACATAAGTTTAACAAAAACAACAGACAAGTTCAAAGGATTAAAACCAAAATTTAGAAATATCAGTGTTATGCCACCACAGAGCGTTGAAAGTAAAACATGAGGGAAGACTAAAAAGTGGCAGAGTGTATTACAGATACTGTCAATGGTGGTGGTGGCTAGTTTTCAAAGATAACAAAATCAAAGGCATGGGAATACTTCTCATTTATAAAAGTCTTTAACAGTGGAACAGAAAGTGCCTGGAGGTTAGGAGTCAAAAACTCTGGATTCTGGTCTCAGAATGGTTACTCATTAGCTTCATCAGCCACCTTACCGGTCAACTTCATTATATGTAAAAATTAAGGGGGGGGGGG